>NC_142477.1:72206466-72533341 GCF_049115385.1 Moschus berezovskii
GGTGTTCAAGGTACAAAGTGAGAAGTGGTAGGAATGGAAGCCAGTGGGGCAGGTGATGGAGGACCTGGAGTGTCAAGGTCAGGATTTGAGGACTGTGCCCTGTGGGGACCACTGTGCCCTGTGGGGAGGACTGTGCCCTGTGGGGAGCACTGGAAATGCTTTCTGAGGGAGTAGGACTGCTCACAGCTCTGGGGGCACTACCACAGGTGTGGTGCGGAGGACTGATCACACAGAAGAGGTGGGGGAACAGCCTCGAGGCCTCCTCTCCTGAGGCAGGCATCACTCCTCCAGCACTGGGGAGGGAGGGAGCACTGGAGGCTGTGATGATCTTTCCAGGACGGCCCCAGGCCTCACCTGCAGGCCCAAGAGAGCGCAACAAGGAGCCTCGGCCAGGGATGAAGGGATGTAGAGTCTGAGGAAGCACTGCCTGGGGTGGGAAGTTTCTCGTTTTTGAAGGCAGCAAGGTGCAGAAGGGAAAACCAAGGTGTCAGGGGCACTGGGCATCCGAACTCAGCTCTTCCACTCTCTCTGTGAAGCTTGGGCAAGTCTATTGATCCGAGCCTCAGTTTCCCCACCACTGAAATGGGTGCACTAACACCCACCTCATAGGGTTGCTGGGAGGATTAACCAAAACCATAGCTGTGAATGCCTTGCATGGCCCATTTCCAGCCCAGAGCAAGGGCTTCAGACATACTCATCTTCTCCACTTAGCCTCCACAACCTTTCCCCCAGAAGCTCACATTCCAACTAAAGAGTATTCAGTGGACAAATCTAGAAATAACTGCCAGTATTACATACCAAAGCACACTCTGTATTTTAAGTTTTCAGGAAGAAAACTCATGATATTGGGATCTAATATATGCCTTTCTGATCATCTTTTTAACTTTAAACCCTCACCATCTGGCTGGGCCTAATGAGAGAGCTGACAAATGTGTCAGAACTCGCCTCGCCTTCCCTAAAGTCCTGTAAGGTTGAGTGCCCCTCTACCCACGAGGAGGCTAAGGCTGAGCCTGCTGGCCCCCTATTCCTGATGAGGTGGAAGTTTCTAGAACAGCACTGCCTGGGCTCTGGGTCCTCCAGACGGCTTACCAACTCTGGCATTTGGGAAGTGACTTTACCACCATGCCTGAGTTTCATCATCTTTAAAAACTGGATTAAAGAAGTAACTCCTTTATTAGATCCTATTAACTACTGAAAGGATGAAAGAAAATTCTGTGTTTGGGTGTATGCGTGTACTTCTGACTTAAAATCTAGCATACGCAGCACATGAAAATGATAATTATCATTCTCTCATGGTTAGTTTTGTGCCAGGCACTGTATATATAAGGCCAGATCTCACACTGCCCCGACTATCACGAAGTAGGTGTGACCCTCCTCACTGCACAGAGGACACCAAGGTCCACCTGGTATGAAGACTCTGTTAAGAACACCTGCCAAAGTCTGTGAGGTGCCCCTGGGGGATGCCCCTGCCCATTCAAGGATTTTCACCCTTCAGGATGCACTGGTTTCCCTTTCCATGCATGCAAGTCCATAATGTACTTATCTTCAGGCTTTGGGACAGTTTTTTGACACATCTGGACTGGCTCAGTGGTTATCAGGCACATTTCCTGTCTCAAGGAGAGAAAGCAGTCCTTGGAGGTGGGAAATGGGGTGAAGAGTAAGGGGTGATAGAGACCATGATATCTCTGGATGACCCGCAGGTGTGTGTAGAATTAAGGGGAGAGGTAACCTCACCACAGTCCCTTTACCTTGCATGCCTCTCAGGGACGTAAACATCCTTGAGACTAAAGGGGAAAGATTCTTCCTAAAACTTCGCAAAACCTTGAGCAAAGACCCCCTCTGCTTCTCCTCAATTTCCACTAAATCTGTGATCAAATTCCAGCATTGCCACTTACTCCTCTGTGAGTTTGGATAAGTCACCAAATTTCTCTGATCCTCCTCCACCTTTTGCCTGCAAACGTGGATGGATGTATAATTCCCAGGTAATGTGCATCTAGCACAGTGGTTCTTAACTTTGGCGGCACACAGGAGTCCACCTGGGAAGGTTTAATTAACAGTGATGCTTGGGTCTCACCCCCCAGAGATTCTGATATAATTGTTCTGGGGTGTGGCCTAGGTATCAAGATTTTCAAAGGTTCCCCAGTTAACTCTAATATACAGTCACAAACTAAGAGCCTCTGCTATACAGGTAACTAATACCCAATTAATATTACTCCTTCACATTTCTTTAACACTAACTGCCTATTAAAAAATTTTATTTTCAAAAGTCCTTATCAGTTTTTCAGGATGGCTCAGTGATCCTTTATTTCTGGAACTCCTATGCATATTTTCATATTGACAACCTCTGCACTTTCAAAACAGATGACTCAACCCTCAGCCAATCAGCCAGGCCCTTTATCTAGCTTTGGCTTCTCTTCTGTTCATTGGATAGAGCCAATTGGTTAAGACACACAATGCCCTCCTGGAGATGCCAATGAGAAAATCAAACAAATGGAATGATCCATTGTTCACTCTTCAGCTAGGGAACTTCATCATTTGCCTCCTAATCTATCTCTTATGGCATGCAAACGCTCATATTATAAAACCCCAAGTTCTCTCAGAGGGATCTTAATATCGCTTCTCCTGCCTGTGCTCATAGAATAACTCCCCCATTTTTGTATAAACACTCACCTCCATTCTTCATGGACTACTCCCATGTCAGGAGATGTGCCATCAGCTAGTCACTCATTTCCAGCCACGCCTCCCCAAAAAATACTCTATTCCAGTCATGCTATTTCCCAAAAGCTCTCCATGCTTTGCACATTTGTGCCCTCTGCCTTAAATGCCTTTCCCTCCAATGGCCTACCTGGGAGGATTTTACTCACCTTTAAAAGCAAAATTCAAATGTTCCCCTCTGCAGCTGACCTAACCTGTCCTCCCAGTTCCCTCTCTGCCACAGCAGAATTTAGTTGTTTCCACCCCAGTGATCTCACAATCTTTGTAACGCTCAGGCATTGCATTTACCATGATGTTTTATATTAATTTAAGTCTTATATTGATGAGGGATTTTGTAATGTGTGTTTTTATAACCAACTTCCGGGGTAGGAACAGGGCTTTAGCAGGTGCAAACTAAATGCTTATTGGACTGCATCCAATTCTCTGTCCTCAGATTTGTAGCAGTCAATTTTTAAAAGACCTTCCCCAAATAATCAAGACCATTTTCTTTTTCCTCAAATCTAGAAGCTTAATAGTATTCATCCACTATGACAAAACTTTTTAAAAGAAAGATTAATTTTTTTGCTTACGTATGTGAACAAAAACATGAACAAGCACTTACCATACATCTGAAACAACACAAGAGGTGTCATGTCTCTAGATGGAATAACTACACTTTACAAGAAAGGGAAGTATTTGGCTGAGAAGGGAATGAAGGGTTTGAGGGAGGTGGGATTTTTTGCTGCTTTATTTCCTGAGGTGAGGGGAGCAAGGGGGCTGCTGAGGAACAGAGCACCTGCTTTACCTTTTCCGGAGCAGCCAGCTGCAAGTGATTAACCTCCAGGGGCGTGATGAGAGGGACGGTCTGGAAGCCATCCTCAACCGAAGGTGGTTTGGCTCCCTTCTCACTGGGGTTACTGTTCAGCTTCACCATTCTGACGCCTTTCTTCCCAGACCTAAGACAAGCAGTAGAATTCTAGTTACAGTGGGGAGTGAGGCAGGAAAGAGAGGGCTGACGACAGAGAAGACAGCACTGCCCTCAACAGCTCCACTCTGGCGGCTTCAGTGTAGGCATCAGTCATCGGCCTTCCGCTAGATTTCCTGACATGATCCCTATTATCCAGGAAAACTTCTTTAATCATCAAGAAATGCCACCTGCCTATGGCACTTACCAGCTTTCAGATTTGAGAAACTCAAGGAAAATCCCAGTCTTACACACAAAATATACAACCTTAAAAATACAGCCAAGACACCAGAGCTAACATAATCACATAATCTCAGTGGAAAGATAATTCTTAGTGAAAAAATAAATCCTGTTATTCTGGGTCATCCTGCAGTATGATAAATTTCACCTTACCATCTTGATTGCTATTTTATTATATTGTGTTTCCCCCCCATCCCTAAAATACAATAAATACATTCAATGCCTCTATGTGTAGTATACCATTTTACACAATATGTAGGTTGTACAGGAGATACAATTTCTTAAAACAAAAAAGGACTGGCTTGAACCTGATCCTGTTATTCAGCCATGGAATGCCTCCATTTCCTCAATAGCAAAGGGCCATTTTCTTTTTTTTTTGGTTCCACGGAAAGTTAGCAACCCCCGTAATACAAGATTGCCAACTAAATAAACAAATCACATTTATTTCTTTCCAGCTCCCTTGGAAGTAAAACGGTGTTCCCACCCCACCCCCAGAAGCCCAGCACAACTGAATTTTTCTTGTCAATCCTGCTGATTGGAACGTTATTAGACAAAATAGGGTTGCTGTGGGGGTGAAAGGGATGGGCAAGGGTTGGAAGATACTGGGGAGTGGTTATAGCAAAAACAAATGCCTACTTACTGCGCAGCACTCTTGGGGGTCAGAGCAGATTCAAACCAGTTTGAAGAGGAGGACGGCCAGGAGTCCTGCCTCCTCCGCCGGAGCTTGTGGTGCTGAAAGGACAGCGCCTTGCGTGCGTCTGGATTGGGAGCTTCTGAGAGAGGCGCCAGCGAGCGGGCTCCTGGCAGCTGTCTGCCCGCTCGCTCGCTCGCTCGCGCCCCCTCCCACCGGGAAACGGGCTCCCACACCATCTGTCATCTGGCACCACCTGCTGTTTCTCATGCATGGCCACAACCACAGCATGGGACAAAATGGTTTCAAGAAAGTGGGAGGGATTCTGGCCATTAAAAAAAAAAAAATTAATAAGCACCGTCTTATTATACAGGCAATCCTTGAGCCTTTAGAAAAACTGCAGGAGGCGGCATATTAACTAGGAAAAGGGACCACTCTGAAGATTTTCCAGGACAATACTATGAAACACAGAATTGTTCAGGACTTAACACCGTGCTCTGACCTGTGTATGGAAAGAAGGAGAACTAGTATTTATTTAGTATCTCCCATGCATTGGGACCTTTTCCAGGTTATTTCAGACTATTTCTCTCATTTGCAAATTGTGATTTCTAATAGTGCCTACATGATGGGGTTAGAGTGAAGTGTGAATGTGATAACTTGCAGAAAGCATTTAGCTCAGAGCAAGGCGCATGACTAGCAGTGCATAAACATAAGCACCTTTTCTCACAATGCTGTGATCATGCAGGTCAGCTAAGGTCACAGAGCTAGCAGAGCACCAGGTATTTGAACCCTGATCCACTGCTGTCAAAGTTTGTATGCAGTCCACATTACAGAGCTTCTAGGTTGGTGTCTGGAATCAGAGAAGGCAAAGTGCTGGAGTCAGTTCTCTGAAGTTCCTGCTGTGGGGACAGTTTGAATTCACCTTGCAAACCTTCTTTATCTCTGATGTGGGTATAATAACATTTCCCTTGCCAAGCAGTTGTGTATATGAGAAAATATTGCACTCAAGGAAGCCCCTTTCGGCTCAGGGACAGGCTTCTGAATGGTTGAATTGCTTCATCCCTGGAGATTGCTCTTACATGCCCTTTCAATCCTCTGCGGTCAAGACTGTTTCCAATAGTTTCTCCCAGACGTATCCACATCACCAGTGGCCATTCATTCCCAGCTGCAATGCTGTTTGTGATGTACTTCATAAGGTCCTGGTGTAAGTAATAGCATCCTCTTTCACTGTCAAAAGTATCCCAGCTTGCACGATAAATTATCTGGTCACCTTGGTTGGTGTTCACATATGGAGCATATCATACACTCTCCTAGTTAAAATGCCAGGAGAAGACACATATATTACCTGTACTGCTTAGGAATGAAGTGGGTGTGTGTGTATGTGTGTGTGCGTGTGTGTTTGTGTATAGAAAAAGAGATGCTTCTGAGACAACAGAGGCTATATTACATCAGAGCTGAGTAGAACACTTCTATTAATAGAAGAAGGCATACATATAAGAGGGAGGTATTCCAATAAATGTGAGCCCTCCATTCCCAGCTTCCTGGGTGATTTTCAGGTGCAGGCACTAAGGGCACCATAATGGAAGCAACTGTGAACACTTGTACTTGATCCTATTACTGCTGCCTCCGAAGGAAAAGGGAAGTCCCTTTAACACAGCTTATGACAGATTCACAAGCAGAAAACCACAGGGCCTGAGAATGTAGTAAGGTCCAGGATAAGGGCCTGCCTCGTGTAAAATCCAGGATTCTTGATATTTGAGGCCAGGAGAGAGGGTGCAGAAAAAATGGGGGGCTGGAGGGATGTGGAGAAGCCCCTTGTTGGAGAATGATACAAGGGTGCTTCATATAATGGACAATTATTCTCTTGTAGAGCCCTGGAAAAGATGTTTGACAAGTGACAACAAAAATAATGACATTTCATCATGAGGTTCTCTAAGTATGCATATGTAGATGTAGAATATAAGAAAATACGTGAAGGGTAAAGGGGCCAATCTGATGGTATGATTTCTGTATTCCACTTGAAGTGGTAAAGTATTGATTCCAACTAAACTGTAAAAAATTAATTATGCTTATTGTAATCCCTAGCATAACCAAAATATACAAAGGTAAAGTCCAAAATGTGATATATAAGTTTAAATGAAATACAATTTTAAAAAGTTCAAAGAGCCCAAAAGAAGGCAGGAAATGGAACACAGAGGTACCAGGTCAGGCTTTCGGCTTTCAGCTCAGAGGAAGTCACAGTGCAACTTTCTTCTCTCCTCCCACATGTGGGTTTATCTGACACCAGCTGCCTCTGTCATGCTGCCCAAGTTTGACCCCAATGAGATCAAAGTCATGAAACTTAGGTTCAACAGTGAAGAAGTCAGTACCACATCTTCCCTGACTCCCAAGATCATCCTTCTGGGTCTGTCTCCAAAAACAATGTTAGTGATGACATCACCAAGACAACTGGTTACTGAAGGGTCGAAGGATTGCAGAGAAACTGACCTGACTCAAAAGAGACAGGGGAGATTAAATCTCAGCTCTGTCACTTGCTATATTTCTGATTTTAGGTAAAAGTTACCTAACCTCTCTATGCCTCAATGTCCTCATTGTAATTTGAGGGTTCAGTTCAGTTCAGTTGCTCAGTCATGTCCAACTCTTTGCAACCCCATGAATCGTAGCACGCCAGGCCTCCCTGTCCATCACGAACTCCCGGAGTTCACTCAAACTCATGTCCATCGAGTCGGTGATGCCATCCAGACATCTCATCCTCTGTCGTCCCCTTCTCCTCCTGTCCACAATCCCTCCCAGCATCAGAGTCTTTTCCAGTGAGTCAACTCTTCGCATGAGGTGGCCAAAGTATTGGAGTTTCAGCTTTATCATCAGTCCTTCCAATGAACACCCAGGACTGATCTCCTTTAGAATGGACTGGTTGGATCTCCTTGCAGTCCAAGGGGCTCTCAAGAGTTTTCTCCAACACCACAGTTCAAAAGCATCAATTCTTCAGCGCTCAAAATTGAGGGTACTAACAATAATTCATAGGGTCATTATAAACATATCCAATCCTTATAATGACCCTGTGAATTATTGCTATATATATACACATACATATTGCTATATATATATGAAGAAAGCCTTCCCTGGTAGCTCAGACGATAAAGCATCTGCCTACAATGTGGTAGACCCGGGTTCGATCCCTGGGTCGGGAAGATCCCCTGGAAAAGGAAATAGCAACCTACTCCAGTATTCATGCCTAGAGAATTCCATGGACCAGGAGCCTGTGGGGCTACAGTCCATGAGGTCTCAAGGAGTCAGACACAACTAAGCTACTTCACTTTCACTTTCACTTTATATACATGGGCTTCCCTGGTGGCTCAGGTGGTTAAGAATCTGCCTGCAATGTGGGAGGACTGGGTTTGATCCCTGGGTTGGGAAAATCCCCTGGAGGAGGGCATGGCAACCCACTCCAGCATGCTTGCCTGGAGAATCCCCACGGACAGAGAAGCCTGGTAGGCTACAGTTCATGGGGTTGCAAAGAGTCAGATATGACTGAGCGACTAAGCACAGCACACACACACACATTGCATAGAACAATGCCTATAAGTGGAAAACAAGTATTTATTCTTATTATTCAATTATTAGATAATCATTTTTTATAACTAGCTTTCAGGGCTTTTTTAGTTGCATCACCGACTCTGTGGACATGAGTTTGAGTGTACTCCGGGAGTTGGTGATGGACAGGGAGGCCTGGCGTGCTGTGGTTCATGGGGTCGCGGAGAGTCGGACACAACTGAGCGACTGAACTGAACTGAACTGAACTGAACTGAACCTATCAATTTATTTTTTAAAATTATTTTCTTATTCTTTACTTCCTTATTATAATTATCCCATTTTTCTGTTTTGAGTTTCCCCAGGTAAATATCTAGTTTTGATTCGCTTTCTGTTTTATAATAAAAGAAAGTAATGCTAATACTTTAATGTATCTCTGATTAGTGATGCTTTTTTATTATCCTCCTTCAAATAGTGTATAACTGAGTATTTGCTTCTTTGACTCAAGTCATTCAGTAATAGAGTTTTGTTTCATTTTAATTTTTAAATGCTTGACTTTCACTGTTGCTAATTTATATCTCTTGAGACTAGTTTCTAATTTCACTGTATGTTGTCCAAGACTGTTTTCTGTATATTTTCTGCTTTGGGGAATGTATTAAATTTTCTTTGTAGCCTAACATATTAACTATTTCAGCTAAAATCCTCTGAGCATAAGGAAAGAAATCATATTCTATATAAATACAGATTATTATACATAAATATTAAGTCTCTTCCTTAAGTTATTTAAATCTTCTATACTCTCAATGTTTTACTTATTTATCTATCAAGAAATGAGAGGGGGTGTTGCTATTTTCCATTACTATTGTGATATTTCTCCCTGATGCCACATCTTACGGGTTTTGCTTATAGATATAAAATAACCTATTAGTCATAATTAATGTTTCATGATTTGAATTCTTGTCTGTATAAAATGTAACTGCAAACCCTTCCTTCTGTAGTCTGTATTTTACTCTTACAAACAGAGGAAAACAATAGAATGGGAAAGACTAGAGATGTCTCCAAGAAAATTAGAGATACCAAAGGAACATTTCATGCAAAGATGGGCACAATAAAGGACAGAAATGGTATGGACCTAACAGAAGCAGAAGATTAAGAAGAGGCTGCAAGAATATACAGAAAACTTGTATAAAAAAGATCCTAATGACCCAGATAACCACGATGGTGTGATCACTCACCTAGAGTCAGACATCCTGAAGTGTAACATCAAGGGGGCCTTAAAAAGTATTACTACAGAGCTATTAGAGGTGATGGAATTCCAGTTGAGCTATTTCAAATCCTAAAAGATGATGCTGTTAAACTGCTGCACTCGATATGCCAACAAATTTAGAGAACTCAGCAGTGGTCACAGGACTAGAAAAGGTCAGTTTTCATTCCAATCCCAAAGAAAGACAATGCTGAAAAATGTTCAAATTTTCGTACAATTGCACTCATTTCACATTTAGCAAGATAATGCTCAAAATCCTTCAAGCTAGGCTTCAGCAGTACATGAACTGTGAACTTCCAAATGTACAAGCTGGATTTGGAAAAGGCAGATCAAATTGCCAACAATTGTTGGATCATAGAAAAAGCAAGGGAATTCCAAAAAAAAAATCTGCTTCATTGACTATGCTAAAGAATTTGTGTGAATCATAAGAAACTGTGGAAAATTCTTAAAGAGATGGGAATACCAAACCACCTTACCTTCTTCCTGAGAAATGTATGCAGAACGAGAAACAACAGAACCAGACACGAAACAACAGACTGGTTCAAAATTGGGAAAGGAGTACATCAAGGCTGTATATTGTCACCCTGCTTGTTTAACTTCTATGCAGAGCACATCATGTGAAATGCCAGGCTGGATGAAGCACAAGCTGGAATCAAGATGGCTGAGAGAAATATCAATAACCTCAGATATGCAGATGACACCACCCTAATGGCAGAAAGCGAAGAGGAACTAAAGAGCCTCTTGATGAAGGTGAAAGAGAAGCGTGAACAAGCTGGCTTAAAACTCAACATTCAGAAAACAAAGATCATGGGCATCGGGACCCATCACTTCATGGCAAATGGAAGGGGGAAAAGTGGAAACAGTGACAGATTTTATTTTCTTGGAGTCCAAAATCACTGTGAATGATGACTGCAGCCATGCAATTAAAGACACTTGCCCCTTTGAAGAAAAGCTATGAACAACCTAGACAGCATATTAAAAAGCAGAGACATCACCTTGCCGACAAAGGTCTATCTAATTCAAGCTATGATTTTTCCAGTAGTCATATATGTATATGAGAGTTGTACTATAAGGAAGTCTCAGGGCCAAAGAATTGATACTTTCGAACTATGGTCCTGGAGAAGACTCTTCAGAGTCCCTTGGACTGCAAGGAGATCAAACCAGTCAATCCTAAAGAAAATCAACCCTGAATACTCATTGGAAGAACTGATGCTGAAGCTGAAGCTCCGATACTTTGGCCACCTGATGCAAAGAACTGACTCACTGGAAAAGACCCTGATGCTGGGAAGATTGAGAGCAAGAGGAGAACGGGGCAACAAAGGATGAAATAGCTGGATACCATCACTGACTCAGTGGACATGAGTTTGAGCAAACTCAGGGAAATAGTGAAAGACAGGAAAGCCTGGTGTGCTGCAGTTCATGGAGTTGCAAAGAGTCAGACCTGAGTTAGCGACTGAACAAGTATTTTATAATTGAACTTTCTTGATGAGGTCACTTTAAGTAACTTTTTTAAATATGGGAATTTAACTCCTTATAATTAACACTTGGAGAAGGCAATGGCAACTCACTCTGCTACTCTTGCCTGGAAAATCCCATGGACGGAGGAGCCTGGCAGGCTGCAGTCCAAGGGGTTGCTAGGAGTTGGACACGACTGAGCAACTTCACTTTCACTTTCACGCACTGGAGAAGGAAATGGCAACCCACTCCAGTGTTCTTGCCTGGAGAATCCCAGGGACAGAGGAGCCTGGTGGGCTGCCATCTATGGGGTCGCACAGAGTCAGACACGACTGAAGCGACTTAGCAGCAGCAATTAACACTTACCATGATGTGTATTGTCCTGTACTTATTATAATTTTGATAGTTCCTTTTGATCTCCTTCATTGTTTTCCTACACTTCTGCTACAGTAACCCTACATGAACTTTTTTCCACCAGTAATTTGGAAGACACAAATAATTCTTTAAAATCATCTCTTCAGTTGTTTTTTAATATGTCAAAAAAAAGATTTGAATAGACATTCATCTCCTAGCCTTCAGAATAAAACAAATTATTTTGATACCCACTACATGTAAAATGAGATAATTAGCTCACATGTATTTCTTCTCCTTTCCTGCCTCTCATTTCTCCCATATGTATCAGATGTTAAACCCAAGTTTTTATTTTCACTAATGCATATTTTCCTGCTTTATTTCCATTTCCTGTTACACTCTTGTCAGAATTGGAAATGGAAAAAAAGTGAATACAATGTTAACCATTTTCCAATGGGCTTGATGATGACTTATCTGAAAATAATAATTCTACATACATAAGTTTCAAAGGATCTGTGATGCTTCTGTGATTGGTTTTCAATATATCTTAGCACTTAAGGTCTGTTTTGTTTTGTTTCCATGCATAGATACACCTCCAATGAGAGATGATAAAAGCACTTTAGATGTCTCATTATAAATCTTGTTGTCAATTCAAGAATGTGTTCAAAATTTAATAGTATGATAGGAACATAAGCTTTTTAGAAATCTGTCCTAAGAATCTCCCAGAGGCAAGTATAAAAGGAAGCTATGCCTATATTATTGCTAGGTGCTCTATATTTAAATTTCAAATAACGGCAGTCAGAAAGCTATGAAAAGCTTGAGATTCTCTTTCTTCTTAAAAAGGGAAGGGGACATTGCCTACTTTTGATTTAAAGGGAAAAAGGACAATGAAGAGGTAGAAAGGCAAATGGCAGAAAGGCCAGCCCACGTTTCTCCTCTGATTGGCTAGAAATAGATGAAGGAGACACTAAAGGAGGCAAGCCCTGGGGGTGAAAATTGACATCAGCTTAGTTCAGGCAGGAAGGCTCACAAAGAAACTTTCCAATTAAGGTCTGGGGATCCACTTAGAAAGAAATAAGCTGATAAGAACAAAGGCTTTTTGAGGAAGTTTTTGAATTTTGCCTGAAAATCTGTCTTTAGGAGGCATTCCATGGGACTCTTTTCCTATTAAATGATTGATCCAGTTGTCTGTCTCTTGCAACAAAAGCCTTCCCAGTCCAAGTTGTAAAATTAGTCCCAGTTGAGTAGAAAGTTTTGTTGTGGGACAGATTCCTCCAAAAGCTGATTTTCAGAGTTTTGAATGCACAAAGTTTACTCAGGAGTGCTCTCAGGTAAAAGAACAGAAAAGAAAGCAGAACTGGTTAGAGGGAGAACTTGAATGGTGAAACAGTCCCGAGGAAGCCCTCAGCCAACATCAACACGTATGAGCCCTTTGTAGTTGTGCTGAGTTGAGATGCAGATAAGCGCCCTTCCCAAAGAGGGCAGGGCCTTGGAAGGTGTCACTCTTCAGCCAAGGGCAAATCCTGGAGAGGGTTAATAGCTAAGGCTGTTAGCTAGCAGAGGAGGAACAAAGGCCGGACTTCCCAGCCTGAAGGGGGGTCTATCTGGGAGCGTGGCATCCACCACAGGCTCTGTTCTCATCTGTCTTCACACCATACCTCGTGTGTCCACCACACCCCGAGACTTCAAATGCCATTCATATATTTGTAACTCTTAGATTCCAGCAGACAGATTTCTTCTGGACTCCAGACCCTATCTACAGCTATTTTCTTGACATCTGCACTTGAATGGTACACAGGCAACTGCATCTCAACATGTCCAAAACCAAACTCCTGATCTCTCCCTCAAAACTGCTCCTTCTGTGTTGTCTTTCAGTGAATTGCCCCATCATCCCCATTGCTCCAACCAGAAAACTGAGAGGAATTCCCGATGTTTTCCTCAGTCCTACATCCAATCACCAAGCCCTGATACTCTCCCTCCCAAGTGTTTCTCACAGCTGTCCACCCTTCCCTTTGTCGACTCTCCCTAAGCGCACTCCACCTCCCTACCCAACAAGCTTTCTAACAACTGTGCTTTCCTCTCCACCAATCTATTCTTTAGACCATAGTCAAAGCAACTTCTATAAAATTCTGGTAGTGTTACTTCCTTGCTTAGAACCCTTGAGAAGCTTTTCTTTTTTTTTTTTAAGATAAAGACCAAAATCTCAAACTAAGACTGTAAGGCTCCTTTATGATTTCTCCCCTGACTACTCCACAAATTTCATCTGCTGTCACTCTTTCCCTTGAAACTGCAACTCGGCTTTCCTGACCTTCCAAATACACACTCCTTTCCCACCCAGGTGACTTCTCACCTGATGTTTCCCCTGTGGCTTGCTCGAGGGCATGCCCTTTCCCACTCCGTTAATTAATGTGCCCTGAGTCTTCAGAGTCATTTAAATATTACTCCCTCAGAGAAGTCTCCTGAGATGCTAGACTCTATCAGCTCCTCTTGTACTCAGCGCTCCTTCCTCTATGCTCAAATACCGTTTCCCAAAAATATAACATACGATTATCTACGTAATTATGGTTTAGTCAGAGTAGGGACTGAGTTCTCGGAACCTAAATATACCACCACCAAGGGGTGAATGGGTGAATTTTGGCTCATCCCGTATTGTGAAATAGTATGCAGTCTTTAAAAATGTAACAGAATAGTGAATAACATGGGAAGTATTTATAACGTTGAGTAAAAAGAGGAATCAAAATTGTATTAGATATTATGATTTCAACTAAGCGAAAACATAAAGACTGAAATAACTACTAAAAAGAAAAAAATTGTGATAGAGGTGCTAATTTTTGCTACAATGACAATCATATTAAATACATAAATGTATCAAATTAACATGTTGTACATCTTATAGTGTCATATGTCAACATATTGATGCTTTTGAACTGTGGTGCTGGAGAAGACTCTTGAGAGTCCCTTGTACCCAAGGAGATCCAACCAGTCCATTCTAAAGGAGATCAATCCTGGGTGTTCATTGGAAGGACTGATGCTAAAGCTGAAACTCCAATACTTTGGCCACCTCATGCGACGAGTTGACTCACTGGAAAAGACTCTGATGCTGGGAAAGGTTGGGGGCGGGAGGAGAAGGGGATGACCGAGAATAAGACGGCTGGATGGCATCACTGACTCTGTGGACATGAGTTTGGGTGAACTCCGGGAGTTGGTGATGGACAGGGAGGCCTGGCGTGCTGTGGTTCATGGGGTTGCGGAGAGTCGGACACGACTGAGCGACTGAACTGAACTGAACTGATGTCAACATATTTAAATTAAAATACTGAAAGGAATAAAATGCTTATAAATTTTTTTTCTGGATGGTTTATGGGTGATTTCAATTTTAATACTTTCTGTTCATCTCACCAAAACACTATTTATTTTTAAATCAATCTTAAAAAAATGAATAATTTCCTTCTAGAGAAAAAAAAACTACCAAGTTCTAGAAAACATAAAACACTTTTTCAAAACAGTGAATTTACAGAGACTAGTAAGCCAACATGGTGAAATCAAATAGGTGAATAAGTTCACTTGGTGTTATGAAAGACCTATGGAAATTTTCTTTTATTTCTCTGTGATGTACCAGAGAGGATTAATTGATTATAAATATCTATTAATATTTTTTCTTCCAACTTTATTTATATATAATTAACAAATAAACATTATTCATATGTAATCAATGCCGTATGTTAATATATGCTTACACTGTGGAATGATCACCACAATCAAGCTAATTATAACATATCCATCACTTCATATAGGTTCCATTTGTGTGTGGGGGGGATAAGGACATTTAGGATCTACTCCCTTAGCATATTCAAAAACATGATACAGTATTAGTGACTGTAGTCACCACACTCCACATTGTATCTCCAAAGTGTATTCATCCTGAGTAACTGAACTTTGTATGCTTGGATCAACATAGCCCCACTTTCCCCTCTTCTCAGCCCCTGGCAAATACCATTCTACCCCCATTCCTATGAGTCTGGCTCTTTTAGAGTCCATATATGAATGAGATCAGGCAGTATTATCTCCCTGCACCTGGTCTAATCAGTTAAGACAGTTCCCGTTTAAGGTAGACAGTGCAGTGAATATGAGAGTGCTGATATTAGTTCAAGATACTGACTTCATTTCCCTTGGGTATGTAAGTGGGACTGCTGGATCATATGGTAATTTTATTTTTTATTTTATTAGGAATCTCCATACTGTTTTCCATAGTGGATGAACAGCTCCATCAACAGTGCACAAGGGTTCCCTTGTCTCCACACACTTACCAATATTTGTTATCTTTTGCCTTTTTGATAACAGCCATCCTAGCAGTGTGAGCTGGTATTTCATTATGGCTTTGATTTGCATTTCCCTGATGATTAGTGATGTTTAGCAATTTTTCATGTACCTGTCATTCCCGAAGTTCAAGAAGAATACGAGTGACCCGTCCCAAGTGATGGACTATTTATCTATCTACACCAAGGAGTGAGAACTTATATTTGCAAATTCCAATGAAAAGTTCCTTTTTGTAGAGAAATTTCACTTGCTTTTTACGTCCATAATAAAGAATGGAAGAAAAACTGTCCCTGTCTCATATAAGAAAGGCCTGCCTCCTCCTAATCCATTCTCAAAGCCGGTGCCAAAGTAGTTAAATGTTAGTCCATTCTTGGCAATTCTCTGCTCAAAACCTTTTAGTAGCTTTCCATCTGTGGGGAGTCCTCGAAACAGTGTACCTCACTTCTCTCCCTCATCTTCTACGGTACCTTTCTTACTCCACCAAACCTCTTCCTTTTTCTCTTTCCTAATCTCCAGGCTCAGGTCTGTGACCTCTACCCAAACGTACTATGCTGCTTCTGCATGTCTGACTTTCGTACTTCAGGTTTTTATCTAAATGTAACCATCTACATGATGTCTTCTCCTCATCTCCCTAATAGTGCATCCCTTGACATACCTTCATCTCCTTTATTTTTCTCCATAGCATTTTTTTCTTACACTGTACATTTTAATAATTTTATGTGTTTCCCTGCAGATATGGATTTTTACATATTTTGTTCACTTCTGTTTCCCCAGATCTAGAACAGAATCAGGAGTGTGTTACAGACTCAGCAAATATTACATAAATAAATGAATGAGTGAATGAATGAATGTCTCACCTCAAGGAGACGCATATAAGTTAGGGCTGGATGTCACCACTCCTCCACAAGCTCTACCCTAGACCATTATATATTGATAATTGAAGACTCCCACCTTCAGGCGGGAGTGGGTAGTACATGTTTGGTAACGATTTGGTATGACTTGTTGAGATAATTCAGTTTTCAATTGGTCTCTGTCTCTTGATGTCCAGAAGACTACATTTCATGGTGATTTTTCTTTTAAAGAAATTAAAAGATCAGGGTCAGAGGGAACATTTTCTCTCTGGCATATACTTGCCATTTAGAAAGCTCAGAATAAAACAAATGAACCTTAATGACAGTCAACAGTATGTATAATATTTAAAAAGTAATATTAATGGAATGTTAAAAATCTAAAAAGATTATATGCAACATAATGTCCTCATTAGAAAATTAAACACCTAGATTTATAATGCAAGTTTTAAAAAGATACATAGTTGCAATAAAACAATAAAAATCCATAAAAAGCAAAACCCATATGCTTAGATTTAGTATGATAGTTAATCTTGAGTAGAAGAGGTAAGAAGAATGGGTTGGGAGGTACTGGGCAAAATGATTAGTGTAAGTTATCTTCAAGGTAATATTTTGATGGTAGGCTCACAGTTGCTTAATGCATTATTAAAATAACTGTATTTATATAAATAAATAACATATAATATACAATTAATTTTAAAATATAACTATATATACAATTATATGAATATACAGAATTATATAATTTAATAATAAAACTAAATATAATTTTATATTTTTATAAATTAATTTTATCATAGTTAAATACAACTATTAAAAATAACTAAATGAAAATGGGCCATGCACTGATCATTAGAATGTCATGAACCAAGGATTAGTGATGAGTCCAATCTCTATTTTTGAGATCCATAAATCAGACAGGGAAGAAATAAAGTGGTTATAGTGATACCATAACATGAAATTAATTATAATCAACTGGGGAGTCAATGGACCCAATTTCTGAATTCAACTTAGTATGTACCAGACTGGAAAAATCACTCCCACTCTAACAAAAAGAAAGCTGCATATCTGCAAAATCAGTTTTTCTTTAATGCATCAGATTTCTGAGGTAGCCATACAACCTACTTACTTGAAATCTGAGGAAAAACAGGCACCTCCAAGCAGAGACAAGATGCCAGCATTTTCTTACCTGGGGTAAATGCCAGACATTGTACAAACTGGCAAGAATAATTCAGCTTAAAAGTGAAATGGAAGCTAAAAGCTGAATGTGAGCCAGTGTGAAAGTACAGAATCCCTAGAAAACACATACAGGACAATTTTCACCTACTCAAAGATCTTCTATTCACATATTCACCCACTGATATATCTTACCAGGTGCTCACAAGAAAGACTTTAGTCAGAACAGAGATCACAGACTTAGCAACTAAACAACAACATGGTATAGAACTTGGATAGGAAAACAGCAGCAGTGCAAGAAAGGCACAAAATTCTGTTCAGACCCTTTTTTCCTGTCTCCCCTCCAAGCAAAATAATTCAGCACTGGTGGATCCAAAAGCTAACAGATAAACAAGGAAGCAAGGGGAAAATTCAACACACAAAGAAATCAAAAGAAACAGATCCATAAGTGATACTGATGTTGGAATTAACAGACAGAACTTAAAATAAGCCTGATAAACAGGATAAAGTCTCTAGTGGAAAAGATAAGGAATGACATTGCCAGGTTAGGGATTTCATCAGAAAAATAAAAACTATAAGAAGGAATCAAGTGGAAAATCTAGGAATTTTTTAAAATGCTAGAATTAAACATGTTCAATGCCAGTAACAGAGATGAAGAATGCCTTCTGAAGGCTCATCAGTAGACTTGACACAAATGATGGAAAGAATCAATGAATGTAAAGATAAAGCTATAGAAATTACACAAACTGAAAAACAAAGATACAGAAGAATGAAAAAATAAAACAAGAGCATCCACAAGCTGTGGGACAATATCAAATCCCTAATATATGTGCAATTTGGATACCAAAATAAAGAAAGAACAGAACTGAAGAAATATTGAAGAGATAATGGCCAGGACTGTCCCTTAAATAGAAGGAAACTCTTGATGGCAGCCAGAGACAAAAGAAACTTCATACACAAAGGAACAAACACAGAAATAACAGCAGACTTCTCAACGAAACTATGCAAGCTAGAAGACAATGGAGTGTCATCTATAAAATGCTTAAAAAAGAAAGTTGGCTCAGAGTTCTACACAGGGAAACTATTCTCCAAAAACGAAAACAAAATAATTTTTTTCAGGAAAAAAAAATAAGAGTAATCATTACCATCAGACATATAAGAAATGTTAAAGCAAGTTCTTCAGTCAGGATGAAAACAGAAAGAAACAAGTTTCTTCTTGATAAAGAAGATTAGTAGAAGTGCAATAATGACTAAGCATATAATTCAATTTTTATTATTTTTAATTGCTCTAAAAGATTATTCAAAGGTTCAGTTCAGTTCAGTTCAGTTCAGTCGCTCAGTCGTGTCCGACTCTCCGCGACCCCATGAATCACAGCACGCCAGGCCTCCCTGTCCATCACCAACTCCCAGAGTTCACTCAAACTCATGTCCACAGAGTCGGTGATGCCATCCAGCCATCTCATTCTCCGTCGTCCCCTTCTCCTCCCGCCCCCAACCTTTCCCAGCATCAGAGTCTTTTCCAGTGAGTCAACTCGTCTCATGAGGTGGCCAAAGTATTGGAGTTTCAGCTTTAGCATCAGTCCCTCCAATGAACATCCAGGATTGATCTCCTTTAGAATGGACTGGTTGGATCTCCTTGCAGTATAAGGGACTCTCAAGAGTCTTCTCCAACACCACAGTTCAAAAGCATCGATTCTTCGGCGATCAGCTTTCTTCACAGTCCAACTCTCACATCCATACATGACCACGGGAAAAACCATTGCCTTGACTAGACGGACCTTGGTCGGCAAAGTAATGTCTCTGCTTTTTAATATACTATCAAGGTTGGTTATAACTTTCCTTCCAAGGAGCAAGCGTCTTTTAATTTCATGGCTGCAATCAGCATCTGCAGTGATTTTGGAGCCCAAAAAAACAAAGTCTGACACTGTTTCCACTGTTTTTCCATCTATTTCCCATGAAGTGATGGGACCAGATGCCATGATCTTTGTTTTCTGAATGTTGAGCTTCAAGCCAACCTTTTCACTCTCCTCTTTCATCAAGAGGCTTTTGAGTTCCTCTTCACTTTCTGCCATAAGGGTAGTGTCATCTGCATATCTGAGGTTATTGATATTTCTCCCAGCAATCTTGATTCCAGCTTGTGCTTCTTCCAGCCCAGCGTTCCTCATGATGTACTCTGCATATAAGTTAAATAAGCAAGGTGACAATATACAACCTTGACGCACTCCTTTTCCTATTTGGAACCAGTCTGTTGTTCCATGACCGGTTCTAACTGTTGCTTCCTGACCTGCATACAGGTTTCTCAAGAGGCAGGTCAGGTGGTCTGGGATTCCCATCTCTTTCAGAATGTTCCACAGTTTATTGTGATCCACACAAAGGCTTTGGCATAGTCAATGAAGCAGAAATAGATGTTTTTCTGAAACTCTCTTGCTTTCTCCATGATCCAGCGGATGTTGGCAATTTGATCTCTGGTGCCTCTGCCTTTTCTAAAACCTGCTTGAACATCTGGGAGTTCACGGTTTACATACTGCTGAAGCCTGGCTTGGAGAATTTTGAGCATGACTTTACTAGCGTGTGAGATGAGTGCAATTGTGCGGTAGTTTGAGCATTCTTTGGCATTGCCTTTCTTTGGGATTGGAATGAAGACTGACCTCTTCCAGTCCTGTGGCCACTGCTGAGTTTTCCAAATCTGCTGGCATATTGAGTGCAGCACTTTCACAGCATCATCTTTCAAGACTTGAAATAGCTCAACTGGAATTCCATCACCACCACTAGCTTTGTTCGTAGTGATGCTTTCTAAGGCCCACTTGACTTCACATTCCAAGATGTCTGGCTCTAGGTCAGTGATCACATTATCGTGACTATCTTGGTCGTGAAGATCTTTTTTGTACAGTTCTTCTGTGTATTCCTGCCACCTCTTCTTAATATCTTCTGCTTCTGTTAGGTCCATACCATTTCTGTCCTTTATCGAGCCCATCTTTGCATGAAAAGTTCCCTTGGAATCTCTAATTTTCTTGAAGAGGTCTCTTGTTTTTCCTATTCTGTTGTTTTCCTCTATTTCTTTGCATTGATCACTGAGGAAGGCTTTCTTATCTCTCCTTGCTATTCTTTGGAACTCTGCATTCAGATGCTTATATCTTTCCTTTTCTCCTTTGCTTTTCGCCTCTCTTCTTTTTACAGCTATTTGTAAGGCCTCCTCAGACAGCCATTTCGCTCTTTTGCATTTCTTTTCCATGGGGATGGTCTTGGTCCCTGTCTCCTGTACAATGTCACGAACCTCCGTCCAGAGTTCATCAGGCACTCTATCAATCAGATCTAGTCCCTTAAATCTATTTCTCACTTCCACTGCATAATCATAAGGGATTTGATTGAGGTCATATCTGAATGGTCTAGTGGTTTTCCCTACTTTCTTCAATTTAAGTCTGAACTTCGCAATAAGGAGTTCATGATCTGAGCCACAGTCAGCTCCTGGTCTTGTTTTCGCTAACTGTATACAGCTTCTCCATCTTTGGTTGCAAAGAATATAATCAATCTGATTTCGGTGTTGATGAATAATTTAAGATGTATATTGAAAACGCTAAAGAGATCACTAAATTTTTCTTAAGAGTTAATAAATAAAAAGCTGTGATAGGTACACTTCTGAGATGGTCACTAATGATCTCCACTCTGGTGTTCACCTCCTCAGGTAATTGCTTCCTCCTGAATACAGGAGAAACACAGTGACTTGCTTCAGACTAATGTAACTTTAAAAAGTGATGATGTTGGAGAAGGAAATGGCAACCTACTCCAGTACTCTTGCCTGGAGAATCCCATGGACAAAGGAGCCTGGCAGGCTACAGTCCATGGGGTCGCAAGAGTCAGACGTGACTTAGTGACTAAACCACCACCAATGTTCAAAGTATGGTAAATAGAAGCTGGATATATACAAATACAATAAGTCTAAAAGAAATGCAAGGGCTTCCCTGGTGGTCCAGTGTTTTAAGAATCTGCCTTGCAATGCAAAGGACACCAGCTCAATCCCTGGTCCAGGAAGATACCACATGCCATGGAGTAGCTAAGCCCGTGTGCCACTACTGAGCCAGCGCTCTAGAGCCCATGCTCCACAGCAAGAGAAGCCACCACAAGGAGAAGCCTGTGTAGTGTAATGCAAGAGTGAGCCCCTGCTCACCAGAAACTATAGAAAGCCCTTTGCAGCAATGAAGACCCAGTGCAGCCAAAAAATAAAAATAAAAAATAAATCAGCCTTAAAAAAAAATTGGTATAATGCCAGGAGTCATTGCACACCCTCACTGAACCAAGGGGTTGTTTTCCATCTGAAACTTTTTGTGTTTGGTTGAAATCCACAACTCAATATATCAATATCGCTGAGAAAATAGAGTTAAAGATCACATTTTAAAATCTGTCTTTTTGTAAAGCTTTTGAACTGAATGTATATAGCTTGAAATTTAATGTCTTTAATATTTGCATTCTCCTTTGTTTAGTTTTCACAAGAAGTAAACTGTTTAATGTCTAGTTAAAAAAAAAAGTGATGAAGTATCACTTCTGACAGGCTATAAAAGACTATGATTCCCACACTGCTAGCAATACTCTCACCATTTTGGAGAGGCCCACATGACAAGGAATTGAGGGTGGGAGGAGAAGGGGGCAACAGAGGATGAGATGGTTGGATGGCATCATCGACTCAGTGGACACAGTTTGAGCAAACTCCAGGATAGTGAAGGACAGGGAAGGCTGGTGTGCTGCTGTGGTTACAAAGAGTTGGACATGACTGAGTGACTGAACAAGAAGCTAATAACTGAAAAGGAACCAAATGTTGCCAATAACCAATGAGTGAACTTGGAAGTAGATCTTTCTCCAGTTGAGCCTTCAGATAAGACCACAGATGCTGAGCTGATATTTAGAAGCCTTAAGAGAGACCATGAAACAGAGTATTCAGTTCAGCTGTGTCTGTATTCCTGACTTATAGAAACTGTGAGATTAAAAAATGTGTGTGTTTTTAAGCCACTAAATTTGGGGATAATTTGCTGTGAAGCAACAGACAACTAACACGTAAGCCAATAGTTGAAATAAAATGGAATAATAAAAAAAAATACCCAATCTAAAAGAAAACAGAGAATCAAAAGAGACGGAATCACAAAAAATATCTATTTAGGTGGTAGACTTTAATCCAATAACATCAATAATTGTTCAGTTCAGTTCAGTCGCTCAGTCGTGTCTGACTCTTTGTGACCCCATGAATCACGGCATGCCAGGCCTCCCTGTCCATCACCAACTCCCAGAGTTCACTCAAACTCATGTCCATCGAGTCGGTGATGCCATCCAGCCATCTCATTCTCTGTCGTCCCCGTCTCCTCCCACCCCCAATCCCTCCTAGCACCAGATTCTTTTCCATTGAGTCAACTCGTCGCATGAGGTGGCCAAAGTATTGGAGTTTCAGTTTTAGTGTCAGTCCTTCCAATGAACACCCAGGATCGATCTCCTTTAGAATGGACTGGTTGGATCTCCTTGCAGTCCAAGGGACTCTCAAGAGTTTTCTCCAGCACCACAGTTCAAAAGCATCCATTCTTTGGCGATCAGCTTTCTTCACAGTCCAACTCTCACATCCATACATGACCATGGGAAAAACCATAGCCTTGACTAGATGGACCTTGGTTGGCAAAGTAATGTCTCTGTTTTTTAATATGCTATCTAGGTTGGTCATAACTTTCCTTCCAAGGAGTAAGCGTCTTTTAATTTCATGGCTGCAATCAGCAACTGCAGTGATTTTGTCGATAACTGTACTTATTCTAAATGGCCTAAACATACCAATTAAAAGCCAAAATTTAAAAAAAATTATAGGATTTCTACCCAAAATATACTTTAAGTATAACATGGACACATTAAAAGTAATAGCATGGAAAAAGATATACCATTCAGTGACAATCAAAAGAAGACTGATGTGGCTATGTTAATATCAAACTAGATTTCAGAACAAGAAACATTACCAGGAATAGAGATATTGCCTAATAATAGAGTTATCAATTGACCTTTATCATAGGTCATTACAGTTCTAAATATGTATTCACCTTATAACATTATATGAGAATAGCATTACTGTGATACCAAAACAAGACAAAACACTGCGATAAGAGAAAACTATAGATCAACACCCATCATGAATACAAAGGCAAAAATCCTCAACAGAATAGCAAGTCAATTCTAATAATATACAGAAAAGGATATCACATCATACCCAAGCAGAGTTTATCTCAGAAATTCAAGGCTTGCTCAACAGTTGAAAATAAATCAATAGAGTTCACCTTATTATAGTTGCATGCACTTCTCTCAAGCCCCCAACTCTCCCTTAATCCCTGGAAACCACTCATCTATTGTCCATTTCTATAATTTTCCTATTTCAAGAATGCTATATAAACAGAATACAGTATGTAACCTTTGGGGACTTTTTTTTCACTCAGCATAATTCTCTGGAGATTCATCGGATTGTATGTATCAATAGTCTGTTTCTTTGCATTGCTGAGTAGTATTCCACTGTTTACTTATTCATCTGCTGAAGGATATCTGGATTATTTTCAGTTTGGGGCTATTACAAACAAAGCTGCTTTGATTATTCATGCACAGTTGTTGTTTTTTTTTCTAATTTGATGAAATCAAACTTACCTGCTTTGAATTCTTTGCTTAATCCTCTGTCATGAAGACTTTCTTTCTATTTTCTTCTAAACATTTTATGGTTTAACATTTTACATTTAGATCCATGATCCATTTTGAGTTATCCTTTTTTCTTATTGCTTCATTATTTTATTCACTGGATCATTTTACCTGGAGTATCTTTGCACCTTAACATGTAATTAACATTTGAAAATAAGCCTATTTTACCAATCAGTTTTTTTTCAAAATCACAGACCATTGTTACAATTTGATGACAATGCCCCAAATGAGATGGTCAGAGCCCTGCCTGCAGCCCAGGAGTCCATATATTCTCACCACGAGTCGCTACAACGAATGAATGAGTGGCTGTGCTGTTTTCACCTCTGCTCTTTTCCCTTTCCAGTATCTTTCATGGCCACTCTGGAACGTGACTGCCACGCTACCACCACATGTACTGGCTTGCAACCACGATCAAACCAATGCATCCAAACACCAGAGCTCAGACTTTTCCTGCTCTTTCAGCTGGCGGTACTACACAATACTGCCCGTGTGGCCAGGAGGTGCAAGAGGGGGAGTGGAGCCAGTGCAAATGATGCAGGTGACCTACTTGCTCATGTGCCTTGTGTTCTCTGGTCCTGCTTAGTCTCCGTTCCCAGATGTGGTATTTCCATCTTATGATAGTCTGCTGCAGGTATTGTGATTTTTTTAACTAATTAAGTTCAACAGAATTCTTTTCATAAAGTGAAGTTTCAGATTCACAGTCTTTGGTGTTTCATTACCATGCAGTCTGTCTCTTCCAGAACCCCAAAACATGTTGGAGCCATCTCTCAAAAGGTGTTTTATTTCATGCTATAGACATAAATGTATAATTCTATTATAGCTTATAATTCTATGATGGCGTGTGCTAAGCTTTTCATAAACTTCACAGTACCTCTTTTCCCACTGAAAGTATCTCTAACACCATAGGGCCTTCCAAAGCTTAGGACCCAAGCAACACGACTGCTTACACCACAGCATTGACCTACTGCAGAGCTCTTTCCCACACTGGGTCACGAGGTCCCACTCAAAAGTTGGCAACCCTTCTATGTCACTTAACACATGGACCAGGTCAACATTCCATGGTGGAAAATGTATTTCCTCTAGAATCAAAGAAGCCTACCACGCCTGTGCTTCAATTTCTATGGCAAAGGATTCAGTACACATTTTTTTTCCCTTTGTTAGGGGTATCTTGGCATACTTCTGACCACTGGACCCTAAAAACATCAGTGATGTTTTCTTCATTGGAATCCTAAAATCTTCACTAAAAATTCAAGAAAAGTCTTTGAAACTTTGCAGTTTATTTTACACACTCTGGAGCACATGTGCATTGTCAAGGATTTCCGAGTACTAGCCCCCGCTTGTCTGACTTGCCTGATCAGCATTATTAACGTTAATGGATCACTGTGAGGTTTTGTGGGATGACCAAGCAGTCTGGATCTCTTTGTACTATAATATAATGAAAGGCAGGAAAGTTAACATAGCCTTAAGGCAAAACTAAATGAATACTGTCTGCCCTGCATGAATGCAACTGTCTCTGACCCTTTCTGATTGGGATGGGAAAAAATTTATTTGATGCATCAACAGCATATCATGTTCCTGCTCCAACAATGATACTTTTCTAGCACAGCAGCTGCAAATTGGGCTACTATTTGGTTAAGTCTGAGGTAGTTTACAATCATTCTCCAGGATCCATCTAGTTTCTTCAGGGATAAGACTGGTAAATTTAAAAGAGGCATGATAGGAATCACCATCCTCAAATCCTTTAGATCTTTAATGGTGGCACTAATCTCCACCACTCTTCCTTCATCCCACAGAACATAATCTTGCTTTTCAAATTTAATATCTTGGCTGGGGAAAGGGGGAAGTTTCAGACATATCCACTTGTCCTTCCCCACTATGAGACCCTTGCCACAAAGGACAAGTATCCGGTATGGAGATTACTCCAACTACCAGGTATATCAACTGTATACCTGAGGACTATGGAAATGACCATTGAGTAGTTTTCCAGACCTTAACCAGGATTCCATTTATCACCTGGTCCTGAGATGCCCCCACTCTTTGGAGTGCTTTGGAGATGTTATGCAGCTCCAGATATTCAAGTAAACCCAAAACTTATGTCCAAGAATCCTGAGTATTCTTCTTTCCCCATTTATCCCAAAAAAGTTCCCCCATGTCTATACATTCTTTATTAAGTACAGTCTTATGTTTCAGCCCCTCTGATCAAGCACCTTCAAAATTCAATCCCTGGGGTATGCTCCTTTCTCATGATACTACATGCTAGCTAACTAACTCTTAGAGCTCCTTCTATGTGTTATCTCTTTCCTGCCTTATCTGGCCTAGCTCTTTTCCAGTTGGCCTAGTAGCTGGGAGAGGAGGTGAGGGCAACTCCTGAGGAGGACACACACTCCTTGAAGAGGAGGGGTTTCTACAACACCTGAAGCACAGGGAAAGGATAGACTACCTTACAAACTCCAAGGGAAGCGAGTCTGCAGAGCCAACACCTTCTGGGAAATCCATCCAGATAGTGCAATTACATATTCCAGGGCCTCAGATTTCTCCAACCTCGGCCTGATCTTTGTCACGGATCTGGGAAATCCATACAGATACTGCCATTATATATTCCAGGGCTTCAGATTTCTCCAACCTGGGCCCTGACTTTGCCACAGCAGACCTGCCTTGACTAATTATTTATTCATCTCTGGAGCTCTGCAATTTTAGCTCTAAGATTCTGTTTGCCACTTAACAAACTTTGCTCTTCCACTGTAACAGATAAAGACTTTTCAATAAACTACCAGAGAGACGCACTGGTCCTTACATTTATTCTTTAACTGTTTGTTAATGGACATAGAGTTTCTTACTATCCTGTCTGTAGGGTGTTAACACAGCATAGCAGTAACCAGACAACTGAGCTATATTTGAGGCATTATTCACCCTGTATCTTTCAAATGCTTGGATCTACACACCTGCCAAGACATTTACTTCACTGTGAAGTTTTTCCAAGAGACCGCAGGTGAGATCTTTAAGAATAGGACCACCACCATGTGCCAGAGACTATCCATATTGCACATACCATTCAAGAAGGAATGTTGTTGCCATCTTGATGGTAAGTACACCATCCCAGTGCCCCATCTTACTGCCTACTTTATCAGACCACTCCTGACATCACCACTTCTCAAAAGCAGAGGCTAAGATGAAATTAGATGTGCAAGTACTTACTGAAGAAATGCCTGTGAGGGAAAACTGAGAGTCAGGGGAGGCTGGGAGGGCCATCCCACCATGATGAAACACTGATCTCTGCAGGAGAAAGGGGTAAGGAAGGAGAGCTGGGTAAGAAAAGTCTTAGATTCTCTCTCTGTCTGCTGTGGTTCTAAGAGAGTTTCAGCAAGGCAAATGGGGAGTCTTTAAGGCCCATTTCACAGAAATGTGCCTGCCTTAATATCCCCACCATGCTTAATGACTGGCTACGCACAAATAATTGGCAAACAAGGGCCTCATGCAAATGAAGTACTCGATTTGCAATGCAGTTCAGGTAGGCCATCAATTATGTCCCCCATGGTAGAAAATCTGAGAAGCATATTTACATAGATGCCATAGATATGTGGTCCCTGACTTAAGAACTTGGGTTGTTACTCCAGTGGCACACCATTGCCCTTCAAGCACTCTCTCTGTAATGAAAGGTGCACTAGTGTGCTTCCACCTCCATTTCCACAGGCGTGGCTCCCAAACTCAAAACTAGTCTGTCATCACTGCGCATGCTTAGTTGCTCAGTCCTGTCCGACTCTTTGCGACCCCATGGACTTTAGCCCACTAGGCTCCTCTATCCATGCGATTTTTTAGGCGAGAATACTCGAGTGGGTTGCCATTTCCTTTTCTAGGGGATCTTCCCAATCCAGGGATCAACCCTGTATCTCCTGTGACTCCTGCATTGCAGGCAGATTCTTTATCCACTGAGCCATGAGAGAAGCCCTTATTCCACAGGTTTAGAACTGTGAAACAAATTAAGCTTGTATCCAGCAGTAAACTCATGTGATCTTCCCAATCCAGGGTTCGAACCCCGGTCTCCCACAATGCAGCCAGATTCTTTACCAGATGAGCCACAAGGGAAGCCCAAGAATACTGGAGTGGATAGCCTATCCCTTCTCCAGCAGATCTTCCTGACCCAGGAATCGAACCGGGGTCTCCTGCACTGCAGGCGGATTCTTTACCAACTGAGCTATCAGGGAAGCCATGTTGAATAAATACTGATACTTGATAAATTAAAACAGACTACTATGTCAAGTAGTATAACTTCCATAAATATAAACCTACATTGAAGCAAATCTAACATCCTCATTTACATTCATCACAAAACTTTATGCAATATAAATTGCAGTGTAAACAAGTAAATGTCTCATTTTACAACGATTTAAATTGTATAAACTAAACTTTGAATCTTTACCCAAGAATTTAGCAGCCAGAACATTTGCCCAGTACACTCCAAAGAAGTTGCATGACCCTCCCTGCTAGGGGACCTTTGGACACTGCATGGCAGGCAGGGCCCATTTACTCAGGCAATGGAAGTACTTTTCAACTGGAAGTAGGTGGATTTGGTAAAGACTCAACAACTCTAGGCTGTTCTAGTCTCATGAAGTAGTTAACTTATAACTAACATCATGAATTATTTTACAACCCTGACATCTTGTACCACTTCATGAGAATTCTGTATTATTGCCACTCTATAATGCCACCGTAAGAGAAATGAGGAAGCTCACACTCTCAGCACACTCAAAACAATGCACATCACTGTTATCATATTGGATTAAAAAAGCAGACCTTTACCTCAGGGGTAAAGCAACAGTCAGAACTGGACACTGAACAAGAGACTGGTTCCAAATAGGTAAAGGAGTACATCAAGGCTGTATATTGTCACCCTGCTTATTTAACTTATATGCAGAGTACATCATGAGAAATGCCAGGCTGGATGAAGCACAAGCTGGAATCAAGACTGCTGGGAGAAATATCAATAACCTCAGATATGCAGATGACACCACCCTTATGGCAGAAAGTGAAGAACAACTAAAGAGCCTCTTGATGAAAGTGAAAGAGAAGAGTGAAAAAGTTGGCTTGAAGCTCAACATTCAGAAAACTAAGATCATGGCATCTGGTCCCATCACTTCATGGCAAATAGATGGGGAAACAGTGGAAACAGTGACAGACTTTATTTCCTTGGGCTCCAAAATCACTGCAGATGGTGACGGCAGCTATGAAACTAAAAGACACTTGCTCACTCGAAGAAAAGCTATGAACAATCTAGACAGCATATTAAAAAACAGAGACATTACTTTGTCAACAAAGGTCTATCTAGTCAAGGCTATGGTTTTTCCAGTGGTCATGTGTGGATGTGAGAGTTGGACTGTGAAGAAAGCTGAGGGCTGAAGAATTGATGCTTTTGAACTGTGGTGCTGGAGAAGACTCTTGTGAGTCTCCTGGACTTCAAGGAGATCGAGCCAGTCCATCCTAAAGGAAATCAGTCCTGAATATTCATTGGAAGGACTGATGCTGAAGCTCCAATACTTTGGCCACCTGATGTGAAGAACTGACTCACTGGAAAAGACCCTGATGCTGGGAAAGATTGAAGGTGGGAGGAGAAGGGGACGACAGAGGATGAGATGGCTGGATGGCATCACTGACTCGATGGACATGAGTTTGAATAAACTCTGGGAGTTGGTGATGGACAGGGAGGCCTGGTGTGCTGCAGTCCATGGGGTAGCAAAGAGTTGGACACGACTGAGCGACTGAACTGAACTGAACTTACTCAGGGAAAGAGCAAGGAGTGCACATAGAGCTTGACGATGAGAAAACATCTTTTTGTCTCCTCCCTCCTGCAATTTTAGTTCCAGTCTTTGATAGAATTTGGGAGAGAGACTGCATTAGCAAAAAGTAGAACTGCTATAGGCACTAGAAGATTACTAGTGACGTTGAATAGGAAAAAAGGGACTTCACTGAAACACACTTCTAAATTATTTTCAAAGTTCTAAATTTCTCATTTATCGACTTAAAAATGTACCTAATTAGGAGCCTAGAAACAAGAAGAATGCCTTTGATCTTTATCCAAAATTTCGCCTAAATACTCCATATTATAATACAAAATTTGCATAAATATACTTATTTTCCCTCAGATAAAAAGATGCCTTAAATAACTATTAAATACTTCAAGCAATTTCTATGTAAATGTAGGTTTTTATCATAATTGAGAAATTTAGAAAAAGTGAGGAAGTCAAAAATAATTTAAGTGAATCCAAATTTAACTTAATTAAATCTATATGAAGAGATAAACAAAATAGCAGCAGCAGATTCATTATTAAAAGGGAAAAGCTGGCAACTTTAAATGCATGCAATTATACTGATATGCTAATTTAAATTTTATATAAAATATTAATTTGAATGATTATGGAATAAGTATTAATTCTCAAAATAATATCTGTATGCATATTACAGTATTTAAAATTTTTATTAATTTTCAAAGAAACACTAATTGATAAAAAGTGTAGTTTCTTCTGCTCAACTGTTAAAGTTCTAAGTCCAACAAACCATATAATTATGACAAGTGAAAATTTCATCTTTACACTCTTCATAATCTTCTTTGGTAAACAGATCCAAAATTAGGTTTAACCTAAATAAAAAATGACAAAATTGAATTCTTGTTAATATAAAATGTAGTAATTAGTAGTTACTGAAAAAACTAACATTTCTAATACAGCAAAGCAACAGTTAGTCACTCCCTGCACTTGTTTTGATAGCTTTCACTTTCTCTTTGCGGGTTCATTTGCGCAGTCATGTCCAACTCTCTGTGACCCCATGGATTGCAGTCTTCCAGGCTCCTTTCTGTCCATGGGGCTATCCCAGCAGGAATACTGGAGTGGGTATTCTCACCAAGGGATCTTCCCGGCCCAGGGATCAAATCCAGGTCTCCTGCACTGCAGGCAGACTCTTTACCAGCTGAGCCACCAGGGAAGCCCCTTTTTCTAGCTGACCATAGAAAGCTTCTGATGGACTCAATGTGTAACTCATATTTTCTTCTCCTCCCCAGTTCCTGTCAATACCCTTGGTGACTTCAACAGTCCCAATTACAAGAACTGTGCCACAAAACACTATACCACAGGCCTTTATCACCAGGCCACTCCAGCCACTCACAAGCAAAGTCATTGCAAGGATGATCACTGTCAATGCTTGGAATTTTTGCTTTACTTCTAAGTGCTGGAACTCTTAAATACATATTCACAGCTTTTCATACCCCTATACTGTCACTGAACAAGGTCAATGCCCTCCTTGGAACTCAGCCCCTTTGAGATCAGTCCCTTGATCTCCTACAAGCTTCATTTGTATCCCCTCTCTCAATCATTTCTCTCATTACTCCTAATTATGCCCCTAGGATCCCTCTTCGAGAGCCTGAGACTTCTTCTTCATCCTAGGCACTGCCCAACACTGTTCTCAGTCCTCTCCTCTCCCTCCATCCCCACACTGAGGTTTCTTCTGCACCTACTGCTAGAACTGTACATGGCCTCTCTGCAGTACAGGTATCACACAGGTCCCAACACTTCCAAATGCTTAGTTTCCACCCGAGTACCTACTGCCTGAAATCCTACCTGCCAAAATAAACCTAAGTAGGTTCAGAAAACCAATTCTTTCTTTTGACTTCCTTATTTCTTACCTCAGTTCAATTCAGTTCAGTCACTCAGTCATGTCCGACTCTTTGCGACCCCATGAATCACAGCATGCCAGGCCTCCCTGTCCATCACCAACTCCCGGAGTTCACTCAAACTCATGTCCATCAAGTTGGTGATGCCATCCAGCCATCTCATTCTCTGTCGTCCCCTTCTCCTCCAGCCCCCAACCCTTCCCAGCATCAGAGTCTTTTCCAGTGAGTCAACTCGTCGCATGAGGTGGCCAGAGTATTGCAGTTTCAGCTTTAGCATCAGTCCTTCCAATGAACACCCAGGACTGATCTCCTTTAGAATGGACTGGTTGGATCTCCTTGCAGTCCAAGGGACTCTCAAGAGTCTTCTCCAGCACCACAGTTCAAAAGCATCAATTCTTCGGCGCTCAGCTTTCTTCACAGTCCAACTCTCACATCCATACATGACCACGGGAAAAACCATAGCCTTGACTAGACGGACCTTGGTTGGCAAAGTAATGTCTCTGCTTTTTAATATGCTATCTAGGTTTGTCATAACTCTCCTTCCAAGGAGTAAGCGTCTTTTAATTTACCTACTCATTCTCAAACCTTAGTAACATCTCTCATATTTCCCTACATCTAGTCATCTGTCTCCTCTCCACTTTTTAAGTGCACTTCACTTTTCCCTTAGACTGCTATTACAATCCCAAGATTTTCTTTTTTTTTTTTTTATTGTTTTGCAACTTTATTGACTTTTACAGTCACCTCTTTTACTGTCACCCTCGTCTCTACCCTCGTTCTCTATGGATCAGCTGCCTTTATCTCTGCTCAGCAATCCCTTTGGAAAAGAGGGGTTCTCTATACCACTGGCATTGACCAAGCTTAGATCCCATGACCCATTCCTGGACTAATCACTGAAGACAGGGAAATAGGATCCCAGGAAGATATGACACACATATGACATATCTAAGATATGACATAATCTTTGAGGTTACAACACTCATGTGAGATAACTACCTTTTTCCCCACAGTGAGCAGAGTAACTGTAAACATGGTAATCGTGTGGTTGTTGTTTAGTCGCTAAGTCGTGTCTGACTCTCCTGCGACCCCATGGACTGTACCTCGCCAGGCTCCTCTCTCCAAGGGGTTTCCCAGGCAAGAATACTGGAGTGGGTTGCCATTTCCTTCTCCACCAAGATTTTCTTTTCCACCTTCTGTCTTGCCTCCATTCCACTTTTTCACAAAATGACATCAGATCTCTTTTTAAAACGCAAACCTGATCAACCCACTGCTTTGAAATGTCCTATTCTGACAATGTACAAGATAGTTGCATAATTTCTTATTATCTTTCCATAAAATACTTACTAATTATAAAAGGAAAAATAGTAACTATGTATAGTAGAGAACTGTACATTTTAACCAATAGATCAAAGTTAAGATCCTCAACAAGAGATAAATGAAGACCACATGGCTCCTGATGTGAAGTTCTGAGAAGAAAGTAACATTACTTATATAATGTACCAACCAAAAATGCAAAAAAATATGACTCAAATCATGAGAATGCATCAGCAAGTCCAGACGGATAGACTGAAAAATAATTGGCCTGCACTCTTCAAAATTGTCAACATCATAAAAGACAAAGAAAGACTGAAGAGTCGTTACAGACTAAAGAATACTAATCTGCCTGCATCACGGGAGACCTGGGTTCGATTCCTGGGTTGAGAAGATCCCCTGGAGAAGGGAATGGCTACCCACTCCAAGAAACTTATGACAGAGGAGTCTACTGGGCTATAATCCATGGGGGTGCAAAGAGTTGGACACAACTGAATGACTAATACATTACATTAAAGAAACATTACAACTAAATATGATACATGACCCTTGATCAGATCTTCTACAAGAAAAAAATCCCATTAAGGACATTAATGGCACAAGAAAAAACTGGAATACAGACTATAGATTTTATAAAAATTTTATATCAGTGTTAAACATACCGAATTTGATAATTATAGTGTGTTTGTAAAAATACAGATATCCTGGCTCTTAGGATATACACACTAAAGTATTAAGGGGCAAGGCTTTACACACATACACAGAGAAAGAGGAATGGGGGAATAGGATAATGACAAAGCACATGTGGCAAGATGTAAAAATTGGTGAACCCAAGCAAAGTGTATTGTGAAGGTCGTGTATTCTTCTTGCAATTTGTATATACATTTGAAATCATTTAGAATTCATTAAGAAAACATTCCATGTTTCTTACTGAATTAAGTACAAATCCTTGGCCAAGTATCCAGGTAAGTCCATTTGAAACGAAGTTTCAGTATACTGTATACCTTTCTTTACTATGACTACTTTAAATAAGTTTAATAAAATTGTACATTCCTAAACACTTTCTTGGACTCCATCAATTTGCTGTAGTCCATATACTCCCTTCCCCCACACTCTCACTTATAAAAGTCTAATTTCTCTTCACCAAAGCCCGTCTTACTTACCTTTTCTACTACTTCCCAAACCCTACCAAACTGGGTGTAACCTATCCCTAAGAATTGAAAGAGTCCAGACGATAAGTAAACCAGGGCACAACTCGGAAAAAAAAAAAAAAACAACAACTAAGGGGGATGACATGATCAGTTTAAGCCATGTGGCATTTAAAAGTAAACGTAGAACAACCTAAAGAAATTCAGAGGTACTTGACCAGAGGTCAGAAGTGAAATAGATATTTAAGGGTCATAAACCCAGAAGGAGTAACTGGGCTACAAAATGGGTGAATTACCTCAGAATAAGTATGTAAAGAGAGAATGTGCGTGCTAAGGCACTTGAGTCATGTTCAGCTCTGTGCAACCCCAGATGGACAGACTGAAAAATAATTGGCCCGCACTCTTCAAAACTGTCAATATCATAAAAGACAAAGAAAGACTGGAGAGTTGTTGCAGATTAAAGAATACTAATCTGACTGCAGTACAGGAGACCTGGGTTCAATTCCTGGGACTGTAGACCGCCAGGCTCCTCTGTCCACGGGATTCTCCAGGCAAGAATGTTGGAGTGGGTTTCTACACCCTTCTCCAGGAGATCTTCCTGACCCAGGGATCGAGCCTGCATCTCTTACGTCTCCTGCACTGGCAGACAGGTTCTTTACCGCTGCCTAGTGTGGTGTTGGAGAAGACTCTTGAGAGTCCCTTGGACTGCAAGGAGATCCAACCAGTCCATTCTAAAGGAGATCAGTCCTGGGTGTTCATTGGAAGGACTGATGCTAAAGCTGAAACTCCAATACCTTGGCCACCTCACGCGAAGAGTTGACTCATTGGAAAAGACTCTGATGCTGGGAGAGATTAGGGGCAGGAGGAGAAGGGGACGACAGAGAATGAGATGGCTGGATGGCATCACGGACTCAATGGACATGAGTTTGAGTGAACTCCGAGAGTTGTGATGGACAGGGAGGCCTGGCGTGCTATGATTCACGGGGTCGCAAAGAGTCACACACGACTGAGTGACTGAACTGAACTGAACTGAATGCCACATGAGAAGTCCATAAAGAGAGAATAGGACCAACAATTACTCCAACGGCAGCATTCGTTATTAGATGGAAGCAAAAAGGACAAGTAAAAGATACACAGAAAATATAGTCAGAAAGGTAGAAAGAGAACCATGACACAGTCTTTAATGTTGTAAGTAAGAAAAAAATTTTGAAGAAATAGTAGTAAAATAATATTAAATGTGACAGCATGTTCAAAAAGAAAACAAAACTAAGCAGATAACGTGAACAAAAATAAAAAAAGTTGGGCCATGGAGAGAGTAGTTTCAATAGCACTGTGAATATGAGGCCTGAAAGAAGCTTATTAAATTTCAATAAACATTTAATGAATGCCTTAAAGGTGCCAAACACTGGGTTAAAAGAAGGAAACAGGCTGAAATTAGGCAATGGGTATACACTAAAGGTTGGAGATGGTAGAATGTAAAGGCAAAGGGAAAAGTCTATACCTTTTAATTTTTATCTAAGTGTATTCTTACCAGAAGATGACAAGAAGATTCATTTTGTATCTTTTGAATCTAGGAACAAGATAAAGTATAAGGAAAATTCGAGTTGTCTCTGGCACTGGTTTTTCCATTAATAAACACATATTAAGGAACAAGAATTATAATACATTCAAAAATATAATTATTAGCTTCTATAATCTTATTTAAAATTGTAATAAAATAATGAATTACAAAGATACTTTTCATTTATAACATGCAGCTTCTGGAAAACACAGCATATCAATTTAAGTTGCTAAGTAATCCTTACAAGATCATTAGATCATTTGATGTTTAGCAGAGGGCCCACTGTTATTTAGTCCCTGAGTCATGTCTGACTCCTTTGTGACCCCATGGACTGTAGCCCACTGATCATGGGATTATCCAGATAAGAAATACTGGAGTGGGTTACCATTTCCTTCTCCAGGACATCTTCCCAACCCAGGGATCACACCCACGTCTCCTGCTTGGCAGGTGGATTCTTTACCACTGAGCCACCTGGGAAGCCAGAAGGCCTACTGTTGAGGCACAAAAGAATTTGATGAGTTCAAGGTAACGGCCAGAGCAAAATTAGATGTAATCTAGTGTGTTTATTAGAGTAACTGGATCTGGATTAACAGAACATGTCGATATTTTTGCACATTTCTCTGCCTATACAAACATCCTTGTCACCTAAGAAACCACGGACAGCTTTTTCCTCCTAATTCCCTCTCCTGCCTCATTCTCTTTCTTAACTGGATAAGAAAAGCAAAGCAAATCACTAATGTGAACATTAATTTAAACACCATTATTGCAAACAATTTATGCTATTATGAATGCAATTTTACAAGAACAGTAATGAGTTTCCAGTGTTATATTGCTTACAACATTCTGTTTTGATTATCTTACGAAAATACTTTTCACAAAATCAAATTCTGGAGATTTATAGACTGTCGAAATAAAAGTTGTCACTGAGTAACTATACTAAAAACCTACAGAAACATTCAGCATGGTAATATATGTATTAGGACATGCATGTGAAGGAAAGAAAATAACTTATGATTAAGCAATTCATGTGGTATTATTTGTTACATAAATTTTATCCAGCTTAATTGTTTGAGAACCCAGAACTTCCAATTACTTTAATAAACATACTAGATTACATCTAATTTTGCTCTGACCACAACATCAACTGATGCAGTTTTAAACATGGTTTAATTTATGAATTGTTTTCCAGGAATGAAATAATGACATCAAGGCTATAACTCAAGGGCAGATTTTGCTGCTATGCATTAAATTGGACTGCACCATCACAAAAAGGAAGAGACTGTATGAAGAAACCAGAATGTACACTATAATATAGTTAAAATGCTTTTCTTCATCTATATGGATGTTTTGTGATCCAGCTTTCCTGGAGGCTCAGACAGTAAAGAATCCATCTGCAATGCAAGAGACCTGGGTTTGATCTCTGGGTTGGGAAGATCCCCTGGAAGGGAAGATCCCCTGGAAGATCCCCTGGAAGAGGAAATGGATACCCACTCCAGTATTCTGACCTGGAGAATTCCATGGACAGAGGAGCCTGGCAGGCTACAGTCCACGGGATATGCAAGAGTCGGACAAGACTGAATAACTTTCACTCACTCACTCATTCAAATTCAGATTTAACAAAAATATTTCAGGTTTAAGAGACAAGCATGTTTCCTTGGCTCAGGAAGCTCCAGTCAACACTCACTTTCTGCACTCCTCCACACATACCTACACCTGTGGTCTGCTCTACGCTCAGTGCTTTACAATGCTTTGTACTTTTAATTATAATGAACAGTGATAAAATGGTAGCCTTGATTATACAGTTCTATGCACTGAATGGGACAATGAGGAAAACTACTCGTCTAATGTGATCCAAGGGAAATAAAGTATTAGAGAAGTCAGCTCTCTTTAATACAATGAAAATTGTGTATACTTACTTTCACTAGACAACTGTTGGCATTTCAGCCTAAGTCTGTATTTCTCATTTTCTGCAAGCATTTTTGAAATGATTTTGTACACTCCATTCCATACTGAAACCTTCAAAAGATAAGCACAGTTAAGGAACACTGAGCAGAGAAGGTGGACTATGGTGTGATGCAGACATCTAGGAGTAAGTCAACCATGATGACTGAAAGTCATTCAGCCATGTCCAACTCTCTGCAACCCCATGGACTATACGGTCCATGGAATTCTCCAGGCCAGAATACTGGAGTGGGTAGCCATTCCCTTCTCCAGGGGATCTTCCCAACCCAGGGATCGAACCCAGGTCTCCCACATTACAGGCGGATTCTTTACCAAGTGAGCCACAAGGGAAGCCCCATGTCAACTATGGTGCATGCCAATTTGATATTACCATTACAAAGCACTTAGAGACCTAAAAATTAAACAAAATTATTTTCCCACATTCACTGAATTCTTTGATATCTTTTTCTAACTTCCTAGTATTTCCTCTCTGTAGTATTTAAACTAACTGTCCTGGGGACTTCCCTGGTGGTCTAATGGTTAAGACTCCATAGGAGGCGGTTTGTTCCCTAGTTGGGGAACTAAGATCCTACATGCTGCATGGCATAGCCAAAAAATTAAAAATAAATAATTGGGGAAATTTATAATAAATAAATAAACTTTCCTAGAGGAAGGCAAGGTCTTTCAAAGGCAGTGTCTAGTAAGTCCTATGGTTTCAACATACTCAATTTTGTTTTGAAAGGTAGTAAAAATAATAAATTTCTATTCCTATGTCTAAACCACTGGGCCATGATATGATTTTTTAGTGTATTTTATTCTAGCTAATAATTAAACATTTCTCCTAGGACATACCAAAGCAAACTTACTAGAGAGCATGAATATACTAGAATAGGAAGAATGGAGACCACAGAAGCAAACAGAGAAATCCAGGCTCAAATTCTAGCTTAACCACTTAACCAGTTGCTTAATACCAGGCAAGTGTTTTAATCTCATAAGAATCCCTGGGACGGCGGAGCCTGGTGGGCTGCCGTCTATGGGGTCACACAGAGTCGGACACAACTGAAGTGACTTAGCAGCAGCAGCAGGAATAACTTCATACATTGGATTATTAGAAATCATGAAAAATATACATAAAGCATTTACATCTAGTGTCTGGCCCACAGCAGTTACAGGTAAATATTGGTTATTGTCCAGGAGGAATTGGTTCTTAGAAGAAAAACTTCTCAGTATAGTAAAGTCGCTCAGTCGTGTCCGACTCTTTGCGACCCTGTGGACGGTAGCCTACCAGGCTTCTCCGTCCATGGGATTCTCCAGGCAAGAATACTGGAGTGGGTTACCATTTCCTTCTCCAGGGGATCTTCCCAACCCAGGGATCGAACCCGGGTCTTCCACATTGGAGGCAGACGCTTTAACCTCTGAGCCGTATAGTGGGAAGATTAAATGCTCCCTCAAAATACACTTGCTGAAAGGGTGAGTCACTTTGAATGCTATTCTATACCATATATGGATTAGAAATCAAACAAACTTAAAACTCAGAAATAATACAATTTATGTGTCATTATCAACTAATGATTTCTTTAAAATGAAGTGTAAAATATGTGGTGGTAAACAAAGATTAGTAGAATAACTGATCTTGAATATGTTTAAAGCACTGAAGTCACCATGACATGTGGACAAGTAGACACGAAAATGGTTCAGTATGAAGGTACCTTGCTCGTCAGATTTCCTGCTAGAAACAGTGTATATCCCTTGTCCTTAAAAGAGCACTGTGACAACAATGTAGATGCCTTTTACTTTTCTGTGAAATCCATGATTTTCTCATGTTACACTGAGTTTGTTATATTCTATGGAATATGCATTTTCATGCTTTGAAAAAGCTCACAGTTACACTTTGATTAAAATGTATTTTATATCTTCAAACACAGGAAGGGATATTCTTCATGGTTAATAAATATTTTCAAACCCAGTTTCATTTCTGATCATTAATTCTAGTTTTCTCATTTTAGTAAACTAAATTTTTCAAAAGATGGAACTATTTTCAATATCTTGAGTTTCTTCACACATTTGTATTTAAACAGGTTAATCTAAAATTCAAAATATCACTCATTCCCCTGTGCAAAAATATACCTTTTTGTTCTTCTTCATTATTTTGGAAGTTTCACTCAAAGGTATGGGGAAGTCAAACTTTTTAGCTAAATTCTTCTGGGTTAAACCTAATTAAAAAAGAGAGAGAGAAACAAGGTAAAATATCAAGTCAGCACATACTTAAAACAATTCACTATCCCGATAATTAACAACTATAAATGTCTCAAGTTTTCTTTGGGGATTTTTACACTTGTTGATATATTTCAGATGACTAGATAATAGCAGCTTACCAATTAACTAATGCTATACTGGAAAAAAATAAAACAAGAAAACTAAGGGTAAACTATCTAATGGTGCCTAGATCTCCTTCCTTTTCTAATTTGAAAGGTGAGCCCCAGAAAGGTTAGCAACAGAGTAAACAAACACCAGAAAACCACATCTTGCCCTAGGCGTGCTCTCACACACACACACATACACATACACCTGTGAGGCAAGTATCTACCTGCTTTCAAAACTCAGCTCATATGTCACCGCCTTTCTATAGCCTCTCCCCTCACACACCCACAGCTCTTGCTTCCAGAAACACTTTGCTCAGGTGCTTAGCAGTTTCACAGCATATGTTTATACTGTTTGCTTCACCACACTGCGCCTTCCGGTGAGGCAGTGTCCCTGTGTCATCCATCTGTCTATGCCACTAGACACATAGTAGGTTCTAACGAAGGCTTGTCAGAGTGACAAGCTTCCTGACTCCACTCAATAAACCATACTGCCATCCCAAATAGTAACTGTGAGAAGAAAACCTAAGGCTTTGTGTATCCAAAGACAAAATCATAGCACAATGACCATGTGTTCCCGAAAGTATTTATGTTTGTTCTTTTGCCGGCAACAGCCTGTATGTACCCGACACTTCCCTGCCTTATTCCTGCCATACCACCACTCTCGACTTGGCCTCCTTCGACTCATCCAGTCTTCAGCTTTCCAGGGGCAGAGGGCCTTCTCTGATTTCACAAAGCACCCTATGCTCAGTTACCACAGGATTTATCATGCTGTTTACTTGAGAAATGTGTTCTATTCATTAGAAGTCCAGTAGTATAGCAATTAGATACACAATAAATATTCTATTTGTTGAGTGAAACAGAGTATGTTCTAAACTGCCTTGTCCCCATTTGCGAGGAACAGACCACTGATCCTGAGTGGGGCACAGATGCAGCACTAACGAACATGAACTCACACGAAGAGAAACTCATTCTCTTCTGAATTCTTTTTCAATCTTCTGATTATATCAAGGAGAAAGTCAGAGTTTGGAACTAGCATGTCATTTAAACTTTTCTAAGACTCTCTTTATGACTGCAGCAACTTCCAGAAGACAACCTATTTGGCTAGAATTTAATAATATTGTTTTCCCTTTATTAGATTGCTTTTAGTTAATTTCTACTTATGGAAAATGATACATGCTTTCCACTAAGTTAATGATGTAAAGTGTTCTAAAAAGAAATTCAGTTGGGAGGGGGAAATGCACCTATTTAAATAAATATATTAAGTAAAAGACAGTACAGATGTACAGATATAACACAGGAAAATAACTTAAGTTTGGGAAACTCTGCTCTTCATATACCCACGTGTATCCTTCCCTCTAAGCACCTATAACCTTTGGAATACTGTACTTGTCTCATTTCCAAACATTTTCTGTTTGTAAGTCTTACCTAACCTAGATGTATATACTCCTTGAGATCAAGATAGGCACCCTCATATCTCTCTGTATTAGTTAGAAATATAAAATATGTCAAGGAGCATAGAGAAGAGAAAAAGAAAAAAGGCAAAATCATTTCCTCTACTTATTCTGGGCCCTTTACTGAGGCTACGGCTCCACTGTACACCTAGATTTTATCCCAGCTCATACTTCAAATCCGTCTCTACTCTTTACAAACACTCTGATCCACTCTAAATAAATTTTCCTCCTTCCCTAATCATTATCTATCACTGATCCTTACTTGGTACTTTGCTTACACGTTTTTCCCACCTATAATCCCCTACTATCTCAGGAACATGGGTTAACCTTACGGAGCCACATCCACCACCAAGAAGCTTTCCTTAATTCCATCATCCCCCAATTACTCACCACTTCCACAGCACTTATTTGCACCTCCACAATAGCATTCATAGTCCTCTACTATATATAAGTGAAAGTCAGTTGGGTCCAACTCTTTGAGACTCCATGGACTATAGAGTCCATGGAATTCTCCAGGCCAGAATACTGGAATGGGTAGCCTTTTCCTTTTCTAGGGGATCTTCCCAACCCAGGCATTGAACCCAGGTCTCCCAGATTGCAGCCAGATTCTTTACCAGCTGAGCTACCAGGGAAGCTCCACTATATATAAATTATGGCTGTATGTCCCAAGTTCTGGAGAATATAAAACCAGCTTGACTTCTAAGTCTTGCTTGAAACATTAAGAAGAGTTACTGACTTTCCAGCCCCTGGATTTCTAAGGGGCTTCCCAAGTGGCACAGTGGTAAAAAATCCACCTGCCAATGCAGGAGACAGACGAGACACAGATTTGGTTCCTGGGTCAGAAAGATCCCCCAGAGGAGGAAATGGCAACCCACTCTGCCGGGAGCCAGCGAGGGAAATCCTACCCGTGGCAAAGGTCAACTGGGGAAGAGGCCTGACGGGCAAAGGCTAATCAGGGCTCGAGGAACCCCCTGGACTTACCTGAGCATCTACCCCAAAGAAAACTGGAGTCTGACTGCTTTACTATCTTACGCCTCTTACCAAGTCCTCTAATACTTACAGGGGCTTCCCCCCAACCACCTTTCTCTGAAAACATTAATTCAGAGCTGTAGTTTAAAAGTTCTCCTTGGCTTAATAGGAGTGTTCCAATCCAGGCCCCTCTGATAGCTTTCTAACTTGCATGACAAGTTTGTCCGGGCTCTTACAACTATGAGTGTGACTGTTTATAGCCTCCCAGCCATGCAAGGACAGAAAGCCTAATATTCTAAAATACAGGAATCTGTTGAAGAAGTTAAAATCATTAGAATAGTACTAGAAAAGATTTCATTGTTGAATCAATGCTTGCTGCAGTTTCCTCTATTGTATCCTTGGAAATATATTAATCACATATAGAGAATATAAGTAGTAGCCTTTGATTTAACCACATCAGATCTTAAGTTAATAAATTCCTTTCTTGTAGCTCACTACACCTGTACCTTATAGGAATGTAACCTTGTCATGTGTATAGCACCTGACTTTAGGAAAGTCACCTTAAAAGAAAAGTCTTTTACTTGCTAACTAACCTATTGTCAGGAGAGAGGGCCATAAAACTGTTAGCAGGCCCCCTGGCCAGAAGATGATGTAAATCACCTAAAACTTTTATCACACAAAAATAAGCCCTGATCCTGATAAGGGTCAAGACTGCTGACCCCACGTGATTTTGGTGTGAATCTATACCTCCCTTTCTCTGTTTCTTATGCGCATAACTTAGGGTATAAAAGCAGCACTGGAAAATAAAGTTTTGGGCCTTGCTCACTGAAGCTTGGTCTCCCCGTGTCGTTCTTTCTCTTTTTCCATCCTTTTCTCTATTCTCCTTTTTCTGGTTGAGATCCTTGGAGCACTGGGCCCTCTGAGTTTACTTATCTGCCTGGGCTTCTAAGACCCACTCGAGGGGGTGCCCTGGTGGGGTGCCTCCAGTGATTCGAGAGGGCGCCTGCGGCCTACGTAAACAGAGCAAGCCCCGTGCTGGGGTTTTATTGGTTTCCAGCGTAAACCAAGGAATCATCAGCCCCTGTCTCTCTCTCTCTTTCTCTCTCTCTGACGCCGACGCCGTTCATCCCGAGGATACCCTGGGTCATATTGGGGCTGGACCCCGATACCACTCCAGCATCCTTGCCTGGAAAATGCCATGGACAGAGAGGAGCCTCACAGGCTACAGTCCATGGGGTCACAAAGAGTGGGACACAATTAAGCACACATGCACGGATTTCTAAACTACAATACATCTCACATACAGCTAATAATGGAGAAGGAAATAGCAACCCACTCCAGTACTCTTGCCTGGAGAATCCCGTGGACAGAGGAGCCTGGTGGGCTGCTGTTCACAGGGTCGCATAGAGTTGGACACGACTGAAGTGACTTAGTATGCATGCATGCATTTGAGAAGGAAATGGCAACCCACTCCAGTATTCTTGCCTGGAGAATCCCAGGGACAGAGGAGCCTGGTGGGCTGCCATCTATGGGGTCACACAGAGTCGGACATGACTGAAGCAGAGTACATGGTGAAGAACGCTAGGCTGAAAGAAGCACAAGCTGGAATCAAGATTGCCGGGAGAAATATCAATAACCTCAGATATGCAGATGACCACCACCCTTATGGCAGAAAGTGAAGAGGAACACAAAAGCCTCTTGATGAAAGTGAAAGAGGAGAGTGAAAAAGTTGGCTTAAAGCTCAACATTCAGAAAACAAAGATCATGGCATCTAGTCCCATTACTTCATGGCAAATAGATGGGGAAACAGTGGAAACAGTGTCAGACTTTATTTTTGGGGCTCCAGAATCACTGCAGATGGTGACTGCAGCCATGAAATTAAAAGACGCTTACTCCTTGGAATGAAAGTTATGACCAACCTAGATAGCATATTAAAAAGCAGAGACATTACTCTGCCAATCAAGGTCCGTCTAGTCAAGGCTCTGGTTTTTCCCGTGGTTGTGTATGGATGTGAGAGTTGGACTGTGAAGAAAGCTGAGTGCAGAAGAATTGATGCTTTTGAACTGTGGTGTTGGAGAAGACTCTTGAGAGTCCCTTGGACTGCAAGGAGATCCAACCAGTCCATCCTAAAGGAAATCAGTCCTGAATATTCATCGGAAGGACTGATGCTAAAGCTGACACTGCAATACTTTGGCCACCTCATGCGACGAGTTGACTCACTGGAAAAGACTCTGATGCTGGGAGGGACTGGGGGCAGGAGGAGAAGGGGACGACAGAGAATGAGATGGCTGGATGGCATCACCGACTCGATGGACATGAGTTTGAGTGAACTTCGGGAGTTGTGATATATAGGAAGCCCTGGCGTGCTGTGATTCATGGGGTCACAAAGAGTCTGACACAACTGAGTGACTGAACTGAACTTAGGTGATTTAGCAGCATCAACAGCTTATAAGCTTATCTTCCAGAAGTATATGTGTGTGTGTTAGTCGCTCAGTCATGTCCAACTCTTTGAGACCCGATGGACTGTATCCCACCAGGCTCCTCTGACCATGAAATCCTCCAGGCAAGAATACCAGAGAGGGTAGATATTCCCATCTCGAGGGGCTCTTCCTGACCCAGGGATCAAACTCAGGTTTCCCCCACTGCATGAAGATTCTTTACCATCTGAGCCACAGGGAAGCCTATGTGTTTCTGATAACTCGACTCCACCATTCAAAAATCTGCAGTAATCACAAAATGAGTCTCCAAGGCATTCCACAACGTGGTACAAAACTTATTTCTCACTCATTCAATAAATATTTAGTGTCCAGACACTGAGATAATCACCCTCTCTTTCCTCAAGCTACTTCTGCTGAGTGTGCCAACATTACTGGCATGTTACTCTCTCTGCCAAACCCTGTGCTATGCATTTTTCATGCATTACTTCACTTAATCTTCACAGTAACTCATTAAGGTAGGAACTATTATCCTGATTTTATAGAAAAAGAAACTAAACATCAGAAGAGTTAACTAACTTAGCCAATATTACACTGCTAGTAAATGAAAGAACCAAGATTATGGCTTTCTGACTGCAAAGTCAATGCTCTTGAAAATACCTACCCTCCCACTTGCAATTTCTCCATTCATATACCTTGATTTCTTGTTTGTATGTCTCCATTTTCCTGAACTACCAAAGACCTTCCAAGATGTATCTCCAACAGCATTGATGCCTACTAGCTTGTATTTCCATTATTCATGTAAAAGTCCTTTGAGTAAAACATTTGCCTGAGTCATCTGTGTCACCAGCACCTGACCTAGTGTCTACAATGTGGCAGATGTTAAATAAATGTTGTTGAATAAATCATTTACCTTTGTTCCTTACAGAGAGCCAGGCATAAGTATTCAATGAATGCCCACTTAATGTTAATATTAAATACACCCAAGAATGAGTAAGACTTAAAACACTTAAGCACTCTCTGGCTTGACTGAAATATAAGTCTACCTCAGGAGTGTTCATGCCTGGAGAATCCCAGGGACGGGGGAGCCTGGTGGGCTGCCATCTATGGGGTCGCACAGAGTTGGACACGACTAAAGTGACTTAGCAGCAGCAGCAGCAGCAGGACCTCCTTCCCTTGACACTATTCTTGGTTTCAAAAGCACAGCAGAGTGGTCACCAAAGTTAATGGCTTGATCATCCCCCCAGCTGCCCAGCACGGAAACTTCAGACTTGGCCTTTTCCCTCTTCCAGCCAGTCATCAATCCTGTTCACTCCACCTCCACTGCTACTGTCTTAGTTCAGGCTTTTTATACTTCCACTTTATCACAGTCTCAAAACTGGTCTCTGGCTTCCAATCTCTCCCACTCTCACTCACTCCCAGTTATCTTTCCCCCAGCTCTGATCATGTCATTCCTGCCACAAAGATAGAGCAAAAAATTTCAAAATTTCAGAACCAAACTTCAAAACAAAACCGAATCATTGTCATCTCCTACCCCAGCAGGGCAGCCAACTAGAGGAAAGCCATTTTAGCTCAGCACAAAACAGTTACAAGAGCAGAGAGTTGGTTTCACAATCTCAGCTCTTTGCGATCCTGTCGTTTCTACCGAACTTGTGTGGGGATCTCCGGTACTAATTCATGCATCCTTTTCCTTCTCCCATGAGCCTCTTCATCTGTTTTTCAATATTCCTCATTTCTAATCTACTCTTAGTGCTGGACTATTATTTGTCTCTTTGATCTGCTGGTGCTAATGCAATACAGGATCCATTTTATTCTTTCCTCTCTTCCTGCTCTCTCCTTTTTAAAGTTGAAGAGCTCACCACCACCACCACCATACTCCTAATTCCTAGAATGAGTATTTTATCTGTTTCTATTATTCAAAGGAACTGGAAACCTAAAGCTAAAATGTCTTACACTATTCCTAATTTTTTAGATCACCAGTTCAGGGGCCAAAAAATAAAACTCCAAAACAAAAAACCTGAGCACCTTTCAACAATGGGACCTTTGGAGGGTTATGAGGTCTAAAATAGTGCCCCTGATGGAAGAATCTCTTAAGGTTTCCCACCACAGTTGATTCTCAGGAGTCAATCAAGTTATATACAGTAACAGTTTTATACTTCTAAATTATCAAAATTAATTTAGGTAAATTAAATTAGCAAAGTAAAATTAAGTCGTGAAAAAGGACAGCAAACAAAATATTCATGTATTTTTCAACTTGGGCTTTAGTCTTGCCTGCCTCCAACTCTCCTCTACACAGCATGAAACAAGTAAACCTGTTCCTACTATTTCTCTCATTCAAAACGCAAAACTTCTGGGTAGCTACAGTCAATAGCAGGGGGAGGGGAGAGAGAGACAGGGTATAGTAACAAACATGCCAAAATTTCTCCCAAAAAACTTGACAAGAATTCTTCACAAAACCATACCCTCAGCATTACTTGAAGAGGGAGAATGCTGAAAATACAAAATTAATATAAGTAAATTGAGAAAAAGCATTAAATCACAGCACTACGATCCTATTTGTTTAAACCTCACCCTAAGCAAGGCTTTGTGGCCAACAAGGAAGAGAAAGGAGGGACACTAGAAAAGATGCCTGCAAGAGAGCTGGAGAAAACAGAAAAATGAAATCCACCCTAAATCTCAAAATACTATTACAGAAGAAAACCAGGCAGACCACAGCACAGACTACAGGAAAGAATTTCAATGTGTGATTTAAAAGGCCAGACACCACACAAAGGACCAAAAGCCTGCAATTTAATGGAACTGATTCGGTTAAAGCAGCAAGCATGATTTAAAGGAAGAAACACAACTTAAAAGGACAGTCCTCTCTCTTGGCTTTTGGAGGAGAAAAAGAACCAAAAGCAGAGTTCATGAACTGGGTCACAAAATAAACATCAATAGCATTCATAAAGTGGAGACATTACAAACAACACAATGCAATAAATCACAATGCAATAAAACTAGAGCTTACTAGGAGAAAAGAAAGAAAAAAGAATAAGTCCTGGAAATGTTTAAAAAATCAAATCTATTAAGCAACTCTAGAGTGAAAGTGGTAATACAAACTGAAATTACAAAAATAAAAAAATTTTTAAAGTGACAATAAAAACATCATATATTAGAATCTATGGGATTTAAAGTAGGAATTAATTCCTCTCAAATAGGAAGTCTAAGTCGTGTCTGATTCTTGCAACCCCATAGACTGTAGCCTGCCAGGCTCCTCTGTCCATGGGATTCTCCAGGCAAGAATATTGGAGTGGGCTGCCATTTCCTTCTCCAAGGGATCTTCCCAACCCAGGAATTGAACCGGGGTCTCCTGCATTGCACACAGATTCTTTATCAACTGAACTACAAGGGAAGCCCATTTATTAGAATCTATGGGATTTAAAGTAGTAGTTAGAAAGAAAACTCAGGTGCTAAATACTTTATTGACAAAAAGGAAGGAAAAATTTAATTTTTTGCTCAAAACAAAAGCATAAGGACAAAGTAAACCAAAAGAAAGTACACATAAGGAAATAATGAAATTTTATGTTTATTTATTATTGAGAAAGAAATTAGAAAAATAAAATACCTAATTAACAAATCAAAATCCTCTGTTTTAAAAAATTAACAAAATAAAAACACTGGTGAACTTGATCGAGAAAAAGAAAGCATATGCATCAAAAAATGAAAAGGGGGAACTAACCACTGAAACACAAAGAATTTTTAAAAATCAAAAGACGCTACTGAGCAGACCTCTATGCAAAGAAATAAAAACGACATCAATAATTTCCTAGAAAAATACAGATTAGCAAAATTGGCCCAATCCAATTAGAAAATGTAAAGAGACCAATTTCCATAGAAGATACAGAAAAAATTATTAAGGAATTATCCCATAAAAACTAGACAGATGTTTTCACAAAAGAATTCTACCAAATCTTCAAATACCAAATAATCTCAGTGCTCTATAAACTATTCCAGAGCATTGGAAAGGGAAAGTTCCTAATTCTGTTTATGAACTAAGTTTAAATATGATACCTAAACCAAATGAAGAGTTGACTCACTGGAAAAGACTCTGATGCTGGGAGGGATTGGGGGCGGGAGGAGAAGGGGACGACAGAGAATTAGATGGCTGGATGGCATCACCAACTTGATGGACATGAGTTTGAGTGAACTCCAGGAGTTGGTGATGGACAGGGAGGCCTGGACTGCTGTGATTCATGGGGTCACAAAGAGTCGGACACGACTGAACGACTGAACCGAACTGAACTGAAACCAAATGAAATAAAGAAAGAAAAACTGTCTCAAATTCTAAACCAAAAATCCTAAACAAATTATTAGCAAACAGAATCCAACATCATATTAAGAAAAAAAATACATTATAACCAAGTGGGATTTATTTCAGGAAGTCAAAGCTGGTTAAATCTTAAGAAATCTATTATCACATACCATATTAATAAGTCTAAAGAAAAAATAATATCTCCAAAAATCTAAGAAAGTCTTTGACAAAATTCAACATGCATTCCTGGTAAAAACAATGAAGAAAATAAAAACTGAAAAATACATTTTAATGTTTTAAACATATAGGCTTTAGTCTTAAAGACAATACTTCATTTAATTGGGAAAAACTAGAGGCATTGCCCCAAGATCAGGAACAAGACAAGGATGCTCACTATCCCTACTATTATTCAACATTCTATTCATGGTATCAGCCAGAGCAATTAAACAATAATAATTTAATAATCAACTGCAGGCATAAAAATAGGTTAAAAATAAAGTTATATCTATTTACAAATAATATAATAGCATACCCAGAAAATCATGAGCATTAATGACAAAACTAATTCAAATAATAAAAGAATCCAGTGAAGTACTAGGATCAAAAATTAACACACAAAAATCAACAGGCTAGGGACTTCCCTGGTGGTACAGTGGATAGGAATACACCTGCCAATGAAGGGGACACAGGTTTGACCCCTGATCCGGGAAGGTTCCACATGCTACGGAGCAACTAAGGCCCTGCACCACAACTCATGAAGCCTGAGTGCCTAGAGCCTGTGCTCCACAGCGAGAAGCCACCACAATGAGAAGCCCACACACTGCAATGAAGAGTAGTCTCCACTCTGCAACTAGTGAAGGCTTGGTGTAGCAACAGACTCAGTCCAACCAAAAAAATTAAAAATCAATTAAAATCAATAGGTTACTTGATAGAAGCAAATCACCAAAGTGCCCATACTGCATGATTTCATGTATAGGAAATGTCCAGAACAGGTAAATCTTTGGAGACAGTAAGCAGCTGAGCGCTCGCTCAGGGCTGGGGTTAGATGCAGTGAGAGGAAATGGTGAGTGACTGCTAAGGGTACAGGGTCTCTTTGGGGGCAGGTAATAAAAATGTTCTAAATTGACTGTGATGATGGTAGCACAACATTATAAAAAAATCATTGAATTACAGACTTTAAATGAGCAAACTCAGTCGACTGTGAATTATATCTCAATAAACTATTAATTTTTTTAAGTACAGCTAGTGGGATGGGCTCTCAAAAGAGAAGCAGGACATTTTGAGGTGATGTGCATGTTCTAGATCCTGACTATGGTGGTATACTACCCAGTGTATAACTCTCAACTCTCCTCAAACTTATTTTGTTTTTAAATCGAGACCTTATATACACAAACAATGAATATACAGAAGCCATTATGGAAGAGGAAATCACATTCACGACCGAATATAAGATCAAATACCTAGAAATAAATTTAACAAGATATATGAAAAATCTATAGAAGAAAAAACGTTTGACTATAAAACACTCCTGAAGGATTGGAAGAGTAAGTTGCCCAATCACGTCTGATTCTTTGTAACCCCATGGAATGTATAGTCCATGGAATTCTCCAGGCCAGCATACCGGAGAGGGTAGCCTTGCCCTTCTCCAGGGGATCTCCCCGACCCAGGAATCCAACCAGGGTCTTCTGCTTTGCAGGCAGATTCTTTACCAACTGAGCTATGAGGGAAGCCAGGTAGAGCGAAAATAACAGACATCCTCTCCTCTGCTTTCAAGGAGGAAGAGATAGCATTTTAAAGATGTCGGTTCTCCTTCGGCCAACTTATAAATTCAGTGAGTCCTAAAAGGAATACGGACACAGGCCAAGGCCCCCATCATCCTGAGCGACACTAGTAGCTCCTTCCAATAGCCTCCCTCTCGGATTCGGATCTCAGGCTTATCGCAAATGACCTTCATAGCACTTCTGCGGCTTCCCGGGGCAACCCCGAAGCGCAGTTCGGACTCGTCTCTCTCTCCCCAGGCCGACAGGGGGGCCGTCTGTGGCGAGCGGCCCACTGCCCCTGGCTAACGGCCGCTGAGCAAACGCCGCCCCCGGAGCCGCCCTCGGCGGGGCGGCGGGGGAGAGACTGACAAGCCGACCGTTCAAACGAACCGAGCCCCTGGCAAGATGGCTGCTGAGGCGGGTGGAGCCGTCAGCTGACCGCAGGCCCCGCCCGCGCGCCGCCGGCACGCGCCAACGGCCTGCGCCCGCCGGGCTCGCTCGACGCGCGCGGGGCAGCAGGCCGCCAGGGCCCCGGCCCGGAAGCCACGGGCGCGGCCCTGCACCTGGACTCGCCCGCGCGGCCGCCCGCGGCTTCGCCTGGCTGTGGCCGTCCGTGAGCCTGGCGTTCCTCGGGCCCTGAGCCCTGCGGCCGCCCAGCGGAAGCACGCCGCCGCACTGGTGCGAGCCGAAGCGGGTCACGTAGACGAAGCGCGCCCGGTCCCGCCGCTGCTCCCGGCCTGCCGCTGCCATCTCTGCCTTCGTCGCGCCTCAGGGTCCTCAGCGACCAGCCGCGCGGGTCTGGGGGCCGGACCACGGCGTGTGTGAAGGAGGGGGAGCGGACCTGACGGGACGGACCACTGCGTGTGCGGGCGTAGGGGGCACAGCCGAGGGCTCGAGGGGCAGCTGTGCGGGGGGAGCGGGGGTGAGGCGCTAGATGGCTGAGCCCCTCACAGGAGTTGAGAGGGGAGCTAGAGCAGGACCCTGTTGAGGGAGGGCAGCTGTGTTGGGGAGGGATCGGGGAACAGGAAGGGAGCGAAGAGAGACCAGAGAGCCCGGGAAAAGGGACCTTTGACCACTGTGCTGGGACAGGGGCACAGGAGGGTCTTTGGTTGGGGGGTGATGGTGTACCAGTCATCTGAAAAGTGGTGGTAAGAGTTTGGAGACCACATCACTTGGGAGTGGGGAGCAGACCATGCAGAGTAGACTACTCTGAGGAAAAGAACTGAATCAAAAACAGGGTTGGGGAAAGGAAAGATACTAAATCAGTGGGGCACCCCTTCTCGTGGTCGGCTGTTGGGCAGATTTCAGAGTGAGGAGCTAGCCCTGGACTTGACTGGTCTGGACTGTCAGCCAGATGAAGATGGGAGTCTTGGGGGAAAGATGGACTAGGGAGACAGTACTCTTTGATGCCAAAGGATTCTATGTGACCTTGGTCTGACCATGTGGTCTGGCCATGGTCCTGGGCCATGCGCTTCAAGAGATCCTGTGCAGAGAGGTGATCAGCCTGAGGCCAGCATCTTACTCAGGTAGTCCTGACACCCATCAGAGTTTAGCTGCTGATCAGCTGGGTTATTTATGCAAGCCACTTTCCCTGTCTGAGCTTCTGGTTTCCTCAGATGTAAACTCAGGATAATCTGGTAAAGATATACCAAAATAAAATAATGCATATTAAGCACCTGGCACATAGTAGGAGGTAATTCCTTTATATTTAATGTTCAGTTCACATTTATTGGGACTTCCCTGGTGGCTCAGATGTTAAAGCATCTGCCTACAATGCAGGAGACCCAGGTTCAATCCTTGGGTCGGGAAGATCTCCTGGAAGGAAATGACAACCCACTCCAGTGTTCTTGCCTGGAAAATCCCATGAACAGAGGAGCCTGGTAGGCTACAGTCCATAGTGTCGCAAAGAGTCGAACACAGCTGAGCAACTTCACTTTCTTTCTTTCACATTTATTGAGTACATACCCTCTGAAGTATCAGTTCAGTTCAGTCGCTCAGTTGTGTCCAACTCTTTGCGACCCCATGGACTGCAGCACACCAGGCCTCCGTGTCCATCACCAACTCCCAGAGCTTGCTCAAACCCATGTCCATCGAGTCAGTGATGCCATCCAAACCATCTCATCTCTGTCATTCCCTTCTCTCGCCTTCAGTCTTTGCCAGCATCAGAGTATTTTCCAATGAGTCAGTTCTTCACATCAAGTGGCCAAAGTATTGGAGTTTCAACTTTAGCATCCGTCCTTCCGATGAATATTCAGGACTGATTTCCTTTAGGATGGACTGGTTGGATCTCCTTGCTGTCCAAGGGACTCTCAAGAGTCTTCTCCAACACCACAGTTCAAAAGCATCAATTCTTTGGCACTCAGCTTTCTTTATACTCCAATTCTCACATCCATACATGACCACTGGAAAAACCATACCTTTGACTAGATGGACCTTTGTTGGCAAAGTAACGTCTCTGCTTTTAATGTGCTGTCTAGGTTGGTCATAGCTTGCTCCTCTTCCAAGGAGCAAGCATCTTTTAATTTCATGGATGCAGTCACCATCTGCAGTGATTTTGGAGCACAAGAAAATAAAGTCTGTTACTGTTTCCATTGTTTTCCCATCTATTTGCCATGAAGTCATGAGACCAGATGCCATGATCTTAGTTTTCTAAATGTTGAGTTTTAAGCCAACTTTTTCACTCTCCTCTTTGACTTTCATCAAGACGCTCTTTAGTTCTTCTTCGCTTTCTGCCATAAGTGTGGTGTCATCTGCATATCTGAGGTTATTGATCTCTCTCCTGGCAATCTTGATTCCAGCTTGTGCTTCATCCAGCCCAGCATTTCTCATGATGTACTCTGCATGTAAGTTAAATAAGCAGGGAGACAACATACAGCCTTGGCGTATTCCTTTCTTTATTTGGAACAGTCTGTTGTTCTATGTCCATTTCTAACTGTTGCCTCGACCTCACACAGATTTCTCAGGAGGCAAGTCAGGTGGTCTGGTATTCCCATCTCTTTCAGAATTTTCCACAGTTTGTTGTAATCCACACACTCAAAGGCTTTGGCATAGTCAGTAAAGCAGTAGATGGTTTTCTGGAACTCTCTTGCTTTTTCGATGATCTAATGGATGTTGGCAATTTGATCTCTGGTTCCTCTGCCTTTTCTAAATTCAGCTTGAACATCTGGAAGTTCACAGTTCACATACTATTGAAGCCTTGCCTGGAGAATTTGGGGCATTACTTTCCTAGCGTGTGAGATGAGTGCAGTTGTGTGGTAGTGAGCATTCTTTAGCATTGCCTTTCTTTGGGATTGGAATGAAAACTGGCCTTTTCCAGTCCTGTGGCCACTGGTGAGTTTTCCAAATTTGCTGGCAGATTGAGTGCAGCACTTTCACAGCATCATCTTTTAGGATTTGAAATAGCTCAACTGTAATTCCATCACCTCCACTAGCTTTGTTCATAGTGATGCTTCCTAAGGCCCACTTGACTTTGTGTTCCAGGTTGTCTGGCTTTAGGTGAATGATCACACCATCGTGATTATCTGAGTCATGAAGATCTTTTTTGTATAGTTCTTCTGAGTAGTCTTGCCACCTCTTCTTAATATCTTCTGCTTCTGTTAGGTCCATACCATTTCTGTCCTTTATCAAGCCCATCTTTGCATGAAAAATTCCCATAGTATCTCTTATTTTCTTGAAGAGATCTCTAGTCTTTCCCATTCTATTGTTTTCCTCTATTTCTATGCATGGATCACTGAGGAAGGCTTTCTTATCTCTCCTTGCTATTCTTTGGAACTCTGCATTCAAATGGGTATATCTTTCCTTTTCTCCTTTGCTTTTTGCTTCCCTTCTTTCACAGCTATCTGTAAGGCCTCCTCAGACAGCCATTTTGCCTTTTTTGCATTTCTTTTTCTTGGGAATGGTCTTGATCCCTGCCTCCTGTACAATGTCATGAACCTCCATCCATAGTTCTTCAGGCACTCTATCAGATCTAATCCCTTGAATCTATTTGTCACTTCCACTGTATAATCATAAAAGATTTGATTTAGGTCATACCTGAATGCTCTAGTGGGTTTCCCTACTTTCTTCAATTTAAGAAGAAAATGGTCTACTGGAGAAGGGAATAGCAAATCACTTCAGTATTCTTGCCTTGAGAACCCCATGAACAGTATGAAAAGGCAGAAAGATAGGACACTGAAACATGAACTCCCCAGGTCGGTAGGTGCCCAGTATGCTACTGGAGATCAGTGGAGAAATAACTCCAGAAAGAATGAAGAGAAGGAGCCAAAGCAAAAACAACACCCAGTTGTGGATGTGACTGGTAATGGAAGTAAAGTCCAATGCTGTAAAGAGCAATATTGCATAGGAACCTGGAATGTTAGGTCTATGAATCAAAGCAAATTGGAAGTGATCAAACAGGAGATGGCAAGAGTGAACATTGACATTTTAGGAATCAGTGAACTAAAATGGACTGGAATGGGTGGATTTAACTCAGATGACAAATATATCTACTACTTTGGGCAAGAACCCCTTAGAAGAAATGGAGTAGCCATCATAGTCAACAAGAGTCCGAAATGCAGTACTTGGATGCAATCTCAAAAATGACAGAATGATCTCTGTTCATTTCCAAGGCAAACCATTCAGTATCACAGTAACCCCAATCTATGCCCCGACCAGTAATGCTGAAGAAGCTGAAGTTGAACTTATAGGTTCTATGAAGACCTACAAGACCCTCTAGAGCTAACACCCCAAAAAGATGTCCTTTTCATTATAGGGGACCGGAATGCAAAAGTAGGAAGTCAAGAAATATCTGGAGTAACAGGCGAATTTAGCCTTGGAGTACAGAATAACGCAGGGCAAAGGCTCATAGAGTTTTGCCAAGAGAATGCACTGGTCATAGCAAACACCCTCTTCTAACAACACAAGAGAAGACTCTACACATGGACATCACTGGATGGTCAACACTAAAATCAGATTGATTATATTCTTCCAGCCAAAGATGGAGAAGCTCTATACAGTCAGTAAAAACAAGACTAGGAGCTGACTGTGGTTCCGATCATGAACTCTTTATTGCCAAATTCAGACTGAAATTGAAGAAACTAGGGAAAACCACTAGACCATTCAGGTATGACTTAAGTCAAATCCTCTGATGTACACATGATAATAATTAGCTTATACTTTACACATAGCTTTACCATGAACCATCTCTTTAAATCCATGCAGCATTTTACAGCAGAGGAACAGGAGGGTCTAAAATGTAGAGTGACTTCCCTGAAGTAAGAGGTAGTGACAGAGACATATACACTTAAACTTTTAGAAATGATTTATAAATATGTGCAGAAAAATGCACCAGTCATCAGTATATAAGATAGATAGATCTATAATCTATTGATAGATTTTCATAGTGAATACACCTACATAATATCCACTGAGGTTCAGAAATGATGCACAGGAGAAATATTTCTTGTCCTTACCCAGTCCCAGGTAAGGACTTCTTCCTTGAGTTCAAACAACATCAATTAGGTTTGCCCATTGTGTTTGACTTCTTTCACTCGTTATGTTTATGAGATACAAGTTATTGCATAAGTTTATACATCACTTGAATATATTATCATTGATTATTCATTCATTCCACTGTTGATGGACATTTGGCTGTTTCCAATTTAGGGTCATCATCAATCGTGCTGCTGGGAACATTATATATTAATATACATAGTAGAATATATGTTATAGGATATATCTTAGTGTGGAATTGCTTAGTGTATTCATATGTTCAGCTTTAGCAGCTACTGACAGAGAGGAATCTGAACCATTTTTCACTCCCACCAGCCACATTTGAGGATTCCAGTTGCTCCACATGTTCGCCATCCCTTGGGGATGTCTGTGTCATTTTAGCCATTCTAATGGATGTGTATATTAGGACTCTGCAGAGACAGAACCAACAGGGTGTGCGTGGACATGTGTGTGTGCAGACAAGTCCAGAATCTTTGCGACAGGCCAGCAGGCTGGAGACCCAGGGAACAGTTGATGCTGCAGTGCAAGCCTGAAGGCCCTCTGCTAACAGAGTCCTCCTTTCTTCAAGAAAATTCATTCTTTTTCTATTTTTTCTATTAAGGCTTTCAACTGAGGCAATAATGAGTACCATCCATATTATGGAGAGTAATCTGTTTTACTCCAAATCTACTGATTTAAAGAACTTCCCAGGTGGTGCTAGTGGTAAAGAACCTGCCTGCCAATGCAGAAGACATTAAGAGATGTGGGTTGGATCCTTGGGTCAGGAATATGCCCTAGAGGAGGGCACGGCAACCCACTCCAGTATTCTTGCCTAGAGAATCCCATGGACAGGGGAGCCTGAGGGGCTACAGTCCACAGGTCACAAAGAAGCAACTTAGCATGCACTGGTTTAAATGTTGATCTCATCTAAAACAATACCTTCACAGACACATCCAGAATGTTTGACCAAATATCTGGGTACTGTGGACTAGGCAAGTTGAGACATAAAATTAACCGTTACAATGTGATATTGCTTTCTTGCAATTCGCATTTCCCTGATGACGTCTGAAGCTGAGCTCATGGGCCATTTGGCTGTTGTCTTTTGCATTTTAATCTCTTGTCTGTTTCTCACTCACTGAGAGAGGTTTCTTCTGTACTCCATGTGTTTGCTCTTTGTTAGTTGCGTGAATGCAAATTTCCTTCTCCTCTGCGCTTCACCTTTTTATTCTCTTTATATCACTTTCTTCCATAGAGAATTTACTTGTTTCTGGCATGCAGTTAAGGTAGGGGGAGTTCATCTTAATCCTATCAGGAATTGAGTTTTTTATACCTTGGCTTCAGTCTTTATACAGGTAAATGTGTGTCTTGAAAGTGAAAGTGTCAGTTGCTTAGTCGTGTCCGACTCTGTGTTACCTCATGGACGATAGCCCGCCAGGCTCCTCTGTCCATGGGATTCTCCAGGCAAGAATACTGGAGTGGGTTGCCATTTCCTTCTCTAGGGGGTCTTCCCAACCCACGGATCAAACCTGGGTCTCCTGCATCGCAGGCGGATTCTTTGCCACCTGAGCCACCAGGGAAGCCCCAAATGTATGTCTTATTTGGTCTTATTCTTTAGAATAAAGCTCTTCAGGTGTCCCAACTTAAAATCTGGTGCACTTACTAGGACCCTAAAGCTGACTGGCCCTGGACTCCAGGTTTTATTCCTTTAGTCCATTAGAGTGCCTGTAGTTCTGCTCAATGTCTTAGCCTCTAGGCCACCACTCGTAAACCAGCACCATCTGTTGCGGGAAAGCTGTGCTGAATAGTGAGCCATTGCAGTGCCTTTTTGTCCCTGGAACCTTGGGTCCTCAGAGTCTTGGCACCTCACTGGCTTCCCAGTTCTTCTGAGCAGATTTGTTTCCTTTTTCATTCACTGTTTGATCTTTTTCTTGGTGGAAGAGACCATAAATCTAACACAAATCATTTCTCCCTGGCCAGAACAGTGGTGAGACAACTATAGGGAAGTCTGAAGTCACGGCGCCTTGTGAAGCTACCACGTGAAACAGTCCCAGAGCTCACGGTCACTGTCCCTGTCACCCGAGGCCTTCCCAGTGATCCACTGGAGCTCAGCCTGGATGGATACCGATGAGATGACCATCAGGATGACAAGAGTGTCTGGTGGGTGAAAGGGGTTTATGCAGTCAGAACCTTCTCACCATTCAGCTCTCAGCCTACAGGCCCATTGTGAAAGAACCCACCCTGGGACCCTTTCTCCAAAGCAGTCCCTTTCCCCAGTCGCTGCCTTATATATCTTTTTCATATAGTGGTTTACTTGCTTATTGAGTGCCATACCCAAAATTGCTGCATGACAATGAGCGCCTTGCCCTTTCTTCCAGCATCATGGTCTCAGGTGTGTAACACAGCACCTGATGCACACGGGCATTCCACATTCATTGGGTGCATTAACGAAGAATTCAGGCCGACCTTGGAGATACTGTGGATTCAGTTCCAGACCACCACAATAAAGCAAACACAGTGATAAAGTGAATCACATGTTCCCAGCGCATATGAAAGTTATGTTTACACTATACTGTGGCTTATTAAGTATGTAATAGTCTTGTGTCTGAAAAAAATGTACATTAAAAATACTGTCTGAAATTTTCTAATCATCCAATCTCGACAAGTTTTAGTAGTAACATCAAAGATCCCTGATCACCATAACAAACACAGCAATCACGAAGTTTGAAATATGACAAGAATCACCCAGATGTGACACAGAGACAGGAAGTGAGCTAATGCTGTTGGCAAAAAGGGCATAGATAGACTTGTCTGAGCAGGGTTGCCACAGACCTTCAATTTGTAAAAAACGCAGTGTCTGTGAAGTGCAATGAAATGAATTGCAATAAAATGAGGTGTTTCTGTAACCAAACGAATGGCCGGACAGATTATAAAAGGACACGAGCAGAAGGAATGAAAGGCAAAAAGTCCCGTGAGAACCATCTCTTTCACAAAGACCTTGGCAAAGAGCACGTTTCCTCCTTTCCTGGCATTTGCTCTTTCCCAGCCCCACCCCACTTGCATGCAGCCTCCTCTTTCTCCCAGAACTCACATCCCTCAGAAAACCTCACCCTGCCCAAGAGGGACTCATCCCCCTTTCTCTTCTTGGGTTTTTGATGTCCACCAGGTAGGTGATGGCCTTCTCTGCTCTGGCCATCTGAAAGAGGTGGTGGTGGTGGACTTGAGTCTTAAGAAGGAAGGTGGATGTGAGTGTCCCAATCCCAGTTGGGTCTCTCTGTCAGCAAGGCAGTTTCTCTTTACTAAATTACTTGGTGAAGATAAACCTTCATTTGCTGTGGCTACATACAGGTCAAAGCTCTATGGAGGAGGTACTTCTTTGGCGTATAGTGGCTAAGACTCTGCACTTTCAGTGCAGGGAATGCAGGCTCAATCCCTGGCTGGGGAACTAAGATCCCAAGTGCCTCATGGCCAGAAAACAAAACAAAACTCAGTGGAGGAAAAGCTGGATGTTTCTCCCGCTAGCCTTAGAGGCCAGACCTCTAATTCTCTCTTGTTCCCCATCACACCTTGTTGGTGCCATCTCAAAAGTGGCCATCCCTGATGTTATCCACTGTGTTTCCAAGGGCTGGCACCAGTTTTCCCCTATCAGTTCCACTGGCTTTCTTTGACTTCAGTCTTCTGATAGCAGGTAAGGAGGGCATGCTGACTTACCACTGATTACATAGCCACATATCCTCCTACATACAGCTGGTAGTCAGCCCTTTATACCAGGGTGTTCTGTCTCTGCCATTCCACTGCCATGAAGGCACCTTACGAAGTGCAGTCCCTTTCATGGGTCCTGCTTGCATTTTCATCCCCAGCTCAGCTCTCCCTTGGCCTCCAGTCCTACCCAACCTCTGTCAGTTCCTCAAAGGCATTGAGTCTGATTTCTCTATGAGCCATTGCAAGCAGCATTTGAACTGTTCAGAGTCTCTTCTTCTTGCCTCAGCTGGCTACTCTTTCTCATCCTTCAGAACTCATCGGTTCCTTCTTCACAAAACATCCCCCTCAGCAGCTGACTTAGTTGCCCCTTATGTTCTCCTGTGGCACTGAGGACCATTGTGGAATAGCTTATTACAAATTATAATCACCCGTTTACAGGTCTAACTCCCTAGCTAGATGCTGGACAGGGACCATATCTATTTGCTCTTTGAGCAGCTATTAGTTTGCTCTTGCCTGTCTCCCTCCAGACAATGAATTTGATGAGACCAGGCAGTGTTTCTGTTCACCATGCACTGCCGCATGCCCAGTGTGTGGTAGGTCCCAAGGCACCCACAGCCCCGTGTTTTCCTCCACACCAGCAACTAACTTTACTGAATGTTTTCTGTGTACCAGACTCGTGGTAAACACTTGCATGGGGTATACAGTTTATTTCTCACAATCACTCTGTAGGATAGGGCTATCAGCCCCACTTCACAGTTGAGGACATGTAGGCACAGGAGAGGTTTAGCAACTCAGCCAAACTGGCAATATTAAAGTCCTAGTGAGTGAGAGAAGTCGCTCAGTCGTGTCCGACTCTTTGAAACCCCCATGGACTGTAGCCTGCCAGGCTCCTCCGACCATGAGATTCTCCAGGCAAGAATACTGGAATGGGTTGCCATTTCCTTCTCCAGGGGATCTTCCCAACCCAGGGATAGAACCCAGGTCTCCCACAGTGCAGGCTGACTCTTTACCATCTGAGCCAGCAGGGAATCCCATTAAAGTCCTAGAGCAGAGATCAAACCTGGGCCATGTGGCTCCAGCAACCACGCCCTTAACCCCTACTCAGGACTCTCACGACTTCTATCTATCTGTGTGATGGCTGGCCTCTCCTCCACTTTGACACCCACCCCCCGCCCGCCCTCCACAGCCCACATCCCGATAGCTTCTTCCCATGAAGACAACAGCAGAAGAGGGACCAAATGGATGAAGTTCAGTTCAGTTCAGTTGTTCAGTCGTGTCTGACTCTTTGTGACCCCATGAATCACAGCACGTCAGGCCTCCCTGTCCATCACCAACTCCCGGAGTTCACTCAAACTCACATTCATCGAGTCGGTGATGCCATCCAGCCATCTCATTCTCTATCGTCCCCTTCTCCTCCTGCCCGCAATCCCTCCCAGCATCAGAGTCTTTTCCAGTGAGTCAACTCGTCGCATGAGGTGGCAAAAGTATTGGAGTTTCAGCTTTAGCATCAGTCCTTCCAATGAACACCCAGGATTGATCTCCTTTAGAATGGACTGGTTGGATCTCCTTGCAGTACAAGGGACTCTCAAGAGTCTGAGCTGACTTTAAAAGCAAGCAACCCTTTTAGCTGCTCAGCTAACATTGTCCACCAGGTGGCAGTCACACCTCCCAGATAAAATCGTCTCTCCCTTTACTTCCCTCCACTTTGAGAAATAAAGAACTCCATTTTTATTTTTTGCCAAGGAATGAGTAGTCTGAATTCAAACCTCGACTCTTTTCAGTTGAGCTTTTTGGAAATGGCACTTGGAGAAAGTGTGTTTCCTATCCCTAGGCACCCTAGGGTGCGTGGCCAGGGCTGTTCAGCCAGGGCAGGTGAAGAAGTTCAGCACCTGCTTGGGGGGGGGGGGTGCCCTGCATAGGGAAACCAAGAGAAATTGTGCAAGATGTCCTTTCAGCACGAAAAAGAGGTGATTTGCTCCTCCCTCCGCCACCTCTCATCAAACAGCTGCAGGAGCAGGAAACCAAAGGATGCATATTCCTAGTCATGAATTTCATTTGGCCAGCAGCAGGCACCGGGACATATGGTCCCCTGAGGAGATGGCCGCAGGTGACTGTCAGAAAAGGGCCTTTCCACCTCGTCTGTGCCTGAAATGTTCCTTTGCTCTCCAGGCTCTGCCGCGTGCTTCTGGCAGCTTCCACTGTGTTCCTGAGAGTGGGATGGGCTTGGGGGCAGGAACGGTCCTTGATGCCAAACCCACCCCGACTTTCGAAAAGCTAACCCCAGGACTTCGAGAAACAAAGAAACCCAGGCCAATTCTATGGCAGGAGGAGGGATGCAAGAGAAAAGATTTTTTTTTTTTTAATGAAGAAATTGTGATATGTTTAACTGTTTACATCAAACCAATAAATGGCATTAACCCCCAAATACAATGTAACAGAATTATCCTTTTCTCCAAGAAATTCCAGGAGTCATTTTTAAGTCTGAATTCTTTGTGTGTTGTGAGCAGCAGGTGTGATAATGGCACTCAAGCTTAAAGCTGTGTGATGGCTTGACCCTGTTCCCATACCTGTCGCTGGATCTCTGCGGCCACTGTCTAATGTTAGCCGTCTCCATTTGGGGCCCTCTGTATTCAAAAGGACTTGGATCCCTGGGGGCCTAGACTAACATTGAGTTTGTTGGGACAGAATGGATGGGAGGACCTCGCCCTATGGGGAGTGGAGAGAGGAACTCTAGACTTGATAGTGGGGAAATTGAGCCTTTTCCCCTTTGCTGCTGCCTCACCACACTAACCCAACACACACACACACACACACACACCCAGCTCCTGGTTTTTGAGCCCAATCCCTAAGATTAATTGAATTGTCTACGTCCTTCATCTATCTCATCTTCCTTTCATGTACCTTCTCTGAATCAAAATAACGCTTAATCAGAATTAGAGCCTGTTCAATGCTACTAAGTGCCACTCAGTACTTGTTAAAGCAGGATCTCTGTGCCCTTTCGAACAAGCCAAGCATTTCAATGAGACTTCAGAGGACAAGGAGGGGACTGGGGTAAGGATCATCCTTTGTAATCGATACCCTCTTTCTGAAGCGTCTGTGTCTCCCGGTAGGATTAGGACAGGCCTTGCTTCCCTCTGCTTTCATAAAGGTTTTATCTTTGCTGCTGTGGTCCAAGGAAATGGGGTTAGCACCATGGGGTAAACTGTGTCTCCTCCCAAAGAGAGCAGCATGTGGGGTTTTGCCAAAGCCCAAGTCACTCGTCTATCTTCCTCCCTCCCCACGTTTCCTCCCACACATAGCCCTAACATGCCCCGCTCTGTCCATTCTCCTGCCCTCATCCTAGCTGAAGCTGTTGCAGGAAGAAAGTGGAGCCAGAGAGGATGGTCACACCCCAAGTCTCCGGAGACTCCCTGGGATGGCCACTGAGTGTGGGTTCTTGGCTTCGCACGGGAAAGAATTCAGGAGTGAGCCATAGTAATGTGAAAGGTTTATTTAGGGAGGGACACACTCCACAGAGTGGGGGCATCTCAGAAGGTGAGAGGTGCCAGGGTATGGGGTTGCCAGCTTTTGTAGGGTGGGTAATTGCATAGGTTGAAAAGACTGGGAGGATTATCCCGACTATTTTGGGGAAGGGACAGACACTTTCAGGAACCAGGCTAGCGCCCACTATTTGGCCTTTTATGGCCAGCCTCAGGACTGTCAAGGCACCTGTGGGTGTGTCACTTAGCTTGCTAATATGGTACAAAGAGTATACTGGGGCTCAAGGTCCAGTGGAGGTCAGCTGTTTGCCATCTTGGACCAAGGCGGTTCTAACCGGTTTACGCACTGTTCTCGATGGCCCTGCCACTGTCCTGTCTCAGAGGCTCTGTCACCCACCAACGTCATTCACAGACCCCCTGCTGACCCCTCCTAAATGGTTCTTCTGCTCCCATGCTTCTTCCCCTACAATCTATTCTCCATGCAATTGCCAGTTCACTTCAGTTCAGTCACTCAGTTGTGTCCAACTCTTTGCGACCCCATGGACTGCAGCACTCCAGGCCTTCCTGTCCATCACCTACTCCCGGAGCCTTCCCAAACCCATGTCCATTGAGTCAGTGATGCCATCCAGCCATCTCATCCTCTGTCGTCCCCTTCTCCTCCTGCCCTCAATCTTTCCCAGCATTGGGGTTTTTTCCAATGAGTCAGCTCTTTGCATCAGGTGGCCAAAGTATTGGAGTTTCAGCTTCAGCATCAGTCCTTCCAGTGAACACCCAGGACTGATCTTTAGGATGGACTGTTTGGATTTCCTTGCAGTCCAAGGGACTCTCAAGAGTCTTCTCCAGCACCACAGTTCAAAAGCATCAATTCTTCGGCGATCAGCTTTCTTCACAGTCCAGCTCTCACATCCATACATGACCACGGGAAAACCATGGCCTTGGCCAGATGCAGGGTGGTCACAAATTAGTTCCTGTCCCTCTGCTTCAGCTGCTCTTCGGTGGCTCTCCTTCAAGTTTAAAGATAAAATCCAAAGTCTGTACCCTTGCTAGGAATGCCTTTCCTCATCTGGCCCCTTGACATCTCTGAGCTCGCCTCCTGACCCTTTCCTCTTGTCACTAAGCCCAGCTGCACTGCTCTGCCTTGGATATATCAAACCCAGTATTGCCTCAGGACCTTCGCATATGCTGTTTCCTTTGCCCAGAATGTTTCCCTCAGATTTTGGCATGGTTTGTTTTTTCTTTTCCTATTCACATCTCAGCTTAAATCTAACCTGTAAGAGATAACTTCTCTAATCTCCCAGCTCAAGTAGCCCCATTCTCAGTCTCCACCATATTATGATTTTGTTTTTCTCATAACACTAACAGCACTATTTTTTTCTGGTTTATGTATGCACCTGCTTGTGGATTGTCTGATTTCATCTTCTGAAATATAACTGCCAACAGACAGGAACTTTGCTGGCTTTGCCTCTCCAATATTTAGAACAGGGAAAACACTTGTATAAATGATTGAATGAATAAGAAAATTCCTTGATATGATTCTCCTTTGCAAATTGCCACCTTTGGTTAACAGAATGAAAGTTCAAAATTCAGGTTAGTGATTCTGTGAACAATAATAATCCCTTATCTTTGTAAGGCATTATCTCCTAAGATCCACCCAACAACTTCCAACAGTAGGTGTGGGTATCACATTTCACTAGAGCTCAGATTGCTGAAATGAATCACCAAAATCACACACACACACACACATTTCACTAGAGCTCAGATTGCTGAAATGAATCACCAAAATCACACACACACACACACACACACACAGCAGCAGCAGCAGCTGAGGGCTCAAAATGTAGGTCTTTGTCTCTAGGGTGTAAATGCCAAGAGGACAGAGATTTTGTGTCTTATCCCCAGGTGGCGCGGTGGTCAAGAATACGCCTGCCAATGCAGGAGACACGGGTTCCATCTCTGGGTGGGGAAGATCCCCTGGAGGAGGGCATGGCAACCCACTCCAGTATCCTTGCCTGGAGAATCCCATGGACAGAGGAGCCTGATGGGCTACAGTCCATGGGGTCACAAGGAGTCGGACACGACTGAGCACACACACACACATCCCCACAGTACCCTTAGAATAAATAATATGAAAATAATTGTTGAAGAAATAAATGAATGAGCAAACTCATGGGGAGCGCTCTCTCTGGGGCTAAGGCAGATTCTGAGACAGCAGCTCCCCTCCTCTCACTGTATTTGACCGGGTCTGCTCCGGCATCAGAGGAGGCCGGGTCTTTCTCGTCCTCCACCCTCCCTTCCAGGTCCTGGGTGCCCCCACTTCCAATCCGGGAGCTGCACCCACAGCCCAGTCAGACTCTCTTCTCCTGGCACCCTCATTCTCCCAGTCCTTAGCTCTCCCAGGTTTCTGCAGGGACTCGGTTCTGGCTTCTCCAGCATGTTCAGAGAAGCTCGTTAGAAATGCAGTCTTGGGCTCTCTCGGGGCAGAACCAAACCTGCATTTGAACAATATCCCCAGTTGAAGCTGGCACCCACTGGCATTTGAGGACTCTGAGCTGCCTTTATCAAACATTCCCATCTCTGTCTTGCTTGGGAAATAAAACACCTGAGGCTCGAGGCCCCACTGCAGCCCAGTGGCAGTTTTGAGAGCAGGCCTTGGAAAGAGAACGAACGTCAGGATCCTGTGAGTCACCCACTCGGCAAACATTTAATAAGCACTAATGGTGTGCAAGGCACAGACAAGTCCTGAGGACACGAACAGGACTCAGGCAGCACCTGTATGCCTCGCCTAAAAAAGCAGGGACGCAAGTTATCTACTGAGATGATTAGACACTGTAATAAATGCCAGTCAGAAGGAGAGCTTCTGATAACAAACCAAGTGTGACTGACGGTGAGTGCTGGAGCAGAGGGCGATCAGAAACAGTGCTTCAGGAGTTTATCTCAGGGGACGTGATGTTTAATCTAAGCCCCAAAGGGTGAAGGAGGAGCCAGTTCTGTTCTGAGTTGAGCTGAAGACAAGGAGAGGTTGGAGCAGGGCAGGCAGATTACCCTGCCCCATGAAAGGCGGCTTGCACTGGAGCAAAGAGAGAGGTCTGTCTTGTGCCAGGAAGGTGTGATGGAGAAGGGTTAGGAGAGGAAGTTGGGGTGGGAGTGAGGCTACATCATTCAGGTCACCCACACCTGGGAAAATGTGCTGATTTTATTTCCGGGGCCTTGGGAAGCTGTTGGAGGGTTTTATCAAGGCTTGGCGAAGCCAGATTTCTGCTGCACTCTAGCTGCATCAGGCAGAGCACTAGGCTTTCACAGCACTTGATCCAGTCATTGGAGCTGAGGCTCACTGCCCCCTCTGACCAGAGATGGGTGGGGTTGGGTGTAATCTCACAGAGGGGAACGGACTTTCCCAAGAGAGTTACTGGCCACAATGTCAGGATCTAGGACAATAACAATCATGATAATAAGAGTCAATAATGTTTAGTTTGTGGGTTTCTTTTTTTTTCTTTTCATGATTGCTTCATTTAATCCTCATTTCAACCTAATGATGGAGACATTATTTGCCCCTTCCGATGGATGAGATGACCAATACTCAGAGGTTACCTAGTGTGGCTGAAATCACTCAGCCAGGCATGGCAAAGGGACAGAAATCCTGGGCCGGGGGGAGGGGGGTCTCACCCCAGAGCCACACCCTTAACCCCACGGATCCCAAGTGGCCTCTACTATCCCACACCGTGCCTGGGTCACATTTGCCTGAGATTTGCTATTCGTGAGGGCAAAAGGGAAATAACTGAGGAACTGAAAATCATATTTCCTCAAAGGCAGGATAAAGGAGCGGTCATCTGGGAGACAAAAGGCCTACTTTCTAGCTCCCATGCCTCTTTTCCTGCTTCTTTCCCTAAAGTGAAAGATTCCAGAAAACAAATCCCAGCTCATGGCCCCTTGGAGTTTTGCTCACGTTGGTAGCATAGGCTCAGCCCCTCTGCTACAGTGTATGGATTCCCCAACCCCCACCCCGTAGGAGGAAGAAAGCAGGAGCTAGGCGATGTGGTGCTGGGCCTGGAGTCTCTGCTTTCTCCATCACCATGGTAACCCTGCCAGGCTAGATCCTGTGGAAATGTGAGACTAAGCAGGAGGTGGGAAGGCAGCATCAGAGGGTTCCCCCTGCTGCCAGTGACCCTGCCACCCACTCTTGCCTCCCACCCAGCACAGGGACCTGCAATCTGTAACAGTGTAGATAGTCATTATTATACTAATCATACATCATTATGTTGCTACTAATAACAGGTAAATGCATTGAGTATTTACTCTGTGATAACACAGCAGTAACTCTTATCAGAAACAGACATGTATAACTCCAACTTTTGAGAACTATGGCGCTCCACTCTCCATATGTATTAATAATTTAAAGAAGAAAATATAATGATATAAAACAAGTATGTGTGTATTCTTAGTCACTCAGTTATGTCTGACTTTCTGTGACCCTTAGGGCTGGAGTCTGCCAGGCTCCTCTGTCCATGGGATTTTTCAGGCAAGAATACTGGAGTGGGTTGCTGTTTCCTCCTCCAGGACTGTGTGGATTGTGTTAGTCGCTCAGTCATGTCCGACTTTTTGCAACCCCACGGACTGTAGCCCACCAGGCTTCTCTGTCCATAGAATCCTCCAGGCAAGAATACTGGAGTGGATTGCTATTCCCTTCTCCAGAGGAACTCCCCAACCTGGGGATCAAACCCTAGTCTCCTGCCTCACAGGCAGATTCTTTACCATTTGAGCTACAGAAGAGTCTCCTCCTGCAGGGGATCTTCCCAACCCAGGGACTGAACACAAGCCTCCTGTGTCTCCTGCATTGCAAGCGGATTCTTTACTCACTGAGCCATCGAGGAAAACAAGTATAAGGAAAACCAAACAAGATTCCAATTTCCCCCCTTTATGGGTGACTACACTACAAAATTGCCTCACCCTAGGAGAAAGAGAGATGAGATTTTCATCAGGAGTGTGGGAGGCTGCATCCTGGTTAGGGTGTGCTGTGTGTTGAGGGAGGTGCCACTGGCTTCTGGACACTACATTGCACTTGACAGCTGAATTCTGCTGTGCTTCTCTTCCTGTCGTTTCCATTCCCTGCATGCGCCCCTTCACGTATCCTCTTCCCCACCACCTTCTCCTGCCCCTTGTAGGGGGCTGTCGATCCTGTTTTAAGTAGGACACTTCAGGGCACTAAATTTGAGTCCCCATTTGCATCCCTTCCGATTGCAAAATTTTGCATTTGGTCTTTGTTAGATTTGAAGACTTTGGGGGGCAAGTAAAAAGGAAGTTGCTGATGACTGTATTTGACTATTGCCTTAATGTCTCCCTCAGAAGGACCTTTTTGCCTCAAATCTATGTTCCAGAATTCTAAGTTGCTTCTTCCAGGCTCCACAGCATCACATCTGCTCAGAACAGCTGTTTAGGCTGCAGCAATGATCAAAGCTCTGCATTCCAGAGCTCTGGTGCTCTAAAAATGGCAAACACTTCTTCTTTCTTTATATATATATATATATATGGAACATAAATTTTCAGTAGAAATCTATTTTAATGATTCTGACATCTCAGCCCAGCCCAGAAGCAAAATATTCAAGTGCTGTTTTGAAATTTGACAGGACACAGCAGTAAGAAAGCCTCTCCCTCTCTCCTTTGGATTTTTAAGACTATTTTGGTTCTGATGACAGAGATGGTGCAGTCTCAAAGGAAAAGATTCACAAGGAGGCTTGATTTCTATATAGAATGTGTTGTAAAACCCTTTCATTTTGGTGGGATTTTCTTTGAATTTGAAAAAATGATTTATAAACATACACTAGTGTATCTTATCTGTGTTTGTCTGTCTGCGTACCTACCTATCCATTTATCCATTCACCCTTCATCCATTCATCCATGTGCCCCTCCATCCATCTACCCATTGAATCCAGCCAGTCAGCCAGCTAACTAGAGAGCCTTCCTTAGCAGCCATGTGATTATGATTGGTTGGACCACTTCTTAGGCCCATGACAATTTAGCAGACGACATAACCACCACAAAGAATAGCCATCATCTTATTGTTAAAGACATCCCTGTCAGACAAAATAAAATAATTTTTTTGATAGGAAGGACTGATGCTGAAGCTCCAATACTTCGACTACCTGAGGTGGAAAAACCGACTCATTGGAAAAGACCCTGATGCTGGGAAAGATCGAGGGCAGGAGAAGGGGATGACAGAGGATGAGACGGTTGGATGGCAACACCAACTCAATGGTCATGAGTTTGAGCAGGTTCCAGGAGCTGGTGATGGACAGGGAAGCCTGGTGCGCTGCAGTCCATGGGTTTGCAGAGTTGGACACGGCTGAGCGACTGAACTGATGTATCCTTTAGTATAACTTCTTGGTGACTTCTTAGTCAATGCAGTGGGGAGGGTGGAGGATAAAGGTTTAATAAAATTTTTCTTGTTAATAACTTACAGGGGGTGAAGTGAAACAGTACCTGTGTGTGATCCCTAACTTTGCATACTGATTACCCTTTCTGAATGCTGGCCACCTTTAAAATGAGCGTGCCAATAGCAGTTGCCTCATCGGGCTGTGGGGGCAGGCAGAGAGGCATGATGCCTGCACCTGGTGAGCACTCCATCTGTGTTAGTAGATGTTGTGATCAGTATCATGACTATTCTTCTCACACCTATGGATTGCTTGTGTTTCTGGGATCGGGAGTTTACTGTGCTAGAGAAAAGGTCCTTCCTTTTTCCTTGTTTCCTGCCCTCAAACTGATATGTGTCTTTTCTTGGTAGTGAAGTCAAAGAGAAAAGATATGCACTAAGGAATCTGGAGTTCTTTGATGTAAAAGAAATGACAAGGTTTCAATTCCCCTGCCCCTACTCCTGGAAATGTATAACCCAGTCTGACTGCTGAATCACAGACACACTTTTAAGGAAGGCCAGTGGGGCAGGCAAGAGTTGTACAGGCGAATGGAGTCACCCATGCTTGACAGAAGAGATATGGCTTCCTTCCCTGGCCTCCGCTACCCACCTATATGACCTTAAGCAGATTCTTTAACCAAGAACTAGTTCTTGAGGAGCAAGTGGCCTCATGTCTGAATTCACAATCAAAACTCATCTTCTCTCTAAAGAACTGCTTCATCATCCTCTCTCAACGCATTTTCAAATATGAGAGCTTGCACCCAGATTATGTTTAGGAATGAAATTTTTATCTTAAAAACAAACTTAACAACAACAACAAAAAATTCTGCCCATCATTATTCTAGGAGCAATGAGCATTCAGTTCAGTTCAGTCACTCAGTCGTGTCCGACTCTTTGTGACCCCATGGACTGCAGCACGCCAGGCTTCCCTGTCCATCACTAACTCTCAGAGCTTGCTCAAACTCATGTCCATTGAGTCGGTGATGCCATCCAACCATCTCATCATCCCCTGTTGTCCCCTTCTCCTCCCACCTTCAATCTTTCCCAGCATCAGAGTCCTTTCTAAGGAGTCAGTTCTTCCACATCAGGTGGCCAAAATAGCATCAGTCCTTCCAACGAATATTTCAAGACTGATTTCCTTTAAGATTGACTAATTTGATCTCTTTGCAGTCTAAAGGACTCTCAAGAGTCTTCTCCAACACCACAGTTCAAAAGCATCAATTTTTTGGCGCTCAGCTTTCATTAGTCCAACTCTCACATCAATACATGACTACTGGAAAAACCATAGCCTTGACTAGACAGATCTTTGTTGGCAAAGTAATGTCTCTGCTTTTTAATAAGCTGTCCAGGTTGTTCATAGCTTTTCTTCCAAGGAACAAGCATCTTTTAATTTCATGGCTGTAGTCACCATTTGCAGTGATTTTGGAGCCCAAGAAAATAAAGTCTGTCACTGTTTCCATTGTTTCCCCATCTATTTGCCATGAAATGATGGGACCAGATGAGGGTTACAGGGGAAGAACTGGGGATGTGGAAGGTGGGAACTGGAGTCCAGGCTTTACCACGCGCTAGCTGTGTAAGCTTCTAGGTCACCCAACTGTTTCAGTATTTTGTTCAGTACCTCATGGGCAAGGAGTGGAAGTGTGTAACCTGCCAATGTATATAACTGCCTGACCCATCACAGTTGATAAGCAATTGCTAGTTTCCTCTTCCCAGAACCAATCATCATCGTTGCAGTCATGAAGCCATTCCACAGCCATTCCCCACCCATGCAATTAGACACACAAGGGGCCACTTGGCTTTTCCCTCCAATGAGAGGTGAATTACGCCTCGATTCTGTCAAATAACAGGGCTCAGGTCTTTCCTGGATTCTATCTAAAACCTTTTACTGCTTCACTGACATATCACTGCCAGTTCTCTTACTGGTAACAAGTTAAACACGCTTGAGTTTAATGGGGATCCTTCATGGATATGTTTGGTTCTTTTTTTGTCTTTTGGTGTTGGGGGTGGGGTTAGAGAAATGTTGAAAATAGTCTCTTTAAAAATGGTGACATCTGCTTGACTGCATTGACATTTTGATGGTGTTAAGGCCCTGCTTACTGAAATAGAACGCCAATGACAAGGTTGAGGCAGGCGGAGGCTGAATTTCTGGCACTGTATTCACTGACTCACCACACTCTACCTCCCACCTATCCACAAGCAGGTTTTTACTGACACTTAGTCAGATTGTATGCAATAGAAAATACTGTGTGTTTGGGCACACACTGGATTTCGATGCTGCTGTTCATTTTTAACTTCTTTGAGACAAACTGTACTTTTCCAACTCTGGTCACCATAATGAATCACAGTGACACTTTTTTTCCCCCCAGCCAGCTAACAACACCCGATTTGACTGGAAAAAGATTCGAAGTTAAAAAACACCAAAAAAGATTCAGGCATACCAAAACAAAATGTTCTCTAATAAAAGAGGCTGAATGAGTGCTGCCAGATAAGGAGTTCATAGTGGGGCACAAATGTGTGTGTTCTGATTTCTCATTTATCTGAAGCTTGTGGTCCCTATTCTGAGCACAGGGTGGGAGTATATGCTGAGGAAAGTTGGCAAAGGACATTTTTAAAGGAGAGAAGTGATAGGCATCCCCAGAAAGGTAGACAGCATCCCACAGAAGGCCGATTCAGAGCACAGGTTTTGTGGGTGACATGGTATTTGTGGCACTCATGAGACATAAGGCTTGACCTGAGCCAGAGAGAAGCATAATCAAAATAGGTTTGCAAGCTGATAGTTCATGCTGCAGACTAATCTCCTCTTTTTCTCCTGGGGTGGGAACAGAGGGAGGAGGGGAGAAGGAGCTCAACCGGGAATGGGACAGGGGTTAGAGGTTAGGCAAGTACGTCGAGTCCCAGTTAAGTTCAATGCAGAATGTGATGACAGGTGAGGATAAGACTCAGCCAGGGCAGGAACAGGAGCCCTTGTAGAATGCCATTCAAAGTGGGGTTCTAAGGCTGACGCCAGCAAACATACTAACACGTAAAGCAGGGTACCCCAAAATACCCGAGTGCCACGGGATCCTGTATTACCTGGAGACAGTGTTCCACAGTCTGAGCAATTTTGGGGGAAAAACATTTGAAACAAAGCAAATAGGTTTTCTTCACTGCAGAACTTCTCAAAGCCAACCCAACTGCCCATTTTCTAAGAAACAGGATGCTTTACTTTCTAAGCTAATTTAATGACAATTTGCGGGGGGGTCCTTTTCTCATGGTAAGGACTATCTTAGTACTCCGAAGATCAGAATTTGGGAAACAAATATTTAAATTTTCTTATTTATTATTCTATCAGTACATACTTCAGAAAAATAATCCCTTAAATGTGTTTGAGTCACTTCATTGACATCTTCAATGCTCCTTAATTTTTAAAATCGGGGATTTACTTTCCCAGACTTTTAAGCCAACTTTTAAGTATTTCTCAAACTTGAAATTAAAAAATCCTAATAAAACGACTTATTTTCCTTCTGAACTGGGTGTGAATACAAACTTGTTACCAACATTGTTAAGGACAGTTAAGAATGGAATAGAGCTTTCCTTGTTGGTTGGATTTAGGTAAGTGACCAGTGAATAAAATTAGAAAATGCAACCCTTATAACCTTGCACACCCTTACCAGATTCACCATTCTGAGACTTAGGACACCAGAAGAATTGCACCTATATATTATTTCAAGATATAGTTGTCACATGACTTACAGTTGATATAGCACTTGCCTAAGATAAGTATTTCCTGAAATAAAGAAGCTAAATCTACCTATGTCTTCCCCCCTACCCCTACAGTGCTGAAACCATGCCAGAAAGTCCAGGGATATTGCAGAGGTGGCAACCAAATGTCACCCACATTCTCCTATGTCCCTGGGGCTGTCTCAAGGGCATGTCACTGAACTCTGAACATACTGTCAGCCAAAGCTTCTGTGACCCAATATTCTTGGGGGGTCCTATGCACTGCTGGGTTTGGTTACTACTTTCAGAAACCCCTATAGTTGAAAGAGTTGCATACTGTGAATATTTAGGCAATTTTGAAGCAAAAGACCTCCAGAGTCCATTTGTCTAAGGACAAGAACTGCTTATTCCTGTCTTAAGAATACTATGCTCAAAGTAAGAAGCAGCAGAAATTAAGTTTTACACAATGGGATATATTTTAGTATTAGTTTCTAGGTATGTGGGTTCAATTACTTGGTTGGGAAGATACCCTGGGGAAGGAAATGGCAACCCACTCAAGTATTCTTACCTGGGAAATCCCACGGTCAGAGGTGCCTGGTGGGCTACCAACCATGCGGTCACAAAGAGTCAGTGACTAAACAACAAAAACAAAACCCTTAAAAGCTTGAAAATGCAGTCTAACATATAAATGACTAATACAGTACTCAGTAGTCCACATGATTTATGGACCAACCCAAAGATAATACTTTCAATTCACATGCTGTAGAGAATATAATCCCAGAGGCCACATCCTGTGGTGTGAGGATGTAGGGAGGAACTGGAGGGTTAAAATTCAAGAGAGACTTGTTAACCCAGATCCTCTTGCTGGCATGGCCAGAAATCAAGGCTCTTCACTGACAAAGACTCAAAACTGAACCTCTCAGATACTGACTTTCCCTGTTAAATAAACATGTGTTCCTCTACTTTCATCAGACAGTTGGCCTTAAGCAGATGACTGAACACTGGGACCGCGGGCTCAGGCCTCACACACATGCTAAAGACTACAGACAAAAAGATCTCTGCAGGACAGCGTGTGAAGTAACTGTGCAGGCCAAAGACAACACACACTGACATTTAGGTGTTTGCATAAGCAAGGCACTTCTGCCAGGAGTACTTATATGACCAACATCTTTTCATTTCAGTTTCTTCTGCTTTGGCCAAAGAATATATTCCTAATATTTTTTAAATGTTATATTCCCAACCCTGGAAGCACAATCTACTTATGTTGAAAATAAATAAGTATATTAAAAGAAAGCTGAGTTAAAAGTTTTATTCATTCAACATCTCACATTACAAATATTTAAAAATTATACGCATACTGGTATAAATAGTCATTTGCAAACTATTTAATAACATTAATTTTCCACTAGCACTTCAACAAATGAACTCTTTTAAAAAAGGAACTGTGTTATATAACTTAAGAGTAGAACATACAAAAATAGGAACTTAACGTGAAAATGACTTTAATAAAAAATGAATTACCCTTATTTAAAATGCTATAATAAATACTACAACCTCCCCATACACAGTAAAAACTATATGGAAATTCAGCCAAGTAGTATAATTAACTGACATACTTAAATAACTTTTCCTTCTGATAATATGAGCAATACACTGGAAAAAAAAACATTAGGGATTAGTAAAAACTAGACACCCACTTGCTAAAAGTTTCACTTCCAAAAAATATAACAAAAATCTGATGAAAATTATAAAAACTAATTATACTTTAAATTTTAAAAATATAAAAAATAAAACAGTTGAATACAATATTGTCCCAATTCTTACAATGCTATCAATCACAGTAGCTTTAAAATAAGATAATAAAATAAAGCAAATGACCAAAACCTCTTTTATTCCATTTTTAAAAATAATCTCAAATTTACATTAGTAGAAAGATTGATTTCTGATTCTTTTCTTTAGAAACACCAGCAAGAAAGAGGATTACTCTTAACAGTAGAAAATGACATTTTTAAATGTCTGCAATTAAAAACAAAGAATTACACTGCAAAGATCTTTCAAAAGTTTGAAATAAGTATTGCACATAACTTGAAGTTAACTTGCCACAATTCATCACATTCAAGTTTTAAATCACCTTTTAACAGAAGATTCAACTCTTCAAAACAAAAAGGGTGAATTATCAAGTCTTTCCAACAGCACTCTCATAAAATGCTAAATTCATTCACTGCAAGTTTTATTTTGCATTCTGCAGAGGTCTGTGTATGGAGAAGTATATATATTATACCAAAGCGTGGGGACCAGAAGGGGAAGGGAGAGGGTTCCTTTACATAGAAAATAATCAGAAACACTTTATTTTACATTGCAAAAATAACCATGTAATTACTCTGTAACTACATTGTAAGTACATGGCTGGTGCCATGCTAGTGCGCTAGAACTACATGCTTGGTAAATTGAAGTGATCCCCTAAAATCTGTAAACTAATTACATGTTAATTATGTTTTGAGTTACATGGTAACTCCCAACTACAATCCCATGTAATCTGAAGGACATGTAATCAATAAAGTTCAGAGTAATAGATAATAATTGTTTATGCCCTGTAAATTGAAGTGTAACCAAATAATCTGTAAACACGCTTGTCACACAATCACAAGTAAATATTAGTAGAATAACAATTTCTTACATTAGTCATGCATACTAACATTACACACCTGTCCCACGGCAGGTTATTTTTTTCTTTATATATAATTTAAAAGAGCAGACATCTCTGAATCAAACACTTAACATCAATTTATTAATATTAAAAATGGCTAAACATTCACCAAAAATGTCTGCATTATGAATAATTTTAAAAACTTAGTAAGAAGCTGTAGACAATTTTGTTATTTTAAATTTCTACCCTATGCTTATGCATTTAATTTTTTTTAGGAACTACAGTGTTATCTGTCATTTTCATGCGAATTTTTTTTCATTAATTTGTTACTTTACATAGACTATCTCTTAAATTATAGGTACACCAATAGCTGGTGCTGGGGAAGGATGTTTAAGCAACATGCTTTCTCTTCTCTGCAGACTCTAAAATAGCATTGCCAGTGCACAACATTCATAATTTAAAATGTATGCAGAGCACTGAAATGTATAAAAAGCAGAATATAAGAAAATAAAATTTATTAAAATTATTTATATTAAAAAATGAAGTATATGAAGATCTCTCAGTAATAAAAGTACAAAAAGCTACTCTTTGCAATATGAAAAATTGAGGTATTGCATAAAGAGATATCCCGTCAGTGAAAAGTGTGCCTAAAAATGTTCACTGTTGGAAAAACAAGATATACAAAAGTAGTGCATAACAAATATACATTATGTGCATGACAAAATAAGTTAGCTACAAAAACACTGTACCGAAATTCAGCAGGTCATGTACAAAGGGAAAAATTATTATTCAAAGCTAGTTCTCAAACAGTGTTATTTCTTGTTAGCTCATCACACCTGTTTACTGAGTAGGAACAGCACGACAGCACACCCCAAGCCACCTACAAGCACTGAAAGGAATAAAAAGAGGCAAAGGAACACTCCAATCAGAATCATGTCTTTCAGGAGAAAAGAAGAAACAGTCCCTGACCAGCTACACAAGAGCACCCTCCGTTCACATGACCGCTTTCAATATTTGCAGGGGATTCTTTAATAAGCAGCTCCCTTTCTGTGTCTGACTGTTAGACAGCAAATGCCTCCATTTTGACCTTTGGAACTTAACAGGTATACAGTTCATTAAAGCCTGGATTAAAAATAAAGGATTGCTTTTCCTAAACTTGATCAGTAGGGGTCATCAGTCAGGTGGTTTCACCGCAGTGCTAGGGCAAGTCTTTGGTTCTGAAGGATCCAAGATGGTACTGTTAGGCAGCACAACTAGCAAGACTGCCATTAGATTTCTGTTTGTAATGTTCTGCACACTGATGATGATAATCCTTTTCATGGCGGATAGGGCATTTCATAAGAGAATGTCCATTAAAATAAAAGTTACTTCCAATGACCAGGGCTTCAAGAGACTATTTTTCAATTTACCCCTGAAGCATACTGTTTAACACATAATAACGCCTTTCAAAAGCTAGAGTTTTATTTATAATAAAGCATGCATTACTTGATGAAGTTGGCACTTCAAACACTGACTATGTCCCATGCTAAATTCTGAAACTGTAATGTTATTTTATTTTATAGGAAGAGTAAGATAAACATACGTACCTTTGCACAGATTTACAGTTACGTAGTTCAACAGTGCAAAACACTTTGCAACTACTTTTTGTTTTCATTTTCTATGTTACAACTAAATTTACAGGATATTCAAAGTAACTTTAAATCTAAAAGTAAGCCAATCAGCAGCCAATTTGAATATTGGTTTTGTCTTCCAGTTTTGGCTACACATGGTAGTCTAACACAAAATCAAAAATGATATCCTTGAGGTATCTCTTGATCTGTTTTGCTTGTTTTTTTTTTTAATGTCAAAATGGAGAGCAAAGGCTGACACCTGATGAGTGTTAGGAAATTAGGATATAGAGTTTATATATAACATCAAAAATAAAATTTATACATTTGTTCTTTAGGAGAGGAAATGCTAGTTTTCCCACCAGTTGTCATTAACTCTAGCTTTGGTAGGTTTCCTGGGGCTGTGACTGGGTAAGTAAAAGTTTAAAAATAAATAAGTGCACTCCCCTCAGAAATAAATGTACCCAACTTTTACATTCTAAATTTAAAAACCTGTGTAAAAGAAAATAAATCTAGCTCTGCCTACTTTACTTTTTTTTTTTTTTCTGATGTGGTAGTAACTTTGAGGCATAATGAAATGATATTCTGCCTCTAAACCCTTAAAATTAGTTATAATGCTGCTTCAATCTTGCTCATGCATTTGTGTTTGCTTTAACATGCTCTTTCCTGTTAATAATTGTTAACTTCCTCCACTGCTGTTGAAAGAACAGAAAGGGGATGGGAAAAAAAGAGGCAAAAAAGATGAAAGAAAAGAAAGAGAAAGGCAAAAGCACTTCCCTGGGGGAAACCCCGCATCAGGAGAGACTGATAGTGTTATTGTTACGTGGTTATTTTAATAAAAGTATTCTTATCTGTTATATTATCAACAATAATTTAATTAAAAACCCAAAATACTCTATTGTTTCCTTTTTCTTTTAATATTTCTCTCTCTCCTCTAAGAAAATGCTGCAGGAAGTTTGGATCCTCTTAGTCTCCAGCGAAACAAGAGAATGAAACTTCCATGCAACATGATGGCAATACAAAAAAGGAGTCACACCTCTTGTTTGCAGTGACACGGGAATCTACAAAACACCTATATTATAGGCCATTCTCTCCGTTAGACTACTGCTAAGCTACAGACTGCACAAAAGGACATGCCAGCGTGAAGAGGCTGAGGAAGGGGGCAGAATTAACAGAAGAGCGCACTTATTCTGAGGCCTGCAAATGAGCACTGCAGTTATCCTTTAGTTCCAGCGGAATGAAATATGTCGAGGACGGTCACCGCCTTCCTTCACCAGGGGCTTGTGGAATTCCCTGCCAGCACGAGAATGAATAGCAGCCCAGCAATATTCACAGTAATACTGCAGACAGGTAACATTAGCACAGAAAAATGGAGCAAATTTTCCCCCACAACGGGCCCCCTGACATTCATCACACAGCTGATCATCCAAGACATATGGCTTAACTTCCACCTGTAATCAAAAATAAAAGAAAGGCATTTAACACTTCTCAGTGAATGGACCTAGCAACTCAGACTGTGTGTGTACATTTCCATCCACTGTCTGAATGAATCTGTGCCAAGGTGTCCAAAAGGAAGGGTCAATAACTCCTTTACTAAAACTAAACTATCATCTTTTAAGAAACTCGTAAATTTTTTATGCCCATTATTTTACATTTTTGTCTTATAATTAAAGAGTTTTCAAAGGAAAGACAGGGTTCCAGCATAAATTTAGAAGTAAAGCCAACTTAATGTTTAAGAACATTATAAGGTTAAACCCATGGGAGAACTTTCATAGACACAAACCATCACTTTAATTAGTGGATCTGAATTCTTGTCATACGTGGAATTATAATTTGCACAAGACCAACTAAGAGATTCCCAGAGCCACAAAATAGCACTTCAATGTACAAATCAGAGGGAAGCTGCCTGACTTCTACACCGTGAGCCTACGAGCTATAAGAAGGCTTGGGTCATGGTTTCTATTTACAGTGGGTTATAATCACAAACCTCAAACTCTGGGAAAACAAGACATAGCCATAGTACTCATAATCTAAAACCTTGCTTTGTTCTTTGTCATGAAGAATGGTTTACTTCAGTCTAAAAGTCAGAGGTAAATTTATAAAACTGGGTCTGTTCCATTGTTCAACAGGCCGATCTGTCATTTGAACCTCTCAAGCATTAAAAATAACCTGGCTCTTAATTCTCCAGTGAGAAAAAGAGTTGGTTATTTTTGGTCTTGGAGAGACTCAAGATTGAAACTCCCTTACACCAGGCTATTACTACCACTGCTGCCATCCACTTCTGACAAGGAATCCTGACAAAGGTAGACCATGAACAAAAAGAGGAGTGACACAGAAGGCCAGAAGAGCAGATGTCACAAGAAGATTAGGCTTCTGGACCTGAGGCCATTCCATAACATCTACAGTGTGGCAAGAACACTGGCCAAAGAACTGGAGATCCTAGCGGAATACAAATTAAGTCTGAATTTCTAATGGCTAACCTTACAACTCCTAAACCAATGATGGAATGAAGCAATGAGGTGGGAGTGACTGTTTACTCAAATGCACATATTTTTTAGTGTAAATAAAAATCAAGGAGGTACGTTAACACATACAGCAACTAACCCTGCCCCCTTCCTCCATGTTTATTAACAGATCTATACCTTTCTCTTTAACATATTCACAGTATGATGACCACTAGGATGAGAAATTTTCAGCTACCACTTATGTGGAATATACATGAAATGGAACATAAGCAGTAAATGTAAACCGCTGCTGCTGCTGCTGCTAAGTTGTTTCAGTCGTGTCCGACTCTGTGTGACCCCATAGAGGGCAGCCCACCAGGCTCCTCTGTCCCTGGGATTCTCCAGGCAATACTGGAGTGGGTTGCCATATCCTTCTCCAAAGCATACATGCATGCTAAGTCACTTCAGCTGTGTCTGACTCTGTGCAACCCTATCGACAGCAGCCCTCCAGGCTCCTCTGTCCACAGGATTCTCCAGGCAAGAATACCGGAGTGGGTTGCCATTTCTTTCTCCAAAGCATGCATGCATGCTAAGTTGCTTCAGCTGTGTCTGACTCTGTGCGACCCTATCGACAGCAGCCCTCCAGGCTCCTCTGTCCACAGAATTCTCCAGGCAGGAATATCGGAGTGGGTTTCCATTTCCTTCTCCCATGTAAACCACTAGTGACTGATAGTTTTTACGTACTAAATTGAGAAAGTCACAATACAGTCAATCAGTAAAGACTTTTTGAGCACAGGGCTTTGGAGTGCTGGATATCTCAGTCAGCCCTAACCAAAGTACCAGTCTGGCAGGAAATAAGGAGGTGACACCAGAGTGAAAATCAATGCATTGCTTTCTTCATCAAGAAGGTCTTTCTGTGAAAAAAATCTCAACTGAACTAAACACTGTGCTTCCTAGTGCAGTGGATTCACATTCTAGGGTAAATTCCTATCTCAACTCAAACTCATAGCAAACCATTCACCAACTAGCAGTCGATTCACAAGCCATACTCCATCCACACTCCATAAACCCATGAGTACAGAGACTTCTTGCCCTAGGCACTAAAGTATTTGTTGAATGCATGAAACACAAAGCTAAGAAATCTGTGAATGCAAAGAAGACACATAAGGGAACACAGAGTCTCAAATGCAATACATTAAAAAACAGAAGCGTTCTCTCTGAGACTTTCTCCAGCCTTCTGATGCAGAGAACAAACACAACAAAGAGGAATTTAAAGTGTGAAAACAATTCTGAGGAATGGCCACCAAATCTCAGGAGGCAAAAGAGATCACAAAGGCGAGAATTCTGAGTGTTTCTACTTAATCAGTTAAAATGAAAGATTATTTCTTAGACACAGTTCTTGAAGTGAATTATTCAATCATTTGTTACATAGTGCATAGGAAAATAGGGCTTGCTGAGGTATTCTTGATATTCCAGGTTATTAAAAAAAAAAAGGTGAGGAGATCTCAAAGGCATTCAAGTCTATACACTTAATATAATGAAGTACAGAGGATTTGGTAAATATTTATTGAATGACTAACTGAGTAAATGAATGGACGGAGGTGATAGCTTAGGAAAGATTAAGTAGACACAAGCAAAGTGACTGGAGTATTTTGTTAGGCTACTCAGAACACTAAGAGACAGAAGAAATCCACAGGAAATTCTTAGATGTGCTCTAGAACTTGCATCTAGTGGATCCAGTGGGCATGAATCAGCTGTCACTTTCATGTCATATGGAATTTGCCCATTCCAAGCGTGGTGATGGCGTGGAGGGCCATTCTGAGAGCTCCCCAGAGTGCAGGCCAGGACTCACCCGTTTATCTATCTCCCCATGCTGCAGCTGCACAAAGCGGGCACTGATAGCAGCGATGTAACTCTGTTGATTAGAGAATGCCACTCGCCCAGCTCCTTTGGGGTATTTCAGCTCAGGGTCAGTATCAATCCCAGCATAGCACACGCCTCCGTACAGCCGGTCCATTATCATGGCAAGTTCCACTACATGTGGAAGGAGCAGAGAGGACATTTGAGACCAGGAAACATCATCTGGCTCACCAAAGGTTTCATCGAAAGAAGCTCATCTGTCCATCATTATAGTAATTATTTAAATGAAACTAGTTACTATAATCAGTTGTCTGCTGTATTCATTTTAATCTACTGTGACTAAGGACAGGGACTCTGCTGAGTGTTTCACATACAACCTAAACAACCCTATGATGTAGGCAGTGATTTCCTGGGGAAACTGAAGCACAGAGAGGATGATCAACCTGTGAAAAGTCATGGGTAGTAAAATGGTTGTGCTGGGCTTGGTACCCTGGTCTATCTGCTCCATACCATGATGCCACCATAAATTTACCAGTTAACAATGTCATGCTCAATATCATTTAACACTAGAAAGCTAACTGGTAGACTCTCTGGGAGTCCTTTGAGAAGATTTCTATTAAAACCCTTTTACCTTTCCCTATAGTCTAGCTATTTTCCAAATTTAAATTTGAAATAAAAAATGAATTTTATTCTCCATGAAATATTACAATTTTGAAATGGCATTCTTGTTCATTTTATGTTCTTCATCTCACCTATAATATTAAAACTCATATTATTTGAAGTTAAGGATGAAATTTCTTCTGTGAGTACTGCTCTAAAAACATAATGCACTGCTGAGAACCTTGTTGTAAATTTCAGAGCTCAGTAAGTAGCTGCTGAGCACATGGGGTCATGGGAACAAACTGTGAACATCTCAATACCTAACCCATCCTGGAAGGGCTTTCTCTCTTGGATGATGACAAGAGTGATGAGCATGAGCATGACGGGACCCTGCACTAAGCACCGGGCATCTGTTACACCATTTAATCCAAAGAACAACTCTACATAAAGGACACACTTATAATTCCATTTGACAGATGAGGAAACTGAGAATTAGAGAAATCAATTTGTCCAACGTTACTCAGCTATTAACTGGAACAGAGCACATGAATTCAACCTAAGACACTTGGAGTCCAAGACTCTCACTATTAAGATATTAATTCAAATGTTTATGGAAAACTTATGCTAAAAAAAATCTGTATAAGATATTTCTTATGCTAAAGGATAAACAGACTTTTTGTTGCTCTGTTGAATCATACCAGCTCGCAATGGTCGGGGAACACCACCAACAAATATAGTTTTTCGTGGGTCAAGAGGCTGTGAACCATCCATCACGAAGTCACTGTCACTGAGATTCCAAGGTCGAATCTGTACCTAGGGAGTGTGCAAACCAAAGTGTCTCAGTCTCAACACAGGCAATTTATGTGGAAATGAAGTTTACAATTATCACAGAATATTTTACTTTACAAAGCAGTAATTTATATAATTAAAAATCAATGAAACTGAAAAACCAAAAAAGATTAAAAGCATACCCCAACCCCTCATTTAATTTTTAAAAGTAATCTAACCTAGGCTGGAAAGTTCAATTTAATTGCCTATTATAAACCATACTGCTTAACAGTAACATGACCTTAATTATCTGTAAGTTAATTAACTATTTTATTTGGGCTTCTATCCTACCCAACCCCTCAGCAGCCATATAATTTAAATTTAGCATGGTATTTGATGTTGATTAGTATACAGTGCTAAGAAACCAGGATTGTGTGTCCAAACCTATGTCCAGGAATTGCAAACTACTCCTGACATTAACAAATCTATTACATTATAAAGTATTTCAAAATAAAAATATTGATACCTACAGTAAGACCCGGGTTCGATCCCTGGGTCAGGAAGATTCCCCTGGAGAAGGAAACGGTAACCCACTCCAGTATTCTTGCCTGGAGAATCCCGTGGACGGAGAAGCCTGGTAGGCTACAGTCCACGGGGTCGCAAAGAGTCGGACACGACTGAGCGACGGAACGGAACGGAACGGAACAGTAAATGTTTTATGATAAAACACTTCAGTGTGTTACAACTAACCAATACTCTGGTTTCTCTTCAAGTCATATAAATCTTTCGCCTTTTTCAACACCAAGAATCAAGTACCTCTACTTAACTGTTTGCATTTATATAACCGTTACCAATGCCCTCACCAAAGGCTAAGGGGTTAACAGCAGGGTATTCCCAACAGGTATACCAACCAAGTCCCAAGGCCCGAAACTCTCAAAATTAAATACCTATGGGGACCAGCAGGGGACAAAAAAGTCAAACAGAAAGAGTGTAGCCACACAGAAAATTGGGGACAACCCCAAGACACTAAGAGGAGCTCCACAAATTACTGCTTGAGCTAAGCCTACTGGAGCCTCCATCCTGAACTGGACCCCACCACTAGGTACTGGTCAAGGGATAAAAGATTGTGGTTTGTCAGATTTGTCAAAATAGGCCAGTTGCTATTGCTACCATTCCTAAAGACTGTGTGAGCATGTGCTCAAGTCATGTCTAACTCTGCAACCCCATGGACAGTAGCCTGCCAGGCTCCTCTGTCCATGGCATTTTCCAGGCAAGAATACTGGAGTGGGTTGCCATTTCCTCCTCCAGGGGATCTTCCTCAAAGACTAAATTTTATAATAAAAACTCTTTCAAAAAGAAACAATATGTAATGTACATTTATGTATATACATAAGTTATTTTATTAATACTTGGCAAGAGTACCATAGGCAACAAGTTATTTGTATAACATAATTGCTACCTATGGTACTGGGAAAAATCTTGACCAAAAAAAGGAAGGAGAAAGACTGGTATCAGAATTTGTGATTCTGATTTCTATTATTCAGAGGAAATACAGCTACATTTATTTATCAAATGTATACTAGGTGACATCTTTTAATAGAAAGATTCACCAATACTTTGGTTAACCAAAAATTCAATGTCAAAATAATGTACACAAATATACAGAATGTCAAGGTTAGAAAAATGACAACAACAGAACTTTTTCATTTTGATTCTACTTACAAATGTTTCAATTAACAGATACATTAAGATATCTGTGTATTTTTCAGGAAAAATGAACACAGGCAAAAATGAGAAGCTATTTTCATACTAGACTGCACTTACTGGCTTGTCCTTGATAGTGGGACTTGATACACACAGGTAGAGTTTTCCATCTTCTTCAATACACGCATCAATGAGAGCCTGAACAGAGCTTTCATCTTGAAATAGCAGGAATGCATAGCCTAATAAAAACAATTTTGAAAGACTTTTATTTTTCCCATTTTTTTCAAGATTCTTCAAGTGAAAGGAAGCATAAAAGTAAGGGAAAGGTTAGAAAAAAATGAAACAAACAAAAACCCCTAAAACTTAATCTCACCCAAAGTCTGACAATATCAAGTTCAATTTGGTATTATCTTGAAACCTCTTTTAGAGTAAAATCAAATTTGAATTAATAAAAGTATATATTAAGTAGAAATTTTAAAGACACATTTGGGAAAATGTTAGTTTAGCAACAAAAAGTTGTACACTGAAGGCAAACACTTATGAAGAAAATATAAGGATAAACTACACGTGTATTTGAATCTTGAGAAATTACCTTTAGGAGGAAAATAGGATTTGCTCTCTGCTTTATGAGGCCAATCCACAATCAAAGGGCCAAAGCGACGAAAACTAGCTGTGATCTCATCTAACGAATGACAAACCAAAAAAGTAGATATAAATATTTTTATGAGCATTTTGGGAAATAGTTCAGAAAAAACAGTTTCAAAGCTACTATTTACAAGAACAGTACACCAAGACCCCCTGCATCTCTTTCATCTGGATCCCCCCATTATTAACATTTGCGCGTTTGTCTTCCCTCTCTTCCCTTTTCTCCTACTGATGCGCGCATCTACCGATTGATCTACCATCTTTTTCTGATATGATGCTCTAGTACCACAAAATACAACTACTGGTACCTGCTCAAAGCAAGATCACTCCCCTTCAATACGGAAATCAATAGTGATACAACATTCTCCCAATTCACAGACTCCATCCAAATTTTTATTTATTTTTGATGTTTCATTTTTTAATGACACTAATCCCACAATAAGGACTTCACATTCATGAACTTATCTAAATCTAACTACCTCCCAAAGGCTTCATGGTCAAATACCATCAGTTTAGGGGTTAGGGCTTTAACTGTCATAGTAATATTTCTCTTTTCCTTTCTGATCCAGAATCCTATCTAGAACCATGCTACATTTAGATGTCATCTTCTGAGGGTATCACTTTTTTCAGTTTACAATAGTTCCTCATTCTTTCCTGTCTTTTCTATAATTGATAGCTTCAAAATATACAGGTCATTCCTTCTGTAGGATGGCTCTCAACCTAGGTCTGTACTTGTTTTCTCTTGACTTATGTACTCCAACCAGGAAAACCACCATAATGATGCTATGTCATCCTGTCCTTTGACAAGGTATGTTAATCTCGATCTGCTAGTCTAGGTGATAAGTGTCTGTATTTCTCCACCAAAAAGAAACCATTTCCCTTTGGATATGATCAATATTTTGTGGGGGAATACTGTGTTAACCATCAATATCCTGTTCCCTCATTAGAGCTGGCATTTACTGAAGATTCCTACCTATATCAACTACCACAATGATAACTGCCAAGTGCTGGTCATCTATTTCTATCAATCCTTCTACATTTACTAGTTAGTATAATTCAATAAGGAAGAGTGTTCCCCTCTCCTCCATTTATTTAGTCATGCATTTATTTATACCAGTATGGACCTATTTTATTCAATGGACTATAACCTGATTCTGGAGAAGGAAGTGGCACCCCACTCCAGTACTCTTGCCTGGAAAATCCCATGGACAGAGGAGCCTGGAAGGCTACAGTCCATGGGGTTGCGAAGAGTCAGACACGACTGAGCAACTTCACCTTCCCTTTTCACTTTCATGCATTGGAGAAGGAAATGGCAACCCACTCCAGTGTTCTTGCCTGGAGAATCCCAGGGACAGAGGAGCCTGGTGGGCTGCTGTCTATGGGGTCGCGCAGAGTCGGACACGACTGAAGCGACTTAGCAGCAGCAATATAACTTGATTCTCTTTCATTTATTCAGTTTGTCCTCAAAACTGTCCCTGATTTGGCCAGTGGGGGTTCCTATGTCCTTTGACTTACCCTCCCCCTGCATCATTCTTCAAGTGCTTCCATACTCTCTGACCCAAGAAGATACCCTAGGCTTTCATCTTGTTCTTTCTCTGCCCTAGCCCCAGAATCAGCCTTTTCCCCCTCCAAGATATCCTGGTTCCTTTCAGTGATGAAAGATACTTAGAAACTCAGATTTGGGTATTCCCTATCATCATTGTTAGTAGGTATTTATTATTTCTAAGTCTTCTCAGAGGACAAAACTAGGAAATACATGAACATACACACACACACATTTGTAATTGTTTCTGTATCTGTGTACATTTATAAAAATGAGTTCATATTGGTACTTGTAAGTCCATTCCAACATCTCATGTCATTTTCTAGCCTTTCCCCTTCTCCTGTCTGTAAATCCCCTTCTCACTATGAGAAACCAAGCTCTCACTATCCTCAATTTTTTGCTTCCTGGCTCAATGTAGCCCATCTTTCAGCGAGCTGCCCTGGCAGCCTCCTCTGCCCTCCACCTCTGCACACAGCCCATGCTGCCCTGATCTACTGGTCCCACACGCACTGCTGCCGCGGCCTCGGCATAGGCCCCTCCACGTGTGCGTCTACGACACACCTTCACTTGGCACCCTCTTCCTGCTCACCAGCCATCCTCCTTGGACGTCAACACCTCTGAGTCTTACGAGGAAGGAAAAGGAAGGGGACATGGGATGGACAGGGGAGACTTAACCATATTTTACTATTAATGTAAATGACACCAGTCATGCTGTACTATATATTTGGACAATTAATGAATAGACTTTAGGAAAATAAATTTCCAAGGAACTGATAAGAAAGAGTAGGTGAGCATATGCAGAGAAGATCTGGGAGTAGGGCGGGACAGGGGAACAGAGAAGAGAGATGAGAAACATTTTGAAATTCCAGTCTGCTAGGACTCTTCTCACCTCCTCCAGATTGTGAAGCAGTAGTCTATATGAACTGCTACAATGCCTGTTTCTACATTCAGCCCCTGCGAGATCACTAAATAAGGGAGTGATGTCAGTGTAACCTAGACATACTGGTTTACAAATGACTCTTCCTAAGCAAGGTGAGCCAGCCTAGTAGGAGAACCATAATCTTCACCAGGAAGGGAAAAAGCCTCCAGTCTGTGTGATGTGCAGGCAGGAACCCCCTCAGCTCTATTATAAGAAAATTAAAATGAGCACAGCAAATAAGGCTCAAAGAGGTGTCCCTGCAATCTTTCAGGGCTACCTCCTGAGAGTCTGCACTACTCAGGGGCCCAGAGGTCCACTTCTATCTGTGTTGCCTCCAAGCTCACAAGCCAGAATGTCTGCTCTATTGGTTTTGTGCTTTTCAATTTTCCTTGAGGCAGCCTCTAGTAGGTCATTTAGTGAGCTACTTGCCTAACTGTCCAAGTTATTTTTCAAAGTATTAATTCTCTTTTTGTTAGTGTTTCTGGAACAAAATTCATTAGGTTCTAAGTGATCTGCCTCTAGCCCCATCTGCCCCATAAACTCTGTGATTCTTAGCATATAATTCTACAGAACACAGTATTTTTCAGAAATACATATTTCACATTTTAATAGAAAGGCCTATCCACCTAAACTGCTACTGATTTATCGACATACATGGTATGAGGCTAAAACAGGATGACCAACACAATCCCCATTAATTCTGCTCAGTTTAAACCACTTCCTGTGCCAAAGTGGTCAAATTTACCTGGGCTGCCAAGAGTTTTAGGAATGATACATTTATGATCTCTTGGTAATTTTCTAAAAAGATATAGGCTATCTAGGCCAGAGGAGGAGCTTATCCTTAGCAAGGTCAGATAAAATTCAGTCTTCTTTTTTTGTATAAAGCATATAGTTTCCTCACTGAAGTCCATCCAGGGCTTAAGAGTGTTAAGGATTTGACCTCTAAAGGGTCATAAAACCTAGAATCTATAATACTAAGGGAAGTGAGGATTCCAGCTAGAGAATGAGGAGGCCGCATCTGGAAGCTTCCTGGACAACCTCGTGATGAAGCGTTTAGCACCAAATGAACACTCTGAACAGAAGATATGCTTTCTGAGGAGCGCATGGAGACGGAGTCAGCCTGGCCTGCAACCTCAGCAGAGCTTTCTCTAGGACATTTTATCAAAGATTAAAAAAAAAAAATTCTGGTGTTTATTTCAATCTTTGGCTGTTTGGAAGCCATTTTGCCTCAACCTTCCAAAAGACTGATCATTTTAAGGAAAATGTAGTGGCACAGTAAATTAAATATCAATCTAAATGGGACATTATTAAACCTCATTACTAGACCTTATAGGTTTTTAAAGAAAACTTTTCTATCCTCCATAACATTTCTATTTCCATTCAGGAAACCAAGACAAAATAGATAAGGGAAAAAAGCAAGCAAGGATATATGGTTGTTATATGGTCTGCTACTTTGATTTCTGTCAGGGTCACTTAGACCCACAGTTAAATGAAATACTTCTGGATAACTAGTTCTCTGTCTTTTTGCACGACTGGCTTCTTACTCAGCCATCAGCTCAAGTATCACATCTGCAAAGAGGATTTATTTAACCAACAAATCTCACAAGTCTCTCTTCTGAGATTCTGCATATCGTATCAACCTGCTTTTCTTTTCAGGACTTATTCTCTAATATTTACACACTTGTCTCCCTTCGCCCACTAGAATATCAACTCTATGTGAGCAGGGGTTTTCTTTCACAATCTTATTTACTAAATAATCCTAAGAACAGTGCACAGCTTTCAGAAAGCATGTAAATATTTGATGAGTGAAAAAATATTCAAAAAATGATATAACTCTTAAGATTCCCTACAACTCTAGTTATACTTTTCAAAAATTCAGACTTAATCTAACATTTTAAACTTTTGAACAATTAACTATACACTATATAGTCCATGGAATTCTCCAGGCCAAAATACCGGAGTAGGTAGCCTTTCCCTTCTCCAGGGGCTCTTCCCAACCCAGGGATCGAACCCAGGTCTCCTGCATTGTGGGCGGATTCTTTACCAGCTGAGCCACAAGGAAAGCCCAAGAATACTGGAGTGGGTAGCCTATCCTTTCTCCAGCGGATCTTCCCAACCCAACAATTGAACTGGGGTCTCCTGCATTGCAGGCAGATTCTTTACCAACTGAGCTACAAAGGAAGCAGCAGTCATAAAAGGTAGGAAATAGGAAAATGCATAACTGAACTTAGCCAAGGCAGGACACACAGACAACAATGCAGTTAGCAGCTATTTGCCCACAACAGAATTCTAGGGTTTTTCAAATGAGGTTTACACTTTTTGATTTAGTCCAACCACTTGCTTCATCTGGTTTCCAAAGTCCTACTTCCTTTCCTTTCGAGAACTAATTTTATACGCTATACTAGGAAGACAGGACAAAGGAACAATGCAATCACAACTGATAATATTATTATCAGAACCAGATAATATCATTATTATACTAACAGCAACCATTACCTATGTGTTACCTACTATGTGCCACAGTCTGGGCACTGTGCTGTGAACGGCTCTTTCTAAACATACCTTCATCGATGTCAGGAGGCAAGCCACCCACAAACACCTTGCGAGAGTATCGCTCCACTCTTTCTCCATTCTGGTGAGTGAAGCAGTGAGGCGAACCCAGACCGCTGTGAAGAGGCTGATCCCCACGGCCATCATCCAAGAATCCATCTTCCATTGGAAATAGCGAGGACTGACCTGGAAGAGAAAGCAGGAAGAAAAAAAAAGCTAACAGAAAACGCTCCTTGCCATTGATTATCTTACACAAGAAACAAGGAAAACAGCAGATCCAGTAACGCTGCTGCTTTTACCTTTCTCACTGAATAATAAATCACTTAGATATGCTCTTGAATTTCCATCACCTTAAGATCCCAACTGAGTCAGAGAGAAAGTACATGGTTAAATAGAGGGCTGCTCAACCATCCCACTGGGATCCAGAAACTTGAGCGAGGTGAAATGGAAGTACAGTAGGAGAGAGCAGTCTTGAAAGTAGCTGGCAGAGACTATACTGCCTTGGCAGGGCCCCATGGCCACTGGCAATCTAGATATATATACTAAGTATTAAATTTGACCATCAGATGCTAGATCACTTAAATTTCTTTAAAACATCATGCAATATAGCCTGCCCAATTTCCTTTAAGACCGCCCCTAAAATGAACAAGTTGATTTTTAAAGTAAGCACTCATCTTCGTTTACCTTAACTAATGGAAGGTCATGAAAACCCATTTATGCTGTTTCCTAACTTCACTGGCTACTCTGACAGAATTTAAGATTTTTAGGTATGCTGAAGATAAATTTTCTTTTAGTTGAGTAATCATCAGCTGGTACAGGTCATATCTAATTCTAAAAACTAGTCATTAAATTTGCTGTTAGAAAATCCTATCATACAGAACATAAAAGCAGAAGAGATCAGAGATGCCAGTTGTGGTTAATATTCTTGCCATACTTACCTGCCAACAAAATACAAACTTATAAATCATAAGCAAAATAAAGTGCTACAAAGAACTGTAGAATCTCTCAAAAACTGTTCTGTCACTTTTCAGGCTGCCAATTCACTTCTAGGTTCTGCATAAGGAATTTGTTAATGGATCCTGCAGAAATATATCTTAAGTGCTCTTCCTTCACTGAAACATTCCAATGTCTTTCTGTCACACTTGCCTTCCTTAACAGTATAATTATTATGAATTTACCCTATAAAATCACAGTTCAAAAGTTATATAATAAAGATAAAAAATGACTCTAAAATTGGAGGTTATTTTTGGATTTTCAAAAGTCACTTTTATTTTAAAGCTACCTTATTTAACTGACTTTCTTATAAAAAAGGCAAAACTAACACAGGAGGCAAAAATAAAGTTTATTCACGTACCTCTGGGAAATGATTCTTTCAAAAATTCTCTAAAATGTCTAGAGCTTTCCCCCCCAATGTTTGAAATTTATAGGATGAGGTGTCTACTTAGTTAATCTAATTTCAAACAAAACACAGAACTATGCTTAGTAATAAATAAATAAATAAAAAATTTTGAAAGTAGATATAAGGTATTCAAGCATAACTTATACCTCCAATATAATCAGGTATTCTGAGACTACTCATACGGTATTTTCCTTTTTAAATATTCTTAATTTTATTCTAAGATACTCCTTTCAGAAAGGAAAACAGAGACACAAATCTTCAGATATAAATGAGTTTGAAATTATTTCAATTCAAATCCAAATCCTGCCATTCCAACTCCCTCAAATTAGAATGTCTATGATGTAAACTATAACACATAAAGTATATATCAATCACAGCTACATTTCACTCCCCCTCCCCACTTCCCAATAAGGGTTAGAAATTGAGCAAACTTGGGTCCTCTCCAAATACAACTGATACATTCAAAAGTTAGAAATAATAATGTTACCTCTCCTGCGCCCATATGTCCTTGCTGCATGTCAAATGAGAAAACAAAAAACAAAAAAAAAGCCTTTCAAACATTGTCAAAAGAATCAACTGTGATTTCATCTACCAGCCTAAGAAACTGAAAAAATAAAATAAAACAAAAAAACTGGCTATATTCCTTGTTTCCTGGTAAATATCTCAAAAAAATATGGAATTTTGATGCCGAGAGGTCAATGCATTCTTTTTTTTAAGTTCTTCAAGGACACTGTAAAAATCTATCGAGGCTTACTTGTATTAAGTGGAAGCTTTCTGCTGTAGCTGTCACTCAAGGTCCAAACTAGTATGAAACTAAGGGAGTATATAACAGGGTCTAAATCAAGTTCCACCATATTGATCTTAATTTCTCTCAGAGTTCCCTGCTAACTAGCCATTTAATTCCATGACTTTTTTTTTTACCACAACAGGATAAACAGCAATTCTGAACTATTTCTCAATTATTCCCTAATGAAGAAACTCATAACAAATGAAATCTTTAGGCAATTTATAAACTTCCTTTTAGCCAGTTTCTTCTCCCTAATTAAATCTTCCACCATGGCCCAGAAGTTGCAAAATGTAAAAAGTTTGGCATTTTATCATGAAGTAGATTCCAACTAAGAAGAGAAGAAAAAGAATACAAGATAATATACACATATAATTATAAGCATATATCTGAATATTTGGGAAATGGCGGCATACATTTCAAATCAGGAAACTTTTGAGAAAATGTTTTCCTCAAATGAACTGAAACTTGTATGTGCAGTTACTCTAATTCTATTCAACATACACTTCCTGAACACACAACCTTGCTAAGCACAATAACACACTGCTCTGACTGCAGGGAACTTACAGGGTATTCAGCCGCATAAGCAAATAATGATAATGTGACCATTACAGCAATAAGCCTGTTAAGTGTTAGGTGCAACGGGAGCAGAGGAGGAGGAGAAACTGGTTCTGATTAAAAAGTCAGAGAGGAGAGGGTATGGCTCTGAGATAGATCTTAAAGGTAAAACAGAGAAAGGGCACTGCAGACCTGGCAATGGCACAAATCAGGGAAAGATGCCCAGAACAGAAACATATGGAATAAGTGAGGTCTTGGCTAGAGAGAAAATTTAAACAGGAAGCTGGGATAGGTTTTGCAGGTAGAAACTGCAACCTTTTAAGAGATCACTATATAAAGTGGTCAAAGTTTTCACTCTTAGCTCTCTAGATAAATGCTAAGTACAACTCAGTTATAACTGAGTTACAAATATAACTTAGAAGTACCATGTGCCTATTTTCCAAAATGAAATCATGTCTCATACCAAAATAATTTCTAACATTATTAGATAATATTGAATTTCACCAAAGTACTTGGGCAAATGGATTAAAACCAATAAAATCTCCCTCTGCAGTTAGGTTTTTCACTTTAGTAATTCTTAAATTTGGGGTGAGGGTGGAGGTATTTTCTTCCTTAGTGAACTTGACAGAGGTTAGGAAAAGAAAGATATCACAGAAGTACATGTTTGTTTAAGAATATTCTATTCATATGACTGTTTCAAAGACAATGGAGTTTGGGGAAACGAATGATCTGAAAATCTTGGTCCTGTCAATCTTAAAAAGTTGATTGATGCTGCTCGGATTTCCGAGAAAACAGTTATTTGAAAAAGAGTGGGCATTTAGAAGCTACAAAATTAACATTAAAAACTCTTATGTGCATGCTGCGTGCTAAGTTGCTTCAGTTGAATCCAACATTTTGCAACCCCGAAAGAGGAGAGTGAAAAGGTTGGCTTGAAGCTCAACATTCAGAAAACAAAGATCATGGCATCTGGTCCCATCACTTCATGGGAAATAGATGGAAAAACAGTGGAAACAGTGTCAGACTTTGTTTTTTTGGGCTCCAAAATCACTGCAGATGCTGATTGCAGCCATGAAATTAAAAGACGCTTGCTCCTTGGAAGGAAAGTTATGACCAACCTTGATAGTATATTAAAAAGCAGAGACATTACTTTGCCAACCAAGGTCCGTCTAGTCAAGGCTATGGTTTTTCCCGTGGTCATGTATGGATGTGAGAGCTGGACTGTGAAGAAAGCTGATCGCCGAAGAATCGATGCTTTTGAACTGTGGTGTTGGAGAAGACTCTTGAGAGTCCCTTATACTGCAAGGAGATCCAACCAGTCCATTCTAAAGGAGATCAATCCTGGATGTTCATTGGAGGGACTGATGCTAAAGCTGAAACTGCAATACTTTGGCCACCTCATGCTAAGGGTTGACTCACTGGAAAAGACTCTGATGCTGGGAAAGGTTGGGGGCGGGAGGAGAAGGGGACGACCGAGAATGAGATGGCTGGATGGCATCACCGACTCTGTGGACATGAGTTTGAGTGTACTCCGGGAGTTGGTGATGGACAGGGAGGCCTGGCGTGCTGTGATTCATGGGGTCGCGGAGAGTCGGACACGACTGAGCGACTGAACTGAACTGAACTGAACTGGACTGTAGCCTGCCAGACTCCTCTGTCCATGGGATTTTCCAGGCAGGAATACTGGAATGGGTTGCCATTTCCTTCTCCAGGGGATCTTCCCAACCCAGGGACCGAACCCACGTCTCTTACATCTCTTGCATTGACAGGCGGGTTCCTTACCACTAGCCCCACCTGGGAAGTCCAAATAGTTTTCACTATTTTAAAAGTAAGTTTTACTATTTCAGACGTACGTTTTAAGAACAGTAAAGCCTATACATCAAAAGCAAAAATTGAAGACTCTCAAAGTGTACAAATGTGTACTTTCAAACTTTCATTCTATACCACAAAATTAAGCTGGTAAATTAAGAATTCACTATTAAATTCAGAGATTAAATGCCAAAAACTATTTAGAAACATTTTCCCACATTTAGGTTATAGGTGTATAATGCTTAAAGCAACTAAAACTGCCCAATTAAATAGGCAAATCAATATAAACTAGTACCAAAAAATAAAAACAATGACATTCTGGAGCACAGAAAATAAGAATGCTTAAATTTTTTATTTCCACTTATTATAATGATATGTGAAGAAAGCGGATCGCTGAAGAATTGATGCTTTTGAACTGTGGTGCTGGAGAAGACTCTTGAGAGTCCCTTGGACTGCAAGGAGATCCAACCAGTCCATTCTGGAGGAGATCAATCCTGGGTGTTCATTGGAAGGACTGATGCTAAAACTGAAACTCCAATACTTTGGCCACCTCATGCAACGAGTTGACTCACTGGAAAAGACTCTGATGCTGGGAGGGATTGGGGGCGGGAGGAGATGGGGACGACAGAGAATGAGATGGACGGATGGCATCACCGACTCGATGGACATGAGTCTGAGTGAACTTCAGGAGTTGGTGATGGACAGGGAGGCCTGGCATGCTGTGGTTCATGGGGTCGCGAAGAGTCGGACACGACTGAGCGACTGAACTGAACTGACATTATTTTAATGTAGATTTGGATGTATGATATATATATATATTTGTGTACTTTCCTATATATATATATATAGGAAATCATAAGCATACACTTCAACGAACTTTCCATAACATGAACACACCTATGTAACCAGAATTCAGGTATGAAATGAACGGTAAGTGATGCCACTTCATCTATGTATGAAAGAGGTACTAAAGCACTGTTCCCTCACTAGTTTCAAATTATACTTGGTGCAAAACATATTATGATGGAATGCTTATAACACAGATCTTCATCAGTTTCCTGAGGAAAATGTCAGACGGATTTCCAATCTCAAGATTATCAAGCGCTGTATATTATTTGACATTTTACAAACACCAGAGGTAGTGGCAGTTTAAAAAATCACTTAAACCATGTTTAAAGAAATCTGTATTTTGGAAAACTTCTAGCTAAGTCGGCAGAAATAAACTCTGCTTAGAATTTTCCTGTAATTACCAAAGAATATACACTGTTAAGACTTCCCTGGTAGCTCAGCTAGTAAAAAATCCACTGGCAATGCAGGAGACCCCTGTTCAATCCCTGCATTCAGAAGATCCCCTGGAGAAGGGAAAGACTACCCACTCCAGTATTCTGGTCTGAAGAATCCCATGGAAAGAGGAGACTGGCGGGCTACAATCCATGGGGTCCCAAAGAGCTGGACACGACTGAGTGACTAGGCACAGCACAGCACATACACTGTTAGTTTTTAAAAGATGTACGTTAGTATTGAATAAAAACCCTCTGGTTCCCATCAGAGTTAAGGTGAATACTATTTACATGTTTATCATTTACATTACTTGGTTCTAATCTATATAATTTGGTGTTCAGTACTAAGATGATTCAAGAATGTTCTAAATGGGCTGGAAACATTATGGCTATAAATTTTTATAACTTTTGGATGAATATTACTATTAGATGGATTGATAAATACATTATTTCCAAAATATCTTTACAAGATTGCTTACAAATGCCCTATATTCATCAGTAAATTTCCTCTAGTAAAATATTTCAGTAGTCTGGCATTTTAGACTTGCAAAAATATACAGAAAGACTCTTTTATCAGGTCTTTTCCAATATACATTATATATATATTATAAAAATGAAAATATTTCTCTCTTAAAAAGTATCTTTTTCTTATTTGGTTGTAACATTTGTTAGAAAAGGAACAAATTAGACATAACAGTGGTATATTCACAAAATATATCACAAAAAATAGTTATTTAAGAAATATGGTACATATTCATGTGCTGATCTCTAAAATGTAGCTTGCATGAGGTACCTAAGTGTATACTGTATGATTCTTATTGTGTGAACTTAACAAAAAAGGAAACAGAAATAGATACATGGGAATGTACTCAAATATTTTTTCTAGAAACAACCACAAGAACCTTTGGGGACAGGAACTGGAATGATGAAAGAAAGACTGATTCCACTTCTTGTTTCATTCTTTTCTGTCGTATTCAAATTTACACTTTTTTGTGCACTATATTCGGAGAAGGCAATGGCAAGCCACTCCAGTACTCTTGCCTAGAAAATCCCATGGATGGAGGAGCCTGGTAGGCTACAGTCCGTGGGGTCGCTAAGGGTCGGACACAACTGAGTGATTTCACTTTCACTTTTCACTTTCACACATTGGAGAAGGAAATGGCAACCCACTCCAGTGTTCTTGCCTGGAGAATCCCAGGGATGGGGGAGCCTGGTGGGCTTCCGTCTATGGGGTCACACAGAGTCGGACACTACTGTAGTGACTTAGCAGCAGCAGCAGCAGTGCACTATATTACCAAACCTGTTAATGGATCCTTTTGAGTTTTCTTCTTGATACTTATGTTAAAAATAAGACTTAAACAGACATTTCTCCAAATAAGACATACAGATGGCTAATAAACATAAAGAGATGGTCAACATCACTACTTCAATGCAAATCAAAACTACAATGAGGTATCTCCTTCACCCCAGACAGGATGGCCATAATCAAAAAATCTACAAACAACAAGTGCTGGAGAGGGTGTGAAGAAAAGGGAATCCTCCTACACTGCTGGTGGAAATGTAAATTGATACAGCCCCTATGGAAAACAGTATGGAAATTCCTTTAAAAACTAGGAATAAAACCACCATATCACCCAGCAATACCACTCCTAGGCATATGCCCTGAAGAAACCAAAACTGAAAAAGACACATGTACCCCAATGTTCACTGCAGCACTATTTACAATAGCCAAGACATAGAAGCAACCTAGATGTCCATCAACAGATGAATGGATAAAGAAATTGTGGTACATATATACAATACTGCTCAGCCATAAAAACGAATACATTTGAGTCAGTTCTAATGAAGTGGATGAACCTAGAGCCTATCAAACAGAGTGAAGTAGTTAGAAAGAGAAAAACAAATATTGTATATTAACACATATACATGGAATCTAGAAGGATGGTACTAAGGAATCTGTTCGCAGAGCAGCAACGGAGACACAGACATAGTGAACAGACTTATGGAAAAGGGTGGAGAGGGTAAAATAAATAGAGTAGCATGGATGCATATACACTAACACATGTAAACATACAGCCAGTGAGAATTTGCTGTATGACTCAGGGGACTCCAACGGAGGCTCTGTAATAACCTAGAGGGGTAGAAATGGGTAGAAGCTGGGAGGGAGATTCAAGAGGGAGGGCACATATGTACACCTATGGTTAATTCATGTTGATACATGACAGAAATCAAACCAATATTGCAAACCAAACATCAATCAAGTAAAAATAAATAATTTAAAAAAAACAAATGATATATTAAAACCATCCTTTCCTACATGAGGGCATCTAATTCTGTAAATAGGACTTTAATAAAAAGTAAAGAATTTGAGCCAGTTGAACTAAGGTGAATGAACCTAGAGCCTGTTACACAGAGTGAAGTAAGTCAGAAAGAGAAAAACAAATGCCGTATATTAATGCACATTTATGGAGTCTACAAATATGTTATTGATGAATCTATTTGCAGGGCAGGATAGAGACACAGATGTAGAGAACAGACTTACGGACACTGCAGGGGAAGGAGCGGGCAGGACGAATTGAGAGAGTAGCATTGAAAACATACACATTACCATGTGTAAAACAGATAGCTAGTGGGAAGTTACTGTACAGCACAGGCAGCTCATCTCAGTGCTCTGTGATGACCTAGAGGGGTGAGATGGAACGGTGGTGGGAGGGAGGTTCAAGACCGAGGGGATGTATGTGTACTTAGGGCTGACTGACGTTGTACCACAAAAACCAACACAGCATTGTAAAGCAATTTTCCTCCAATTAAAAATAAATTTAAAAAAAAGAATAGGACTCTAGGCTATAAAGAGTAAAATATGACTAGCTTTTAGTGGGCAATGAAAGACCTATACTACTCATGCTACCTCAGGCTGGTCTACCTCCATTTACCTCTCACTGCCCGCTGTTGAGAAGGTAGACAGCAATGCTACTTGGAAAACAACGGGAGATGGTCAGATTAGAAGATGTTATCAAATAACTTGTTTTTCCAGTAGGACCAAAAAAAAAAGGTATGTGGGAGAATCAGTCAAATTAGTAAACCAGTTAAAAAGAAATCAAAGACTGGACGCTGAAAGGGGTTAATCTGTAAACAAAGGAATAAAGGTGGCAGAACCAAAAAGCAGACAATCATCACAAAGACCAAAGTATATAATTCAACAAAGACGCAAAGAATCACTTTAAATGATTTTATAAATCATCCCCTAATTTCTTAATGGGCTCACTGTCACAAAATTATTTTATTTATATGCTTTATGGGCTTCCCTGGTAACTCAGCTGGTAAAGAATCTGCCTGCAATGCGAGAGACCCCAGTTCGATTCCTGGGTCGGGAAGATCCCCTAGAGAAGGTATAGGCTACCCGCTCCAGTATTCTTGGGCTTCCCGGGTGGCTCAGCTGGTAATGAATCCGCCTGAAAGGCAGGAGATCTGGATTCGATTCCTGGGTTGGGGAAATCCCCTGGAGAAGGAAACGGCTACCCACTCTGGTATTCTAGCCTGGAGAATCCCATGGTCTGTATAGTCCATGGGGCGGCAAAGAGTCGGACACAACTGAGCAACTTTCACTTTCATATGACTCATAGGATTTCCTATGTCACATTGGCTTGTGTTTACACTAGCTTGCTATACTAATTCAAAGAATGTTAACAAGATACAATAAAGACATGAGAGGACTATTTAAACTGCCGAACAGAAGGGCAGAGATTGCACGTAACCCAGTTTCTGTATTTCCCAAGCCCTCAATTTACTATTTAAAAAGCTGCAAAAATGAGTAACAAAAGGTACCACATATACATACGATGGTCTGACAGACGCTCAGTAAATAATAATTCTCTTCCTTCCTCAAAAGTAAACTCAGATGTATACATTCTTAGGCTGATCTTCAACAGTTACTTTCAGCTCTTCATTACTATTCCAAGGCTAACAACTGTAGACCACTTGATAGAGTTTACAACAGGTTTTCATATTGTCTTTTTCATGAAAGGATCTTTCAACATGCTCCTTCCTGTAGCAACTATGAACCATATTACATACATTTTCAGCAAGTAACTATAATCTACATTTCTCCTGGGTAAATTATGCCCTCCCTTTTCATAGATTTCTGTCCCCTACCCTCGTTAAGCAAACAATCTTCTCCCTTTAAAAGAACTATAATTAAGAGATATTTTTCTATGCTAACTTTTAAAAGATTTCTTACTAATCTCCTCTGGGACAAACAAGTACTTTAGCTGATGCTTCTAAGTGAGAGACATCCACAGAGGAAAGGAAATACATACATGCATCTGTTCAAAACTAGTATTTTTTGCTGCTCTGTAACTTTCCATGGGTGAGCCTAGTGGGCTGCCATCTATGGGGTCGCACAGAGTCAGACATGACTGAAGTGACTTAGCAGCAGCAGCAGCAGCAACTTTCCCTGCCAGAAGCTTCATTTTTGAAGCAGCTAATCCTAAACACTAAAGTTGTAAAGTGGGAGGTTGAAGAAAAAGGTACCACACACAAGCACTTTTATACAGAGGTGGTGGTAGTGGTTAAATGTTAGTTTTCTTGCATAAAATAAAGTTTCAAGTTGGGTAAAGGAAAATTAATCATTCAATCTGATATCTAGCTCAGAGCTAAACCAAAACACACCAGAAAAATATGAGATGAATCTGGCCTATGCTTAGCACTGCTTTCTGACTAGCTGAGAAACTGTTTCAGGGCTGCTTTTCACAACTATAAAATGGATATTCTAACTATATTCCTACTACATAAAATTAACTAGGAAATGGTTATCTGTTAAGGGATAAATAGTGTTCCCTCCTCAAAATCCATACGCTAAAGTCCTGACCCTCAGAACCTCAGAATGTGACTATTTGAAACAGGGGCTTTAAAGAGGTGGTTAAAGTTAAAATAAAACAGGTCACCGGACTGGCCCTGATCCAATATGACTGGTGTCCTTATAAGAGATTAGGACGCAGACTTTCACAGGGGGTAAAACCGTATAAAGACAAGGAAAAGACAGCTCTCTACAAGTCAAGGAGGGAAGCCTCAGAAGAAATCAACCTTGCTCACCCTTTGATGTCGGACTTCGAGCCTCCAAGACTAGAAATAAATTTCAGTTTAAGCCATCCAGTCAGTGGTACCTGTTATGGCAGTCCTAAAGAACTAATTACAATATCCAAAATGTAGCCAGAAAGTTGCTTTGTTTTTTTAGTACATTTAAAATCCAAGAATCTCCCCCTAAGGATGCCCCTCAAAAAAAATCTCTACAACTAGTAACAATACAATAATAATTCCCTCCGTTCCGTTCCGTTCCGTCGCTCAGTCGTGTCCGACTCTTTGCGACCCCGTGGACTGTAGCCTACCAGGCTTCTCCATCCATGGGATTCTCCAGGCAAGAATACTGGAGTGGGTTACCGTTTCCTTCTCCAGGGGATCTTCCCCAATTAATATTGAATTATACTGGCAATGTCTTTTAAAAGTCATGAGTGGTAATATGAAGGTAATTGCATAGTCTGAAAACTGATGACTGAGTATAGCCACAGGGAAAAAAAAAAGCAATCTGATCTGCTGGGTAAGCAAGCCCTTTTTCCCTTTGTACATGTAAATGCTGATATTATTCCAATATAACTGCTGAAGCTAGTAGACTAAGTATTTTGAATCATTTTCTTTTCATTTATTTAGAATTTAAACCCCACTTCTTCCCCCAAACCTCTGATTGCTTGAAAATTTCAAAACAAGTTATACAATAAAAGTCACACTGAAATTCAAAAGTACATTTAAGAGAGGAAACAGTTCTTTCATATTTTTATTCAAATAAAGCAAGAAATGGTTCTCAATTCAACAGAGGCTTGGAAGAAAAGCTCTGAAAGTTATTAACTGATGCAAAGTAAAGGAGCTATATAATCACCTTTCTAAAGGTTTTTAAAAGCCTGAATAGACTACTTGTGATGGACAGTAAAGAACAGCTCCTGATGGTTCCTTTAAGTCTCAAGGTTGAATAATGAATACAAAGCAACACAACATATTAGGCTTATTTTCAGCTTTAAGAAAAGGCTGAATGGATGTAAGATGTAAAGAGACTGCATTTAAAAGTAAATAAATTAAGTTTCAGGTTATCTATCTTAATAAGAGACAAAAAAAGCATGTTCAATATCAGATAATTTTTTCAACTCATCATAATCTCTTGGTTTGTGTTTCTTTTTCCCCTTACAAATCTTTAGCAATAATATTCCCAAAATGACATTCTAATTAATTTAGTTTGACTACATGCCAGGTGCTATGCTAAATGATTTTACATGTACTTATCTCCACCACAATCCTACAAGATGGATATCATTTGTGATTTCTGAGTTTATCTTCATTAAACACAAGTAATGCATTAAACTAGCTCTGCAATACAGGAGCCCCCAAAACCTGAGCCATAGTGAGAACAAAGTGCTACTAAGAATTATCATATGAATGCGACCAATTTATCTACATGGAAGATGTTTCAAAAATTTGACTGAAAAGAATGGGCAATTTATTGTTGTTGTCTAGGTGCCCAGTCATATCCAACTCTTCTGCGACCCTGCCAGGTTCCTCTGACCATGGGACTTCCCAAGCAAGAATACTGGAGTGGGTTGCCACTTCCTTCTCCAGGGGACCTTCCCGACCCAGGGATCAAACTCAAGTCTCCTGCATGCCTAAACTAAATCAAGGTGACTGAAGAACTGTCTTAATATCCCTCCACCTCCACCTTGCGTTAATTTCAAGATTTTTAAGCAACCTTCTATAATCTGGACTCTGCTGTCAGAGAGGGAATGGGTCTATCAGTAAACTCCAGTATCTAGAGATACTGGAAGTATCTCCTCATCATGAATGTATACATTGGCATCCAGTACAAGTCAGCTTGTTATTAAGAACTAACACTTGCTCATACTGACAAAATCAAGTTCTGGGACCCTGCAAAGCTGAATACTGGATCTGAGACCATGGCAGCCATAACCCCATAGTCTGGGTCTTGCCTGAGGAGGCAGCAAGTTTTCCCTCTTTGACATCTCTTTGTTCTTATCTTCCTATCTTTCAGTTTGAGATAATGTTAACCTCAGTCAGTTTACTTCTAGAATAAAATTTCCATGTATACAACAGTAAAAAACCATCTAGTCTACTTCTAGAGGGTGTGGGCAGTAAAATTTCAAAACATAAATATTTAGGGGGGTAAGTTACCTTTATTTTTCCTTTGCCAAGTGAGGGTCATTAAAAAATAATCTAATCTTGAAAGAAAGGATATTAAGGGGGGTGGGGGGTATAAAAGGGAAAAAATCTTATAGTAGACTCAAAAATTAAGTGAATTTTGCTTTAAGGAAAACCCACCAGAGAATGTTTCTTTTTCTCAACTCTGTAACAAACATACCCCAGGGACAACTGACCTATTAATAACTTAGCAGTAATGAAACAATTGGGAGAATGAAGAGTTCATCCCTTTGCCTAAGACAGAACAACAGTATCTCAGATCTTGGTTGCTTGCAATTCCTAGCACCTGACTCTGGAACTCATTCCACAGGAAAAGATGAAACCACACTACAGTGGCGACCCTTACATACTCCCCCTTATCCTGATGCCACTGTCACCAGTTTTGGATTTCAGTCTATACACATTTATGCTGAAATACTGTATTTTGGCATTATTTCTGGCACTGCAGCATGTAAAGACCAAAGACTGATGAACAAGGGAGGTTTCTACAAGCCACATGGTCTCCAGAGGATCTAATGCATGCAGCAACTCTCATAAATCAAATCTCCTTCTAACTTTTCACGGCTCAATAATCCTATATTCTACAGAACACTGATTTTTAAACACTACAGAAAAATAAATTCAGTTAAAACAATAAGTTTCAACTCCTCATTCATACTAGACCATGGAAAAGGAGGAGGATTCTTTTTGGTTTCGCTTTGTTTGAGGAATGTGGAGAATATGGTTATTTGGTCAAGAATACTTCATAGAAGTGGTGGGACTTAAAATGAGTTTTAGCAACTCATTTAGCAACTTATTCATAGTGGATGGCACTATGAACACAGACATGTGAAATCCATATACAATAGTAAAAGAGTGAAAAAGAAGTAAACAAGGCTTATGAATTCCACCCAATTATTTTAAACTATACTCTTATAAAAAAGACTTTTTTTTAAATTCTTTAATTCCTTCTGTGAGTAGATGGCCCCTCCTTCCTTAATAAATATAGTTTGCTTCAGAATACACATGTAAAAAGAGAATAGCTCAGTGGTAATATTTAGAATAGGCAAGTAGAATTTACTGAAGGCACTGCAAAGGCCAATAAAACTTCATTTTTCTTGTTGTCATTAGATAGCAAATAGTGAATGACCTTGTCCTTTGCAAAGTCAAGCCCTGTGGTCTTAGGCTGTTTTTTTCTGATTTTAGATCTCTGATTACCTTCCCTTTCCTTTTCCAACTACACAGAAATGGTTTTCGTGTTGACACTTCAAAGGTCATTCTACAGAAGCAAACACTGAATTAAGCCATTCTTTATGTGTCATTACAGGATCCTCATTTATTTTCATTGTCACCAGTTTTAAGACAGCAAATTAGTTGGCTCTCATAGTTTATAAAAAGTTTCTGCTCTAACTTGGAGTAATAATAATTATTCATAAAATATCTGACAGATTAATAGCAACTTGCAGTTATCATTGCAGAGCAAACTAGTGTCATTTCTCCACCTGCTGAAGCACAACTACTATATTTTCTAACCCTGTGAATTTCACTAGGGTGAATCAATTATTATCACTTACCATTAATAAGCAGAGAGCTATCGGATCCCGGATATGAATAGTTTAGACGACCTAAGGGTAGAAGAAGGCCATTACTATATTTTTTTTCATAGATGGTTTAAATGTATTCAACAACAAAGCTGAATTAATTGCTTAATAGGTATTTTAAAAACCATATTATGGGAATAAAACTTACTGTGCTAATAAACACAAAAAGAGTTAAGAGGACATATCAAACAGCATGTTCACAAACATTCAAAAAGGGAAAGCCTGAAAGTGGGAAAATAAAATATCCCTTATATTTCACTATTCAGTTATTCTAATTTCCAAATCCCCATCCAAAGTAATCTTTACACCACTGTGTTCTCATATCAACTCCTAATAACAATCTTCATGTTTTTTCCCCATAAATGTGCAAGTTTTCTTTCATGTGTAGTTCTTTACTGCTATTTGAAAGTATGTAGCTAGCAGTAGTATTTTTTATATGAATCATAACAAAGGTGCCAGTTTTATGCCTACATGTACAGACATGCCAGTAGGTTTAAATTCATATCTGGGGTAATAAGTACAGAAAGTAAAGGAACACATTTCACTGTACTTACACATGAAGAAATAGCAAAGCACACAGCAAAATGCACAGAGGCAGAAGAGCATTCAATAAATGCTGGGTTAATTTTCTCTGAATTTTGAACCTAAGATGGGCACACAAGAACCCCATGAGCAAAGGGCTTATGAAAGTCTAAAATTTTTGAAGGATGCACCATCTTCCGCAAATAAAGGGGGGAATGAATTTCTACTCTGGAAGAGTTTCTACATGTAAGTTGAGGTATCCAGACTGCACATACTTAAGCCTAGATCTATGCTACAAATTATAAAACTCATTATTACAACATTTTTATGTCTCCATATTCCACATGCCCTTCGTAAGAATGGTAAAGAACTTGCTCATCTAAGCAATGGAAGGTAAAGTCTTGCTCATCTAAGCAATGAAAAGGGGAACTTGATGGTTAATTACCTACCAGAGTTCAGCACTCTATGCATCAGGAGTAGTGTGAGAATATAAAATTGACTCAGAATTACAAACATTCCAATTAGGAAACAGCAGTTTAAACTCTGACCCCAGAGAACCATAACACACTCTCCAAGACAATAAAAACGGTGGGTAAGCAGAGCTTCTCCCATGACTGGAGCAATACTTTCAGGATGCTGGGGAAAACTCCAGACCCCACCTACTTCCGATGAACACTACGGGAGCCAGGGCTAGTATGTGGTCCTATCCACCACCAGCCACACATTTAAAATTATTTAGAAAGGAACTTTAGACCACAGTTATCCTTCAATCTCTCAAAATCCTCTTTCAAATAGTCTCCACAGAAATAAACTCATGCCATGAAAAGAGAAAAGTGTTCTCTGTTGCTAATAGCTTTAATTAATCCACATGCAAAACTTGGGAGTCTAATATGAAACAAAATCTGAACATTTTTCTACAATTTAAAACCAAATACAAGGATTTTTTAAATTGTAAAGTGCTTCACTTAAAATTTCAATGTGTTCCTGTTTAGGGAGGAAAGGTAGGGATGGAGACTGGCAAGGAGGAGGTGAAAATTAACTTTGATATTTCAATTTCTTCCTTAAAATTGTCTTTGTTACTTAATGTTTATATACACAGCCAAGTATCTAAATTCAGTGAATTCCAGCTTAACTGCTTTAACGGTAAGCCCAGATCATATGACCTGTCACAAGAATATCTTTAAAAAAGCATAGACTTGAGATGCTGGAACAAGAACATGACCTTAACTGTTAAAAACTTGGGAGGGAGGGAGGGAGTAGTGTTTCTGAGTCACTTAACTCATAGTAGCAGCTGATTTTCTGTGATGGAACACTTGCCTTATTTTTGTAGCTGTACCCTCTAGTCAGTGAACTAACAGTTATCACTCACACCATTTTCATCATAAAACACTTTTTAAAAAGATGATATAAATCAACACAGGAACAAAAATATTTAATGATATTAACTGAAGTTAAGTTTCTGCTATTTCTAAGAAGATACTCTTAATTTTTTAAAAAAGTAACATTAATGAAACCAAGGCTGTTCTATATGAACTATAATGCCTCTTATTTGATACTAAAAAAGGATAATTAACAATGAGAATCCAAAGATAAATTCCCAAACTAGCTGGCCCAATTTAACTAGTCAAGTTCCATCTCATCAGAAACTCACTTTTGGGGTACCTTTTAAGGAGAAAGATAAGAATATTTCAACAAAACAGGCACAAAAATACCCCCTCACTCAGTTCTCTCCATCTGCCTCAACACACACCTCCTGAGATGCCACCCTGCACTCACAAAGTAAGTATCTTTGAGACTTTTTCTGCTCCTCAGACTTCTAAATACTGTAATTCTGTCCTTCAGCTAGGACAATAGGACACTGAAGAATCACTGGCAAAATTTACAGTTTAACTCTGAAAGTGACACTTGTTTTTATTTTTTGACTTGTTCTTATGATGAGTCTTGTTGGGCTGAAATCAGTTACGCCCTCTGTATAGTAAACACACCTGTTAAATATTTTGTTAAACAAATAGCAATGCTTTCTACTTCAATTTTAAAATATTAGCAGTGACATAAGAAAACTTTTGGAAAAAACTTTCATAATGCTTCCTTACCCTACCTGCCCTATCCTATTAATTCTTTCTATAATTAAAATATTGAGAGTCATCCATTCATGACATCTATTATGAAGAACACAGACCCCTTCCTTTCTGGAAGTCCTCTGAAAGCTCCCATTATAAGTTCCATGTTACTCTAAAGTCTTCTACAAGCCTTTCACATTCTCCTTGTGCCCCTTTCATTTCTTCTCCACAGATGCCAATTTTCACCAGCATTTTTGCATTTTCTAGTCCATGGCTACATTACTGACAACCCCCCCCCCTCCCTCCAAGACCTCTTTGTTTCCAATGGAGAATATTTTCAAATCTCTTTTGTTTGTTTACTTGTGTTTTTTTTTTCAATTATTTTTCCTAGGGCACCTTTCCCAAAAAAGAACCCCCCTTTTTAGATTAACTCACAAAATTTTATTTCTATCCATATTGCAATAGACAACCGTCTTCGGTAATCATTTCAGCTGCTCGCTAACTATCTTATCTCTTTTAAGTAACAGCCGCCTCTTTAAGAACTAGAGCTTCACTATTGTTGTTGCTGCTGTCAGTAAACTTAGGTATCTTGAGTTTCCTGTTTGGGCACCAAATAAGTATTCAATGAGTTTATTCCACTGAACTTAAAACACCATCATTTCACAAATGAATACACTGAAGTAAAATAAAAATCACTGAGATATCTAAATATTAATATAACCCAGTGTTTGTGAGTTTTATTTTTTGTTTTTTTGATAACTCATTTATCTATAAACATAACCCATAATGTATCATAATACATTTAGAATTGAATTCCTCAGGGGAGAAGGAAAGCATTAGGATTTCTGGCAAGTGAATCTATTTCGTGGATAAAATTTAGTCTTTGGAGGGTCTTAGTTCATTATGTTATAAACTAAAATTCATTATGTTATAAATACAAAGAAATACTGCCAGATCAGCAGTCCTAACCTTAAGGGACACTATGACAGGAAAAGTAGTTGTCCCTGGAGGCCAGCTGTGGCATTTGGAGCCAGAAGCTTGGCATACATCATGCAGAGGGCATAGACTATATTTGGTGGCATGACTCAACCTAGCCAAATATAGGCAACTGATACAGTGTGACTCTGGGGAACTACACTACCAAATTCTACAGCCTAGAAAAGATTCAGATTCTAAGCAGGCATTTGCGAGTTGGAAAGAACCAATATTTACCAACCAGAATGACTAAGAATTACTGGGGGAGGAGGTGCTCAAAAGAACAGTATCATAACTATCATTAAGACACTAGCTAAAGTAACCGAGTTAATAAGATGAAAGGAAGAAAAAAACTAGAAGGAAATACTCTAATAAATTAGTATCGCTTACTTTCAAAATTAGGTAAAATAAGTTATTTTCTAAAAACTAACCCAGATAGTATGGCTACTGATGATTCAGCAGGAAATGATATAATAAATGCTGCCATTTCAAACACACAAACAATAAAAAATATCAAATGTTGTATTGTGCTATTAGATTTCATGCTATGACCTTCTCTTTTTCAGTCATGCGAGCATTGTTGGGGACATGGTATAGGCCAAGGAATGATAACAGGGGACAACTCTGCAAGGTGTGTAAAATATAGCCATGCTGACCAAAATAGTGACAAGCAGCCTGAAATTCTGAGTTAATTTTGTTAGATACTAACAAAAAGGGAGAGGTTTTCAGTGGACAGGCTTCCCTGATGGCTCAGACGGTAAAGCGTTTGCTTGCAAAGTGGGAGACCTGGGTTCGATCCCTGGCTTGGCAAGATCCCCTGGAGAAGGAAATAGCAATCTACTCCAGAACTCTTGCCTAGAAAATCCCAGGGATGGAGGAGTTTGGTAGGCTACTGTCCACGGGGTTGCAAAGAGTTGGACATGACTTAGTGACTTCACTTTTCTTTCTTTTCAGTGAACATCATTAAACGTTTTTCACAGGGAAAGAATAAGCATGGACTTAGGTCCATTTCTAAGATAGATCAAAAGGTTTATGAACACAGCACAACACTCACACAAATATATTCATACATATACATACACATTATCTGTTGTTAACTAGAGATGTTTCTCCTGGTTCTGCTCTTACTGCCATAAGTAATTTTTTAAAGGAGGTGCTGTTCCTGCCTTTCTGCATTTGCTGTTTCTACCAATATTGTCAGATTTGCAGCAAGATGGCACTGTGGGGGCCTGCACGATGTAAGCAAGGTCCAAGAAATGATAAATTCAGTTTCTGAATACTAACTTTATACTTACACAAATGCAGAACACATATAAATATGAACTAATAAAAATGTGCTCATTATGTTCTATCACTTAATGATGCAAAGATAATTTTGTGTTTTATTGTTGGCATGTGGGAATCTTAATTCCCCCACCAGGGATTGAACCCGCTGCAATCCCAGCATTTGAAATTCAGAGTTTTAACCACTAGATTCCCAGGCAAGTCTCCAGAGATAATCATTTTTAATAATTTCTACCCCATGACCTATCTGTGATACAATCAACTTCCAGTAAAGATGTTTCCATGCAAAATTATGAAGGAGACACCAGCTGGGACTGACATCAACTGGATGGAGAGTCTTGCCCCGCTCCCCAAAAAGCCATTTAAATTACACACACACACACACATGCATACACACAGAATTTAGACTACACAAAACCCCTTTCCAGAATAGGTTTGACTTTCAGTTTAAAGGCTGGAGCTTGTAAAAAATACTTGAATTCTCTTGCTTGACTCACTGCCATTTCCCTTCTAGATACTCTAGATATTCAGAACTACTGGCCCATTAACTTTCTCGGCTGGGCCCCTTCCTCTGTCTGGAACGCCTTCCTTTCTCTCTGTCTCCAGCGTTTCACCACACAAGCCCCCTCCCTTTTATCCAGGTGGCTTCTTTCTTAGGCCTCACATCCTATGGAAAGTCCTGCCCAGAGCCACCTGCTCCTTGGTTCAGACAGCCCTATCGGCTCCATACAACACTCTTTACACTTACTATATACTGTATTTAAATCACCTATTTCTAAACTCTCTTCCTCTAGGACAACAAAATCTTTGAGGACAGGTTTTGGGTCTCACATCCCAGAGCTTAGAGCGGAGAAAGGCACTCAATAAACAGCTGTGGAATAAATAAAACAAAGCTAGCAGCTAGCGGTCTCTCTGTCATGAAGCACACAGTGCAAAGTGTAGAACTGGACCAATCTCACCTAGTGAGGTAGGTTCAAGTTACTTAGTTTCTCTGAAGTAAAAACAGAGATATTTCCACGTACATGTGAGAAATTCATAAGATGATTTTTGCAGAATGCCCAGAAAAGTCCCCCAGGATACAGTATGTGTTCAATTAATAGTAATTCCTTTCCCTTCAGTAACTTAAAAGCCAGAGACAACTAACAGTTTCCCACTTGTAAGAGAAAGAAAGAGGAAGGATTCTTCCTTGCCAAGTAAGACCCAAACTGGAACTCTGAAGAAGGGAGTGGCCATCTGGGGGATTTTTCAGCTTCAGAGAAATGAGAGTCTGCTAATGTTCTAAGTTACAAACAGGGATATAATTCTTCTTTCAGAAGATCAGAGAAAAAAAGCTAACTCTTTTCTTTTATGATAGCCAAACTGGCAAAGTAGCAGCAGTATTTTAGGAAATGAAAACTCTGGAAATTCAACTTTAAAATATTCTTTTCAATAACAGCCAAACAGGAGCTTCTTTTTGCTCCAATAGCTCAGACTTAATTTTTCAATTGTGATATAGTAGCTGAAAATTAGAGTACAGAGTGGCAAAAAAAAAAAAAGAGAGAGAAAATAACATTTTATCTGGAAGATAAGTAAAGTCAATGTGCTATGTTTCTACAGATTGAGGAAGGTTTCATAAGGATTGCTTTAACTATAACTGAGGGCAGGTACAAAGGTGGAAGATCTAAAAGCATCTAAGAATTTCAGGCAGAAGGGAATGTCTAGAGAGACACCAGCAAAGAGTTGACCCAATTAAGGAATTCAAAAGATTTCCTACTGCCAGTAAACCTAACAACAAACCAGCAAGCAGGAAGGCTATTTTTATCCTTGCCAGAGGCCTTCTGACTCTGGATGCTACATTTAGAGGACATAGCAACAAGATAACTTGCCTTAAGAGGATGTTATGATACCAGAGATTAATGGCAACTTTTCAAGCTTCAAAATATTAGGCATAGTTTTCATTCAAAGTAAACCAGCCAAAGCCAGTTAAAAAAGAAAATATAATGGAAGGAAAAGTGGAAAAACAGACCAATGGGTAGTAAAAAAGTTTTAAGCAATCTAGAAACAAAGCCAAGGCAGTTAACTTTAAAATTAATTAATTAAAATTCTCCTAACTTGTAAAAAGGTTGATTAAAACAAGCATGTGTTATAAGAGACCTATTTTAAAAGAACCAGTGGATAAAAATAAATAATTATAGAACTGACCTGAAGGAAAACATTTTGAGAAGTGGCTCTCTGCACTAACATGAAGATCAAGACAAATTTATGGAGTTCCTCAGTTCAGTCGCTCAGTCGTGTCCGACTCTTCGTGACTCCATGAATTACAGTACGCCAGGCCTCCCTGTCCATCACCAACTCCCGGAGTTCACTCAAACTCATGTCCATCGAGTCGGTGATGCCATCCATCCATCTCATTCTCTGTCGTCCCCGTCTCCTCCCGCCCCCAATCCCTTGTGACGAGCTGACTCACTGGAAGGACTGATAGAGTTCCTAGGTACTATAAAGTAAGTTGCTTGCAAACGATTAAGAACTTTAGAGACAAGCCACTCTTAACATTAGTTTATGGATGCCAAGTCACTTCAGTTGTGTCCGACTCTGTGATACTGTGGACTGTAGCCTGCAGGCTCCTCTGTCCGTGGGATTCTCCAGATAAGAATACTGGAGTGGGTTTTCATGCCCTCCTCCAGGGGATCTTCCCAATCCAGGGATCAAACCCAAGCCTCTTATATCTTCTGCATTCACAGGTGGGTTCTTTATCACTAGTGCCACCTGGGAAGCCCCTTAACACTGGTTACTGAAGTCCAAGCCCCAAAAGCAATCAGCAAAGTCAGTAATTGGCATTCTGTATAGACACCTATCAGCAACACTAATCACTTACTTAATATAAATTCTGATGACTTAATTGAACCTTAACATTCACTTGAATTTCATATCTAATTTCATTTGTTATTCTCAAAAGGCCCCGTTCTTATTTTCCTTTATTAATACTAAAGGCACTTACTTAGTCTTCCTCTTATTCATTAGTCTTCAATAAACAGGCTGTTCAAAGATGTCTGCAAATTATCTGAAGGATAAGCTGCATGAGGTCAAGAGTCTTATTTTTTATTTCCTGATATACCCCAATAGGCTAAAATAGTGTTTGGCACTATCTGCTTGATACCATATTTGTTTTATGAACAGCCTCCCATAACTTTAGACTTTACATATATATTCAAAGTGGTTCTCAAAGCAGAAGAAGGGTGGGGTGAGGAGGGAAAGCAGTCTACCTTAATCACTTCTGGAATACACATGCTTAAGTCTCACAACAGACCTGGTGAATCAGAATGAGGAAAAAGAAAAAGCCAGCTTGGAAAAGTTCGCTCTGTGATTCCAGACCTTCACCCTCTAAAAGGTACCCTCCAATAAGAAATTAGCAGGTGTGCGAAATCTGAATCTTTTACAGAAGATTATGACAAAATACAGATTTTAAATTCTGTTCCCAGTTTCCTACAAAGAAATTAAGACACCTGAATGCCTAAAGTGTACTAAAATAAACATTTTTAATGTTTGTCTCCTCATAAATGCTGCACATAAATATCTATTGTGTGGCTACTGGATCATCAGCCGGAGGCTCTGTGTCCCATCCTGATTCTCTAGGCACCAGTTAGTCGACTGACTTCCAAAGCTGTTGTATCTCTTGGAACCATAGTCTCTTCAGCCATAAACTGGAGACCACAAAACTCACATGGAAGGTTATTATAAGGATTTAAATTAGAGATAATTTTCAGAAGGGGCAAAGCATAAAAGTCAGAGAAATGGTATCAGAAGTAATTGCCCTTTCACTTGAAACTTGTTGATAACACTGCTTCCTATACAGCATGTCCAGGTCCACATCAAAAAAGAAATATATAGACCAGCATCAAATGTGCACTGTGGCCTGCTGCTGCTGCTGCTGCTGCTGCTAAGTCGCTTCAGTCGTGTCCGACTCTGTGCGACCCCAGAGATGGCAGCCCACCAAGCTCCCCCGTCCCTGGGATTCGCCTACTACTGTCCAATACATGGAATACGCTTAAATGCATGTAGAGCTGGAATTCAAGCTGAAGCTAAAATGCAAAGTACTATGTGGCTTGAAGAAGGCCATCTCCCCCTCCTAACAAGGGCTGCCGTGTTACCGCGCAACAGGGTGCACACCTGTTGGCACAGGGCTCCCCATGCCCCTGGCACTGTGTGAGTTGTAATCTGAACAGTCCACACCCCTAGCTATGCTTCAGAAAGCAAAAAGATGGCTACAGATGCCCCAGAGACAACATTCCAAAACGCTATTACTACTTGCTGGAGATGATAAGCTAGGGTAAAGTAAGTGACTCCTTGCTCCCCCTTTGTCCTCATCCCACCATTTTCCTCTATGGAATTCCTTTTTTAGTTGTGTTCTTTTTGGTAATGGGGAACATTCTAATGGCAGGAGTTTAAAGCTGAACAATTAGAGAAGTTCTCCACAGCAGTGTTTCATAACATTTCATAATTATTAAGACCTACGCTGATCAAAATATTTCGCAGAGGCTCCCCACCATAACTGAAGCCCTCAAGCCCCACTACAGTGGATATTACAAGTAAAACAATCACAAGAAAAGCCTTTAATAATAAAAGGCTACTATGAATTCAGCAACACCTTTAAATGTTTTTTCATTGTATTACATCAGCATCTGCATGCTTTAAAAGATAATCATGCAACACACACATGACAAATCTATCATCTAACTGGAATGTTTGGTTCTAACAGGTTCCTGGATCCCATCAAATAATTACCATGGCTGAAGAGGTCCATGATCCACAAATTAAGAACAGAAACATTACATAAAGCCAAGTTTAAACAACTGCTTCCTAGACATAGCATTTTTAGGCCTATCTCAAAAAGAAAAAATGCACTCTAGAAACAAAGCCTCCACTCAACTGAGCAGATCTGACTGATTTCTGGTTATATCCCTTATTACAAGCTACTCAATATGAAATGCTCACATGAAACCCATATGCTACTTTCAGTCATTAAACCTTCAACCTTGACATTTAGGAATACCATACCAGAGACTGTGCAGAATTGCTGATAGTAACTTAAAGGTCACTAAGTTCAATCCCTTCACTTCCTCTTTTAGATGAAGACACCGAGATCTAGAGGGAAGTGACCAACTTAAGCCATGTAACTGCTTATGGCAAAACCAGGTCTTAATATACTCCTCAATGCTTCTTTTTATTTCTTACATTTTGGGAAAGTCTGAGCTTACAACTTCTGATCTTTTACAATAAAGACATCAAGTGGCCAATTTAAGCATCTCCATTTAATTAACCATGGCAGACATTTATTATTTGGAATGTTATAGCCAGTAGAAGTTAAGACTTTTAGAGTCTTTATACAAATTAACAGTAATTAATCATGGCTGCTCTTTAGAAGATCTGCACTTCAGTGATGGTTCTCAAGAATTAAAAAAGGTTCCTCTAACTGGTTGATTCCTTCCTTCTCTTTCCCAAAGTACAGCAACTGGCATGAGCTCAACTGGATACCAAAGAGATTATGGAACTACTTTCCCTTCAGAGTCTCACTAATGTTCTTAATTGACTGGTTACCAGGTAATAAGCAGAATAAAAAAAGAGTCCTGCTTTTAGAACAGAATGCACTGATGTGGGACTGAATTCAGACTAAGTCTGTCAGACAAGTCAGACAAAATAATGAAGCCCAGAGGTAGCCAGGCCATTTCCATACCTGACTTGAAAAGTAGTAACTAGTTTAAAAGTGAAAGAGCAGAGTGAAAAAGTTGGCTTAAAACTCAACATTCAGAAAACTAAGATCATGGCATCTGGTCTCATCACTTCATGGCAAATAGATAGGGAAACAGTGGAAACAGTGACAGACTTTATTTTGTGTGGCTCCAAAATCACCGCAGATGGTGACTGCAGCCATGAAATTAAAAGATGCTTGCTCCTTGGAAGAAAAGCTATGACCAACCTAGACAGCATATTAAAAAGCAGAGATATTACTTTGCCAACATAGGTCTGCCTCAAGGCTATGGTATTTCTAATAGTCCTGTATGAATGTAAGAGTTGGACCATAAAGAAAGCTGAGTGCCAAAGAATTTATGCTTTTGAACTATGGTGTTGGAGAAGACTCTTGAGAGTCCCTTGGACTGCAAGGAGATCCAACCAGTCCATCCTAAAGGAGATCAGTCCTGAATATTCATTTTAAGGACTGATGCTGAAGCTGAAACTCCAATACTTTGGCAACCTGATGTGAAGAACTGACTCATTGGAAAAGACCCTGATGCTGGGAAAGGTTGAAAGCAGGAGGAGAAGGGGACAACAGAGGATGAGATGGTTGGATGGCATCACCAACTCAATGGACATGAGTTTGAGTAAACTCTGGGAGTTGGTGATGGACAGGGAGGCCTGGCGTGCTGCAGTCCATGGGGTCACAGAGTCAGACACTACTGAGTGATAGAACTGAACTAGTTAAAAGGTACTCCTTTTGCAAATTTTTACTGCAGAACAGCAAAAAGTTCATCAACGCTTTTCTCTTTTCCCTCTTTTAAATCTGGTAGTGAGGGGAGTGGCAACATGAGGGGAAAAAATAAGGAGTAGCAAATAAAGAAATTCACAAATCAGGTATACACAACTGATAAATGAATCAACTGCCTATAATATTTAAGTTGAGATTCCATACATGTCAGGAAGAAATAATGTGTGGCATAGTTGTGCAACTGTTCTGCTTCCTGTTGTTAAGTTGAATGCAAAGAGAATCTCGGATATTTTTATGAGAGCTATGAATCAAGTGGCATGGCTTCCCCTCCCTCAATGTCAGCAAATAACATATTCTACAATTATGCTGCTGCTGCTGCTAAGTCACTTCAGTCATGTCCAACTCTGTGTGACCCCATAGAGGGAAGTCCACCAGGCTCCCCCGTCCCTGGGATTCTCCAGGCAACAACACCGGAGTGGGTTGCCATTTCCTTCTCCAATGTGTGAAAGTGAAAAGTGAAAAGTGAAGTCACTCAGTCGTGTCCAACCCCTAGCGACCCCACGGACTGCAGCCTACCAGGCTGCTCCATCCATGGGATTTTCTAGGCAAGAGTACTGGAGTGGCTTGCCATTGCCTTCTAGTTCAGTTCAGTTCAGTCGCTCAGTCGTGTCCGACTCTCCGCGACCCCATGAATCGCAGCACGCCAGGCCTCCCTGTCCATCACCAACTCCCAGAGTTCACTCAAACTCGTGTCCACAGAGTCGGTGATGCCATCCAGCCATCTCATTCTCTGTCGTCCCCTTCTCCTCCCGCCCCCAACCTTTCCCAGCATCAGAGTCTTTTCCAGTGAGTCAACTCGTTGCCTGAGGTGGCCAAAGTATTGCAGTTTCAGCTTTAGCATCAGTCCTTCCAATGAACACTAAGGAAAGTCTTAAACCTTCACAGACAACTCACCATTGTATTACTCCATAATCAAAAGGGCTTTCATTATGCAGATTAATAGCACATAGGGCTGTTCTAGTAGCTATCAGGAAATGAAACAGCAAGTCACCTCTCTACAGAATTTTACCATATAGAAGGAAAAAACAGAAAAATACTAAGTGATACTATGAAAAGGTACAATATACTATTGTTAATTTAGACATGGGCATGAACAAAATGGATCTCTATAAATGTTCTGGACCTCCTTCTACTTTTTAACCGTAGGGAGATCCCTAATATTTTGACACTGACAACCTGCTGACAAAGTCTGAAAACCTTACTACTTAAATGCTATTCAGATTTCACTTCTGAATGGAAAATAATATTATTATCTGTCCTCATTGTAATGCCCATATTTATTAAATTGTACATAGATGGAGAAGCCTGGTAGCTACAGCCCATAGGGTCGCAGAGAGTCAGACATGACTGAGCAACTTTACTTACTTACACAATACTCAATGTCAAAATGTAAAAATTATAGAAAAGCACTCATAAACTTGCTACCTGATTGCTGCTTGGGTTTTGATATGGCATTTCTAAGTGTAAACTGTCACATATATTTATTTCTTTACTAATAAATATTACCAATTTACCAAGAAATTTACCAATTTCTTTACCTATAAATATTACCAATGTTTATTTCTTTACCAATCCCTGCCCTGAATGTGAGTCTAACAAAATTAAATCACAACAGCCATAAAGTATATGAGCTTTAATACAGCTGCAAAGCAAATAAAAAGCTGTATGAGTTAGAAGCATCTTTAAAAATAGTTAGGCTTTTTAACCTTTTAAATAACAAAGTTTACTGTCACTTGACCCTCTGGCCCCCTTTACCCTCACTTCTCACCTGGGTAAAAACAGAGTTACAATAATGTTTTAAGATGCCTACTCGATTTTCCTGGACTCAAATAAGATTCTTTATGTTCAATATTCAGGATTAAGATATGGAGACTGCTTGAGCAATTATGGACCAATCGTGGATGACATAAGACAAATTCCCCTTTTGTAACAACTACTTATATGATTTTCAGAACAAATAAGAACAAGAGTCAATATTTAATCACCAACACGTGGAGGGCAAAGGATCACTACTTTGTATTTACCAGCACATGTTATATAAAAAGTCCAGCAGATGAGGATCTGGCCAAGGCACAAGGGGCACTTAGTATGAAGCAGGTTGGTTTCAGTTCAGAGCTTAGAATAAGGAAGACTTCAGTCTCAGGCTACCAGCACATCAGTGTTCACAGACATCCCATTCTGTTCTCCCAGGCATTTCCCTTTCCCCTCCCCCCCCTTGAAAAATTTAAAACAAAACAAACCTGAAACAACAGCAATCCTCCAACCTGGAAAAGTACAGTCACACAGTTTGAAACCCACAACTTTGTAAACTCTGCCTACACAGTGCTATGAGGAATCAAAAGAATCCTGAGCAACAGTGAACCAGAAAGGAGTGGGTCTGAATTCAGAAATCAACCTGCACCAGGAATAGAAAGACAATCATGGTCCACCACTTTGTCTCCTCCTTCCTCACAAAGGAAGTTACCTCAACACAGAAGCCCAGGTCCCATCCTTCAGCACAACTAAGCAAAAGAAAAAGACTGTTTAGGATGTTCCATTTCAGCAGTCAGGAAAGGGAGAGTATGGAAGGAGAGACAATCACTTCACTTCTCAACAGCCCTACGCAAAGTTCATTACAACCAAGTTTATAAACTGCATTCTCTGCTGTGTGCCTTATTCCATTACTCATGAGGCTTCTAAGATAAGGCAATTTTCTCCTCCCTAGAGCCCTCCACTACTCACTCCCCTGCTATGCTGCTTTGAATTATTTGGTATCATCCAAACAGAGCAAGAAAGAACCAGCCAGGTTTGCAAGGCAGCTGCCTGGAAGACTCTTGAGTCTTCAAGGCTTGTAGTATTTAAAGATACTCCAATTCACCAGAAGACATTTGATACCACATAGTGGTAATTTGCTAGGAAAGAGAAATTTGATTATGAACCCAAGTATAATTTAGTTGCTTTGCATTATCCATGTCTTCTCTATGGTATTTTGTATCAAGGACCATTAAATATCCCTTGAAGAAAAATGTCCATCTAATCCTTTAAAAAGGTGACTGGGGACTGGGTTGCATAGTAGTACATAGCTGTCTTTTCACAAATTGCCACTGATTTAAACAGAAAACGATGAAATGCTATAAGAAATTATATCCCCCCACCACTATTTCAAATAAATCATTTTAATAGGTAGCAATAGAAACTACTTTGTAAAAGTGCCTTTCATATTTAAAACTGTATGTACTCTGAAACTCACATTTACAACTGAATATAAAATTTAGTCCTATTTTCAGAAACTCTGATGAAAGGTTTCTAGAGCTATCTCAGTGTACATAAAGTCATATACAGTATCTGTTCAAAACATCTGTATCAGTATATAACACCTGTTCTTGAAGATACAGAACTACATGACTGCAATTTTACATATAGGAATATGAAAAGAACTGTGGATCCAAGGAAAATTTAAGGTTTTCTGGTTATTACTTATGATATCTTTTTAAAGTAGCACTAACTTTACTTCTTCCACTGTGGTAGGGATACAGAATTTAAGTAATTATTCCAACAGTCACTCTCTCTGACAGTGACACAAAAAATTTTACTCAAAATTAACAAAACTGGCTTTGTGTACTAAACTTTCAACTGACTTTCACGATTTTCTTCTAGAGAGATTATTATAAATGCCTTTTCTTAGCAACAAAGAAAAGAGGCACAGATGGAATCATCACTTGTGCACTCGTTTAAGCATTTGTTTCAAACAAATTCACACATATGAAAAATAGTCAGGGGAGAGCCCTCTAATTTAATGTGCAGATAAAGAAAAAAATTCCCAAAAGTTATTTTAAAATACAAGGTCACAATACCTTAAGCAGTCAGGAATTAAATATATAGCATCTGTGGGACAGGTCCAGCTCTTCAAATCAGTTCTTATTAAATGAAGCAAGTAAGGCACGAAGGTTTAACTGTACAACACACTCCCATACTTACTCAACATATGCAATAGGTTTCTTAGGCACCATGGGAATATGTAAAAGACTGGCACTTTATAAACAACTTGTATTTCTGAATGCAATCATTGCCCACATGCAAATTAAGTATTTTAAAATGCCTGAAACTCAGAGAGACTGGTATAGATAACACTGAGCTCCCCCTTCCAAAACCTAGAAGCAAGATGCATTCCGTAACAACATGAAGAGTAAAAGATTCTAATTTCACAATATTTTGAGGAAAATTAAAACTGTATTCTGATCATAATTAATATCTGAAGAACAACTATATAATGTTTTGACAATTTACAGATTGCCTTTGTTCACCAATAATTTTGCTGTCTCATTAGGCTTTCCAGTGAAATGAGGCAAATTTAAAACACTCAACCACCAATATGAAACTATGGATTGGTAAACTGTCTGATATCTGATAATTTTCTTTCTGATAATTTGTCTCTTTATTCCAGTGCTGTCTCTGTTTCTATTCCATGAACTGGTTTATGCCTATATTCCTTTATTCCATTCACACACAGAAAAGAAAAAAAAAGCCCCTTAATTTTTAGAGGACTCTCCTACATATACTGAAAATATTACCACTTCATGAATCTTTATTTCACTGTGTCCAAGCTATGCTTCAGAGACTGAAGGCAGATGCACGTGATTTTAATCTATTTCATGCTGTTCCATTTCTAAACAGTAAGTACCAATTTCACAGGCAAGAGAAAACACAAATAGCACTAAGATACAATATTTCCCAAATAAACATCTCAGCATCTACAATGGTAAAAGATTTTCCTGTCCAGGTGAAGGAATTACTTGATAAGCCTAATAATTATTGTAGCAACACACAAGCTGCCACCTTGGAGATAACTCAAAAACTGGTGTGTAGCGCAGGCTCTCAGCTTATGAGCCTGGGTGTGCAACGAGGAACACGAAATCAGCCTCTGGGGGAGAACTGCTACAGACTGTCACTGGTGTCAGTTATGGAGAAGGCGGGACATAGTCTCAAGGGTAAAAACAACACACAGACACGCCAGCTGGTCAGAGAAGGGCCGAGAGGGGGACCTCTTCCTCTCAAAGAGGCAAACCTCTGTACATGGAGAAGATAAGAAGCCTTAAAATCCTTAGAAAAACTATTTTTAAATAAACTGTAAAATTAAAAAAAACTAATGTAAATTATGAAATGAAAACTAGCCATTCCATTTGCACATTTCTTTTATCTTTTTAAAGGTTGCTAAACAAGCCAACTGGAATCAACAGCATATTCATAAAAAACTGAAAAATTATATTTGAAGTTGAAAGTTTCTAGACATAGACATATTAACATCTTGTCTGTTGATGGCAAAAATAAAATTTTAAACCCACTTTATTAAGGGAGTTTCTTTTTCCCCAAAAAAATAAGCAAATTTAATTTTTTAAATGTAAATAAATAATACAGCCTTACAAATTCATTCAATTGACAGATCTTGTTTCAATTTTAGGCTTCATTATTTAAACATATACACACAAACCACATATCTATGTGGGATTGCAAATGAAAATAAAAATAAATGAAGTCATTCAACATACATTTTATAAAATCATTTTAAGATAAAATGAACCCAAATATAAAATCTGCCACCACATGATAGCTTTTAAAAATTATTTTCAAATTATTTTAATTGCATCTTTATACCATTTTTCTGAAAGCTATATTGTTCTAAACTAATCTCACAGAAGTAACGCCTATTTTCTGTTTACTCTATTTCTAAGGAAGCAGAGCACATGAAGAGGCCACTTATTTACTTTCAAAATGGATAGGTATTACTTTAAAAGGACAGAGGAGAGTCTGACAAGAAATAAAGTATTTCCATGAGCAAAACTGCATTGCAATGGACTACAATGGTACAAAGTTCATCATCTTGGTTTAAAAATAATAATAAAAGCATAACTACTGTCTGACATTTTAGGACCATGAACTCATCTATGAAGTCCTTACTGCTCTTAAAAGGAAAAAATACACAAATTCACTCAATAGGCTTAAGTCATCTTGGCACCTTATATTGAAACTGGTTTTCTCATTTGATAAGCATGAAAAGAGACAAACAGATGTTTAGTAATAAAAATCAATTTGAGTGTTTTCTCAATGAACTGGGCAGTATGCTGGATTTTATAGACACATCATATCATTTAATCTTCAAAACCACCACAAACTAGTGGCAGAATGGCAGTTTAAATCCCAGTCTACCTGACTCAAAAACCCATGGTATTTCCATTCTGGCATATTTCCTCTTATAAATCACAATTTTACAAAATCTTTGTGTTCCTATTTAGGTCAATCAGATTTAATTCTGTCACCAGACTTATCTTTTAATTATCTCCAGAAAATTAGTCTAGGTAATTATTTAGGTAAATATTGATAAGAAGAAATTTAAAAGGGAATATGGTGACTCAGATAGTAAAGATTACCTGCCTGCAATGCAGAAGACCCACGTTCAATCCCTGGATCAGGAAGATCTCCTGGAGAAGGGAATAGCTACCCACTCCAGTATTCTTGACTGGAGAATCACATGGACAGAGAAGCCTGGTGGGCTGCAGTCCATGTCACAAAGAGTCAGATATGACTGAAAGACTAACACTTTCTTTTCATAGAATAAAGGCAGAAGTTTATACAATAAGCCACTCAGTGAACTAGAAAAGAAAAAAATAAATTTTGAGTTGTCCTGACTATATCTGATAAACCAAGCAAATGTTGTTAGTCCTACTGGAAAAACGTGTACAAACTCTTATAAAAATACCAGAGGCTTACTTCTTAGAAGTGAAGTGAAGCTCACTCAGTAGTGTCTTGACTCTTTGCGACCCCATGGACTATACAGTCCATGGCATTCTCCAGGCCAGAACACTGGAGTGGGTATTCTGAAAGGAATACTGGAGCCTTTCTCTTCTCTAGGGGATCTTCCCAGCCTAGGGATCAAACCCAGGTTTCCCACATTACAGGTGCATTCTTTACCAGTTGAGCCACAAGGGAAGCCCTACTTCTTAGAAGCATGACATAATAAAGGGTTTATGACTGCTGCCATTTATAAACTGTGTTCTCTGATAAAGACACAGGCACTTATCATGAAAATGAGTTCTAATTATTATCCCTAGTATCTACTACAGAAGAGAAGAGGCTCTTAAAAAGAAGTTGCTGATTAAATCAATTTAAATCAATTAAGGAAACAACCACAGATTCACAGCAAGTTACAAAAAGTAGTAGAGAGATTCTGTGTACCCTTTATTCAGTGTCCCCAATTGGGAACATCTTATGTAACTATAGTACAAAACCAGGAAAGTGAGATTGTACAATCCACAAACTATATTCAGATTCATCCTTTAGCTACTTCATTTTAAAGCGTGCAGTTTTTCTGGTGCTAGAAAGAGCCTTAGACTCTCCTCGTTTTCTGCTGGGAAAACAAAGGGTCAAAGAGGCTGAAGGACTAGCCCAAATCAGAGTGCTAAGAAGTGACAAAATAAAAAGCCAATTCTGAAAGATCATCCTTCCTCAGAAGCAAAGTATACAACCCCATTAGAGGCCATCAGAAGTCCATGAGGAATTCAGTAAAGACATTCAAAATAATCCTATTTCAAAATTTGTTCATCAGAGAGATACATATTTTTTCACATATTAATTTTCATCTTTCCAGACTAAAAAAATTTCTCATTAAAAAATTTACTGTTATAGGTCTGCTGAAAAACAGTTTTACTGCATCAGTAATATGGTAAATCAAACACAAAGAAAACTAGGCCAAGATAGTTACCACTTTAAGTCATAGGCTCCTTGCCACCTTTGATCCCAGTACAAAGCTGACTTGGCAAAAAGCAGGCTCATAAACATTGAACGCATGAACAACTCAAGTGACAGGACCAAACAACCCAAATGTTTTTAAAAACAAACAGGAAAACTCTGCAGTATAGTAACATGAGATTTTTTGCAGAAAAATATTTATTTTGTGGGGTACTTTTTCAAAACATCAGAGCTAGAACGGCCCTTAAAGAACACCTAATCTGGTCATTCTCAACTCTGGCTACGCATGAACATCACCTGAGATATTAAAAAAAATCATAAACCCCACCCCACACCTGGAATGGGGCCCAGGCATCTGTGTTTTTAAAGTTCCCCATTATTAAGTCACTTTATTATAAGAGTAATTCTAAGTACTTTATTAAAGATCAAGAAATTGAGGTCTAGTCAAATTGCAATATCTTATTCAGTAAAAGAATTGAGACCAGAATCCAAGTGGGAATAGCACAATTTTTTTAACATAATATATAAAAAAGATTTCAAGAACTACAAAGTTTCGTTTTAACTTTGAAACTGTTGGCCATTAAAAAAGAACGTGAAACTAGGCCAAAATATCTATCAACATTTGAACTCTTCCTAGTGTATAGTTATTGTCACTGGTGAACAGACATACAGGTGAGCAGGTTTTGCCTGAAAGATTAAAACAAATGAGAAGTATGGTTCCCATCTTTCCAGTTAACTGCCCTCCCTTAGCAAATAGTACTCTTGTAGTTCCCTTAATTGGTATTGTAAAGGGCTTACAGTGGATGTCTATCAAGTAAGTTTGATTTTTTAACAAAATGAGATACATGTATAACATGGATGGAACTGGATACAAAATGTGAACCTGTAATATTTGCCATATTGCTCATCAAGTTACACAGATAATAATACACATTCTACACTATTTACTGAAATCAAATAGTTACATTTGGAAAATTACCTTTAATCGAATCATTTTCAGCTCTCATTATGTCAATGAGTGAACTCTCCAATGAGTGCATGTCAAAAGTCCTGGGGCGATCCTGTAAACACAAACAGCCACAAACCACTTTTAAAATAGCATATAATTATAAAAGAAAATAATAAACTGCATCTGATGGGACACAGATCAAAAAGCAGGAATTTTCTTCCCTCTCCATGTAAGGCACATTATTACTACATTTTATTTTTAACACTTGCAAAACACCAAAATCACAAGTACCCAGGGCTCAGCAAAGACTGACTTGATTTCCAATAATAATTATCAATAAAAACATTACTTTCAAGGACAAAGCAAAAACTAATTTCCATATGGTTAAGAATATTAAATATATATAAAAATAGAATTCATAATATTTCTCTGTCACTTAAGATTTCAGTAATGTGGCAAAGCTTCCCAAACTTGTTCCAGCAGTAATCTGTTAAGGTGACATCTACATGTGCTATTCAGAATAGCGATATTTACTTATAAGCCAAGATCTGAAAATAGTCATCAAATGTCTACAAGACCACTAAGTAGCAAAGTAGTCTTGATTTTCCTGCTATTAGAATAAAGGGAAGACAGGATAAGGAGAACACTGCTGGTCTCAACCCTGGCTTAACAAAATGGACTTCATGAATGGGTGAGGAATCTGAAAATACACAACCATGCTGATGCTGCAGCATTCTTCAGGGTATTAGAGATCACTAAAACCAAAGTTTAGCTTGACAATGAAAAGGAGATGAAAACATTTTCAAATTAAATACTAAAGGGAAAGCAGTATAATACATGTTTCTGACCCACCTAGAGAATAAATATATACCTACAAAGACCACAGCAAGGTTATTAAACAAAAGGGGGCTTCCAAAGGAATTTTAGAAGCATGATTTCAGAACTCTCTCTTCAATGATGTTTTTCTCTCATTATTTTTTAATTCAAAGCTTTGGCTTTTTAAAAGAATTTGCCTCGTTTTATCCGCCACCCCCCACTTTTCTTTCAGACTTGCTGGGATCTCATTTTCCACATCTCAGCTAACTTCTAGAACTTAAAGTTTGATAGAGTACATCCTCCATCTTTTGATCATTCTGACGTTTCTCCTTTGTCCTTCCATAACACTACTCACCCTGCACTATTATTCTTCTTCCCTGAAATGGGGACCACTCCTTCTGACTCCACCCACCAAACAGATATCCAAAAATGTTCACTGTTATGGGACACAAACTTTTTTTTTTAAGTTCCACAACCTGAAGTGTCCAAGGGTAGTTATACTGGGATATCATCTATATTTAAAGTAGAGAGTGTTACAGGTTTTTCCCCTGGGAAGGCACGGGATAAAGATGGGAAGGGGAGTAAATGTCTTAACATGCTCTTCTGCTCTAAACTAGTATGGCTCCTCCAGAATATCTTTCCCACTTTTCCTCCTCATTCTTTCCTCACTGTCCTCATCTTCTCAATATGGTCAATAGAGAGAGGCAAGAGGACAGGTGGTCAGAATGAGAATTTCTAAGAGTAAGAGTTCACAAAAAGGAGAAACTCTTCTGTTTTTAATCCTTCTCGTCTCAAGCACTGAGTTAAATCAAAACTTTACTGCATATTCTTTTGGAAGTCAAGTGGATTTGAGGCATAACTGGAGAAAGAAGTTAAGAACAAATTCCACTATCGCATTCTGCAGTCACTGGATCTGTCCTCCCTTCAACAATCTATAAGCCACACTCAAAATCAGGCCAGCCACTATCTCTATTTCCACAACAAAACCAGTCTTGGAGACACTAATGCTCAGTGTCTTCACTTGCCTATGTTCTCTGACTGTCGGTTTCCCAAGGGTAGGAGGTATGTCTCACATCAAACGTTTCCCATGTGCACAATTTCCCAAGGGTGACGGTGTGTTGAGATGTTCATCTCCTCAACACACAGGACTGCCCAGAGGGCCTGATGTGGCAGGACTCCCTGGCAGGTGATTTCTGCTTCTATATTTTCACTTTCTACGTGTGCCTTGATGTGGAACAGGCTGAAAAGCCTTGCTCCATGCATCTGTATCACTGTGCCTCACACAGGGTCTGGCAGCTTAGAAAGCACACGTTTCCTCAACTGATGAATCAATGAATTTCTTTGAGTAATTTTTATTAAATGTTGAAAGCATTTTCTCTCTCCTATTTCCTTATCTTGAGGTTTGTTTTTTAAACCCCCTTTCAGAGCTGGGTGGGGTCGGGGGGTAGGTAATCAAAATAAAACTGTAATGGCTGTGGGGGAGATGTAAGAGGAGACTTCGGCCTATTTTTTTTAATGCAACTACAGTAGTGAGCAACTTATGAACTTTCAGGACTTGCATTTTGCCAATCACTAAATGACAAGAGCACCCAAGAGAATCAGTTGGTAAAACAAAATCAGTGTTTTTGTTTGGTTTGTTTTATGACAGCTGCTTCTGGTAAATAAAGAAGCATCCTTTTCACCTAGAGGTTTCCAAATGTGGTAGTGGAATTCAGCAAAGCCACTTCATACCGCCCCACCCCAGGACTCTCCAGACTATTGTCTAAAACATAAAGGTTTTGCTAAAATAACAACCACTGACTTATGACTGGTAGAGTACATTAAAACTAACATCCTAAATGAATATCTAAATTTTCAGTAGTGCTTGGTGGAATGAAAAGACAAGAAACCCTCTATCTTTTTTATACTTTTACCAGCTTTCCTTTCACTTGTCACAATTTAATATAAATCTGATAAATAAATACCAATATACAAACTCTGACTCTCAGATGCAATGTGTTAAGAATAATTTTCAGGCTCTGAATGGATTTAGAAAAAAAACAATGCCTCAAAAGACACATGTAAATGCAAGATACAAGCCGTACTGGCACAAGTACCACAGTTTTGCCAACCCTGACTTAATATGTTCTCTTTCCTCGTAGCTCAGTGGGTAAACAATCTGCCTGCAATGCAGGAGGCCTGGGTTCGATTCCCTGGGTGGGAAAGAACCCCTGGAGAAGAAAATGGCAATCCACTCCAGTATTCTTGCCTAATATCTCTAACATGTACTTCTCCCCACAATTCAATCTTATTTGAAATTATAATTATTACAACTACTTTACATTTGTATAACACTTTGTTTCTTATGATGCTATAGTAATTCAAGTCACATATTTTGCTAAGCAAATGTTCTGTTCTCAGACAGGGTCCAAAGTTTATCATTTTTGATTACTCTCTCACTGATTTTTTTTCTATTTTAAATACCCAGTTTTACCAAAAGGACTAAAATGTAAACATCTGTGCCATTAAGAAGTAAATGGAGGGGGACACAAACAAATAAACCCAAGAAATAAGAACAGACAAACAATGCTGGTTTTTCTACCCAAAAACCAGAGTGTCAAATCAAGAGTGTTCTGATTTCTACGTTTCATCCTTCAATTTTGCCTTTTTGGTTTGCTAATTAACCCAAACATCATAAGCATTTATTTTCTAGAATTCATTTCCCAGAAGTAAACTAACTATAAAATAGAAATTCTGTTAAGTAGCAGGTCTTCTTAATTTAACTTGAGATGGTGACCAAAATATGAGCAGAAGTGTGACACGTCACCTGATCTGAAACAGGAAAGAGTCCAATTAAACCTCTAAGGTTCCTTTCCCAGCAACAAAACACATTTGTATTTTAGCTTTCCCATATCCTAAAACAGTCTGTGCTCTTTCAAGATTTGCAGTTTAAATTATAATGAGTTTGGCAGGAATTGAAGACGTGAACGAGGATGACTGATGAAAGTTTATAACTTCTTGCCCACAAAAAGGTGGGAGTTAATTAATCTTATTAATAAGAAAATGAACATTTATAAGTCTTAAAAGGACAGTCACTATGTTTTCATTATGCTATACATAATACAAAATAACAAGCTTTATCAAAAAAGAAAAAAAAACTATTTGTTGAAGGGGGAATGTTCTGATTTCCAATAAAAGCTCAAAACAAAACAAAAACACTGACAACTCTATTTGCTTCAACCCGCCACTGCCAGTTTATCTTGGCAGCCCACAGAGAAAAGCAGATCTATTCTTTATTGAAAATCTACTAAGTATCTGACCATATTCTAGGTAGTTTTTAAATACTGTCATTAGGAATCTTCAAACCTCCTTATAATTTAGATTGTATTATTGGCAATGGCAGCCCACTCCAGTACTCTCGCCTGGAAAATCCCGTGGGCGGAGGAGCCTGGTAGGCCGTAGTCCATGGGGTTGCTGAGAGTCGGACACGACTGAGCGACTTCACTTTCACTTTTCACTTTCCTGCAATGGAGAAGGAAATGGCAACCCACTCCAGTGTTCTTGCCTGGAGAATCCCAGGGATGGGGGAGCCTGGTGGGCTGCCATCTATGGGGTTGCACAGAGTCGGACACGACTGAAGCGACTTAGCAGCCGCAGCACTCTCAATTTTGGAGAAGGAAATGGCAACCCACTTCAGTATTCTTGCCTGGAGAATCCCAAGGACAGGAGTCTGGGGGGCTACAATCTATGGGGTCACAAAGGAGTCGGACACAACTGAGCAATTAAACAACAATTCTCAATTTAATGATAAAAACTAAGACCAGGGAAAAACAGTTTATTGCACAGACAGATTACTGCTTAGTTCAGCAGCTTAGTCTGGATTCAAGAGCCCAAGTTTCACTCCAAAGCAGGTGGCGCTACCTTGGGTAAAATAATGGTCATGGCAGTCAAAAGACCACACTAATTAAGATACATATTAGAATAAATGAGACACTCTGCCTGCCTTAAGGGTCCTGGGGAGAGGAACATGCTGGCTAGTACCTAGCAAACAGGAGGCACTCAAGTATGTCTCAATGAATGAAAAAAAAAAGAATAAAATGTATACAGGTAATACAGGATAATAGCAGAGATACTAAAAACATAAGAGATAGAGAAGCCTTATCTTCCTGTTGAGATGACAGATCAATGTGGTCCACAAATTAAGAGCCCTAACATGCATCTCTAGGTTAACTATAGCTGACCACAGGAGCAGAAATGGTGGTAACAGTAACAGTATCAGCAGGTAACATTCATCAAGATCTAATGCTTTACATGCACAATCTCATTTAGTCCTCACGAAATTCAATACAATAAGTGTTCAGTTATTATCCCATTTCACAGATGAAGGCATAGCTTAGGATGATTACGTAATTTTTCAGGGTCAGGTTAAGCAGAGAATGCAGAATTTGAACCACCAGCCTGACTTTAGAAATGTGAGCTTAACAAACACGAATGAAAATAAAAGACCACCAATTATTTTCAAGGCTCAGCAAAGCAAACTTGATTATAACACGGAGATCTTTTTTTCTTTTTTTTGGTAACCTGAATTGTTGTATTTAATATATTGAGTTGCATCAGTAACTGGTTGGTTTCAGTTTATGTCATCTCTACTTCACAGAGCAATTTCTAAAGGAAAAACCACAAAAGCCACTATGAAAATCAAAGTTGATAAAAATAACCTTCTGACAAAACAAATTAGCATTTCAAAGAGCAAGACCTGTCCTTTTAATATACACTTGAATAATCCTGACTGCCACAGCAAAACAGGAAGATTTACATCAGCAAGTAACTGATGACATGGCTTTTTGTAACATCCCAGAAGTAGCCACAAGAAGCACATGAATCTGTGAGCCTATTACTACCAGGATAAACAACCTGATTGCAATTATGCCACAAACCAAAATTACTATTTCGTAGACTTTAAAAAACATATCCAGATGAACAATAAAAGCCAGTGTTTCTCATATTTAAGAGTATATCAGAATCATTTGGGGGTCCCATTGAAACACAGCCTACTGAGTCAACACCCAAAGTTTTTCATTCAGTAGGTCTTGGTAGGTCCAAGAATTCACATTTCTAAGTTTCCAAGTGAAGATGGGGACCACACTTTGAGAACCACTAAGTTAAGCAATTCCATTCCACAGGTAAATTTCATTAGATATTTCTGGATGTGATTTATGGCTTACATCCTGTTTAACAATTATGATGCAGTCCAGCTTAAATATCAACTATTTTACAGTTTCCCTATGAAGAGAAAGGTTTTGCTCTCAAAAACAAAGCCCTCTCTTCCAAGCTCTAAGATGCATAAATTGGCAAAAGATTACAATTAAGCTCAATTTCAACAGAACCACCACTATAACCACTCCATTACTGGTTCTTGTCTTGTCATACTTGCATTATTATGTTTTAGCATTGCTGCTGCTGCTGCTAAGTCGCTTCAGTCGTGTCCGACTCTGTGTGACCCCATAGACGGCAGCCCACCAGGCTCCACCATCCCTGGGATTCTCCAGGCAAGAACACTGGAGTGGGTTGCCATTTCCTTCTCCAATGTGTGAAAGTGAAAAGTGAAAGTGAAGTCGCATTACTAGACCTGACTAAAGCACAAGAGTCCCTTGGACTGCAAAGACATCCAACCAGTCCATCCTAAAGGAAATCAATCCTGAATATTCATTGGAAGGAAATGATGCTGAAGCTGAAACTCCAATACTTTGGTCACCTGATTCAAAGGACTGACTCACTGGAAAAGATGCTGATGCTGGGAAAGATTGAAGGCAAGAGGAGAAGAGGACGACAGAGGATGAGATGGTTGGATGGCATCACCGACTCAATGGACATGAGTTTGAGTAAACTCCAGGAGTTGGTGATGGACAGCGAGGCCTGGCATGCTGCAGTCCATGGGGTCACAAAGAGTTGGACACGGCTAACCAACTGAACTGAACTGACATTCTTAAGAACCAAAGCCAAAATTCAGCTACACCCTTTACTCACTGTCTTCCTGTAAAGACATATATGACTGTGAGCATCATTCTCAGATTGTTATGTATCTGTACTAGCTTATGGAAGTTTCTCTTTCTGGCTTACCCTGGAAGTTTCTCCCTGGTGAAGAAGGGAAAGGAAAACATTTTGGTCTGAAAGACAAAGTCTGTGCCAGTATAACAGCTGCCAAAATAAATACAAAATTTGAGATGCCCCAGAGCCCATAATTAATCAAAGGTAACTATGACAGTTTTAATCCAAAATTTGCCAAAACATAAATATTTTCTTGGATTAAATATTTAAGGCCACAGACATCAAAATTTGACAATATAGTCAACTTTCAAGATTCCACTTTCAGATCACCCTTCCATCCCTATGCAAGCACAAGTCCCCTTTCCCCATATCCGCCAAGCACACTGACAACCCGTATTTATGAACAAGGTCTGTGATGGCTACCCACTCCCTCCTTCCCTGGACTGTGAGCTCCACTCATCCCCAAAGCTACAGACTGCAGCAACTGTGCAGCACATAGTAAGTCCCTCATCATTGCCACCATCATTATTAAAATGGTTACATCCCTTCTGGCTCTGTGTTGTGTCTCAGATAAAAGATGCACGATCTCTGTACATTAGTTCCTCACAACCATCATGTAAAGTGAGTACAATTATCACCCCCATTTTAGGCTTCTCATGAAGCTATGAGAAGTTAACCACTTGCACTCAAAGTCACCAAGTAAGTGGTGGAGTCTACTTCATAGCAGAAGCTCAGAAAAGTGGTCCGTTATTAAATGAACTTTGTCACAACCTAGAAATTTCAACCTCTCAACACCTGCAAGGTATGAAATCCTTCACTGTATACAGGGTCTGTATGCAAAGAATAAGTATCAGAGGTTAAAGTGAAAGAAGTAATTATATCAAGTAGGAAAAACCACGGTTACTAGCATCTCATATTTCTTAGCAGGGTCCCTCTTCAGTCAGTGTTTTCTCATTATGAACACTTTATAATGAGGCAAACAGTCTTACAGATCTTAGGCTACCAAGTGCTTCCTAATAGAATAATAAACTATAACAAAATGGATCAATGTCTTTAGTATATTACCCTGATTGGATCAATAGCTCCATTTTCTCCCATGTGAACTGATGAACCAGATCTCTCCAGAAAGCCCTTGAGAAAATTTGCTTTTATTCCACCTTTACTAAATAAACCACATTCATGTTCAGTGTGGCTCAGAGGTTAAAGCGTCTGCCTCCAATGCGGGAGACCCGGGTTCGATCCCTGGGTCGGGAAGATCCCCTGGAGAAGGAAATGGTAACCCACTCCAGTATTCTTTCCTGGAGAATCCCATGGACGGAGAAGCCTGGTAGGCTACAGTCCACAGGGTCGCAAAGAGTCGGACACGACTAAGCGACTGAACGGATTAGAAATCCTTAAAGTGATAAATATTTCTTGTCACCACTTGACTGTATTAAAAAAACAACTTGGCATTCTAGACTTGATTAGTCAGTTCCTAAATCAATAGACCCCTTCTTCTTGTTAACCATTTGTTCATTTCCACTTTACCTGGCAGAGGAAAAAAACTAAAATCTATTCTAAGACTTGTGTTTAAATCACCACTTACTAGACAAGTGGTCTTGACATCATATCATCTCTGAACCTTGATTTCATCAGTGAAATAAGGATCTCCCTTACTTCACACATCTCCCTTATAAAACTGGGCTGAGGAGAAATGAAATAAAGTCCATAATAGACCACGCACAATACTCACCAGTTAGGAGATCCACTCAATAAACACTCCCTCTGCTCCTTCTCTGTCCAGTGCAATGGCACAAGAGCCCCAAACCAACATATTAAATTAGGTATTGTTTATATCTGAATAATTCAGCTGTTCCATGCTACTTCCTATAGCTCATTTTCACAAAGAAACAAAAAAGCGGGGGGGGGGAGGGGGGAGATCTTTCGTACCTAATATGCTATTCGGGGCAAGAGATCATTAATTCAGGAAAGTGAGTAAGTTCTACTAAAACTCAGGCCATACCTCTATCTTTGGCTGCTTACTGGCAGTCAGCATTCCTCTGCTATGTATCTCCTGGGTGTGATCAGGGTACAGAGTCATCAGAGAGAATGGTCACCCAAATACACAATCTTTATTCCTAACGAGGCTTGCATCCTGTAACCCATACAATCCATAACATTTCTTCTATTCCATGAGCCTTGACCATAACGTCAAAAGGCAGCCTGTGCCCACTGTCAGCCTCTGGGCTCTCATAGCTACCACACTCATATCCTTAGCTCTCCAATGTCTCCTGAGCAGAAGGCACTTCTCAATATTCAGGCACAAAGCAAGAGGTCACCGACAGTTCAGTTCATTAGGAGGAGAGTGAGTCTACCTTGGTCATGTGCTCCCACCATACGGTCCATAGAAAGCACAAAAACATTTGTGGGTTGATAAACAAGAGATGAAAAAGTGTGATGCAGTCCAAAGGCCTGCAAAAGATCCCAAACCTTTAAATTCCCCTTAAAAACAAAAATAATGTCCTATTCTCTCTCCTTTTGGAGAGCCGTCTCACAAATTCACAGAAATATAAACCCGGGAGAAAGCTGAGATGGTATAGAGAAAACTGGACAATCTCTCCCAATATCTGGTCATCAGCGGATATTCTAGTGTTTTGTTGGATCTCTCTCCCTTTTCTTTGACAGACACATGACCACCAGCACCCTTCTTGTCTAAGAAAGGAGATGTGGCCAATAGTGGCTTTTTTAGATTAGCATCAGGTTGAGCAGTAAAACAGGCTGGGCAGGTACAACAAAAATATGGGCCTTGCCTCAGTTTCTCACTGCTGAACTATAGTTCACAGCTATGAACTACAGTTCATAGCTTTTACTAAACAAAATTATAGTTCAGCTTATAAAGTTCTTCTTTAAAGTTAAGCTCAAATTACCACACAACAGTTAAACAACAGTTTTCACATCTTTTAGAAACACATTCTAAACCACTTACAGATGAAATGATACAGTACCTAGGAAATGCTTCAAAATAACATGAAAGCAGGGAGAGAGGGTTAGGAAGATAGATGAAAGAGGACTGTCAAGGAGCTGATCCTTGTTGGAAGCCAGGTGACATGTACATGGGATTTTGCTATATACTCTATTACTGAATATGTTCAAATTTTTCCATAATAAGAAATTTAAAAGACTTGGGGGTGGGGGGAGAGACTTTACCCAAACAGGAAACAAACAAAAAAACCAGTTGGTCACTAAATTTTCCAGCAGTGTTCAAGAAAATGAGAGCATCATCTGGGCTGATTCCCTAATGCACTGAGTTTATTAAACAAAATTATAGTTCAGCTTATAAAGTTCTTCTTTAAAGTTAAGCTCAAATTACCACACAACAGTTAAACAACAGTTTTCACATTTTAAGAATCTGTGCGATTTCCAAATTTTGAATTAATATTTCTAGTTGATGACCTTCTCTCTTATACCAACAATCTTTCTGAAGCCAAATATTAGAAATACTTCATCTTATTTCAAAAAGACAAGACAAAAGAAATGAGAAAATGAAGGATCAGGAAAGCTGAGTAGCTTACCTTAGGTCACAGAGCTAGCAAGTGGCAGAGCCATAGCTGAAACTCAGATCGGACTTCCATACAAAAATTAATAGCTTTTTCTGAGTAGTAACATCTTACATCAACTTTTTTTGTTTGGTTCTTTTTAAGGTTCTTATAGACAGTAAGGCTACAGCAATGATTTTACTGACCAGCACCAGATGCATTACTCAAAAACATCTGCAACAACTATTATTAAAAGTATGTTGTATAATGGGGCTACCCTGGAGGCTCAGACAGTAAAGAATCCACCTGCAATGTGGAAGACCTGGGTTCAATCCCTGGGTTGGGAAGATCCCCTTGAGGAAGTCACGGCAACCCATTCCAGTATTGTTGTCTGGGGAACTCCCATGGACAGAGAAGCCTGGCAGGCTACAGTCCATGGGGTCACAAAGAGCTGGACATGACAGAGCGACTAAGCACAGCACAGCACATGCTGCATAATATTTAAATATAAACATGGGTTTAAAATGTATAATACTGAGGGATTAACTATAACTCATTATAGATCTGCAAGAAAACAATGATTTTGGATATGTGTGTGTGTGTTAGTCATTCAGTCATGTCCGACTCTTTGAGACCTCACGGACTGTAGCCCACCAGGTTTCTCTATCCATGGGATTCTCCAGGCAAGAATATTGGAGTGGGTAGCCATTCCCTTCTCCAGAGGATATTCCCAACCCAGGAATCAAACCTAGGTCTTCTGCATCGCAGGTGGTTTCTTTACTGACTGAGCCACCAGGAAAGCCTGATTGGGATATACCTGGCAACTATTCAGCAAACAGTAACTGCCCAATCTAAATACTCTACAATATGAAAAATACATGTTTAGCTTAAGACTTCAAACTTTAAAAATTCAGTTTAAAAACATGAGAGAGGACCTGTAAGTGGTCCTTGACATATAATGAGACCCGAATTCTGTGACTCACAGGTTAAACTTTGCCTTTTATGGTACCATTTTGTCACAGAATTTTAAAAAAGCACATGTGTATAAGTGTATATTTATAAATGTTAACCATTAATAAAATATTTAAAAATGCCATTTATACATTGTTTCTGTTATACTTAAAGCTTAACCTGTTAGTTTCCCTTAAAGTTTAAATAACCCATGGATTAAGATGAAATATAACTATTGGGCTAGCTTTTAATAGTTTTATAATGAGAAAAAAAGCAGGTTTAGTATCACTCAAAGATTAGAACAGATCAGAAATAATTACAAATCAAATCGAAACCATGTTTATGAGATATCCAGTCCTGTGCCTAGCTCATAACATAGCATGTTCTCAATAAATGTGTTATATTCGCTCAGTTGCATCTGACACTTTGTGACCCCATGGTCTATACACTCCATGGAATTCTCCAGGCCAGAATACTGGAGTGGATAGCCTTTCCCTCCTCCAGGATATTTTCCCAACCCAGGGATCAAACTCAGGTCTCCCGCATCGCAGGTGGATTCTTTACCAGCTGAGCCACCAGGGAAGCCCATTATACAAATTAATTAAAATATATATTAAAAAAAAATTTTCCAGGATAAAAGTTAAAACATATCCAATATAAATCTATGGTACCTTTCCTGTCTCTTAACCAACCCCATCAAAGTACAATCTCCTTTAATGTATACAAAAACAATCAAATGTAAATTTCTTAAAAATAGGCAAAATCTTTTCGACTACTGAAAGAGGCAGACTGTTATTGCTAATAAAAGTTTAGGTATATAAACAATTTTAAACTCTTCAAGGAAACTGATAATTCTGCTAAATGTTTCATCTGTCCTGGGTTGCATCTAGCTATTTAAAAGGAGTATTCTGATGAAATTTCCTGACAGTTCAGTAATTAGGACTCTTCCCTTCCATTGTAGGAGGCATGGTTCAATCCCTGGTCAGGGAACGAAGTTGTTGCATGCCAGGTGGCATGGCCAAAAAAAAAAGACATATTCTGAGAAGTGTAGAATATATGATAAGATACAACACTAAGAACTGCTCAAAAATCTGTCATAGATACTGAAGCTTTTTGTAATTACTTGAATTTCAAGATTGTACTCAATAGTAGAGATTTTAATTTTATTTTAAATTAAACAAAAAAATCTAAGCTACTTAATCGGAGAAGGCAATGGCACCCCACTCCAGTGTTCTTGCCTGGAGAATCCCAGGGACGGGGGAGCCTGGTAGGCTGCCGTCTATGGGGTTGCACAGAGTCGGACACAACTGAAGCGACACAGCAGCAGCAACAGCAGCAAGCTACTTAATATGGCCACATAAAGTACCTCACAATAACCCTTCACTTATAGGTACTAATATCTTGATGAGGTACTGTCTTCCCAAATTTAAGTGACTTTTTCAAGGTCAAGCTACATAGAGATCAAGTCAAATTTAAGTCTGTTTGGATCCAGGACCTGTGCTTCAGTATACTGTATTTTTGGCCTCACACAATGGCCTTTCTCAGTAATAATCCAAGTGTCAGTTTCAGAAACTGATTAAAAATAGGATCTATACCTATATATTTCCATATACTAAGAATTTTCTAAAAACTTGGAAGTGGAACTCCTTCTAATATTATAAAATATTATAATATCATAAACTCCTTCTAAAAAATTATACATTACTATAAAAACTACACTTTAATTTCTGTAAGAACAATTTTCTTTGAACAACATAAAATGACTTCTGTCAGGAAAAATGAAAATGAATGCTCATGTTACAAGCTCCCTGAGAAATGCATTATATATATTATCTATGTTGGGACCAAAAACTAAAGTACAACATAGTGATGAAAAAAATGTGATAATGGTACTTCAAGCTTATTTTCCCTATAGCAAGAGAGAGAAAGTCATACGGAAAATAAATTTAGACTGCAAAATTCAAAACAGGCATATGTTAACTTTAAGCCTACTTTTCCATTTCTTTCTTATGAATACCAACAAAAACTATTCTCAAAAGCATAAACTCATAAACTAACAGCATCTTTCCAATTGCAACTAGCAACACAACCACATGCACTAAGCTCGCAATAAATAGGCATTTCCTGAAAGATGTTGAACAGTGTGTTGATCATATTCCATGGCTTTTCTGAAGACACAACAGAAAATAAAAATTTTCAAAACTACCCTGCTCAAGTTTTGATTTCATCATGAAAGCAATTAAACTTAGTTAGAAGGCTTTCTACAAAAAGGAGTAAAATTGCATCTGGTAGATTTTTCCCAAAGTTTCCCCAACATATCAATTCAGCTGGAGCCAGACCATCCAATCCATGCTTTACAGTTAAAAATAATGAGTTTCCCCTCTTCTGATATAAGTAAATATAATAAGTCAAAGAAAATGCTTCCTATGCAAAGATCTCTTTTGGGACTACATGAAAACAAAATGTAATGTAATAAAGTTGCACTTTAGATAATTTTAATAATTCACCATGACTTTCGGACATAAAGCAATGCAGTAACTTTCTGTTTTCAAATATAAGATGCCATGTAGAATTTTGTAGATCAATAAACTGACAACACAAGTAGAGTTATTAAAGTGACATGAATTATTTTGCCTGGTTAAGACAACTTAACAAATCATGGTGACCAAAGCAAATGGACGCTAAATCCTAAAATGTCTCCCTAATAACCCAGTTTTAAGATCATTTTTGCGACAGATTTTGTCTCCCCCCTTTCCTTTTGTTTTCTTTTTTGGCCTACTTCTTGGTTCCTAGCTAGTAGAGATGGGGGCGTAACTGAGCTGAATATAACAGAATACTAGAATCTATAGCACACAATTCTCATTTACTTCCTGTAAGGACAGAAGATCTAGGCACCCCTCCAAAAACGTGCTATATTCAAATATAATTATTGGCAGGTGCCCCAGTACATTATTTGGTTTGGACATCAGGATTCCAGGATGTGTTCAGCAGGACAGGTAGGAGTCTTTTCCTCTTGAAGTAAGGGTCAAATCATGCCTTTAGTCACAAGATATGGACCTTGTTTCTTCATTTTGAAATTAAGACAATAAAACTAAACCTCATAGGGTTGAAAAATCCTATATAGGAAGTGAGATAACAAATGTGAAAGCACCTAGCTCAGTGTCTGATATCTAGCATGTACTAAAAACAAAAAAAAACACTCATTTGAGGACTATTATCTAAGTTTAATATTTTGAAGTTGACAAATATATTCTACTACTTTCCACTTTCAAAACTTTATAATTAGCTTTTGATCATCAGATATCAATTATTCACTGCAAAAATTTTCTTCTTACCTACATGCTCTGGCAGGCATTTATTACCCCCACCCCCCAACTCATCTGCATCATGTCTACATGAAAAGATACTGTAGTATAATGGTTAAAAGCCTAATCTCATGTGTAAATAGTAATAATAACAATAATATTTACTTCATAGGATTATTGAGTGAAATGAGTTAATACATGTAAAAACAGATTATCATAAGTATGCAGTTATTAAATATACATTAGTTATCTGAAAACTGGATTTGAGGCATGTTATCTGAATTCACGTAATGAGAACTTTAACTCGCTTCGGCAGAACATATACTAATACAAAGAAAATGCTAAGATATAATGCCTGTCATATCACTTATTTAGAAGAAAATTCAATATTTTCAATCTTTGCTCCTGGTTCCATAAACATGGATAAAAGAAAAGATTAAGACTGGCCAACAAAAATTAATTTAAAATGTCATAATGAATTTTAATTCACTGTATGTGCCCAAACCTGTTTTACATTTGTTTACATTAAACAAATGTAAAAACCATTCTGATTCATTTCAAACTAAAATAAACACTGCCCAGTATTAGTTACATTTCAGGTAAATTATTTCTTTTTAATATAATAATTCCATGCTAGACTTTGAATACCAATATTATAATATAACCATGTAAATTCTATCCTGTAATTTCTGCAGTAAATTTTAAGATCTCTCTATAACAACTAAGAAATTCTTTTTAATAGTGACTGTTGAATTACTAATGTCTAAAACATCTTTCCTAAAATTAATAGTTTAAGTTAATAAAGTTAAATAAGATAACAGTGTTTAGAAAAAAGTATGGACTGTGATTGCAGCAGTTTAAATTTCACAGTAGCTTGCTTTAGGATCATAAGGAACTTAGAACCCCTATCACCTAGGTCACCCCCCACGCCAATTTTATGAAGAAATTGAGGCCCCCAAATGCTATGACTTTGATAGGGTGAAGACCGCAAACTAGGTGTCTGAGCTCCCAGTCAAATAAATGTTCCTTCAAATGTTTTCATATCAAATTTAGCCAAGTAATCCGTATCAACTCAAAATGGTATTTTTTTTTAGCCAAAATTTTTTTCTAAAGAATAGTTCTCTAAACACACACACATACACACCTCTGCATTCATGTAAGCAAGCACCAAGGTACTCAGTTTACTAATTTCTTATATTTTCAAAACTCAATTAGGAATTTTTTCATAAAGAATTTTTTCAGATCACTTATATTTATTGTGACTTTCAAATCACCCTTCTCTCAGCTCCCCACCTCCCAACCTCTCTCTCTTCTCTTCTCTCACACACAGAAATACACACATTCTCCTAAAAATGGTGGGGACGGTAAACAGAAATCAACAACTTAGTTTCTAATCCTACCATATTTGAACCAGGTATATTGACTCTTCCTTTTTTCCACTCTCAGCGTTAACAGACAACAATTCTAAGGGAAGAGCTGGCTTCTAACACTATCTTTTAGTATCAGTCTTAGTCTGCTACATTATTATTTCATGCATCAGCTTAATCTCTTAGGAAATCATCTGACTGAAAAAACTTCACGTTAAACAAATCTCATCAGCCCCATGAAAATATTAATAATGTGCATATACGTATAATTTAGTCACTTTTTGAAATTAATTTCCCAAAGCAAATCTTTATCAAAAGTCGGTAAACTGAGAAAGGAAAACAAACTATGCAGTCACATAAATCATTCTGTCACTTGATTAGTAGAAAAATAAAGAAAAGTATTTTCAATTGTGAGCTAGTCTTAACCCAGTTAAAATGTCGAGAATGCCATCTTAGATTTTTTTAAATTTGGAATATATGAATAATTTGCAAAAGTTACCTTTGCATTAAACTTCCCTTAAATTTATGTTCAAAGGACTATCAAAACCAACTTTTTAAAAAGACTTCATGGAATTGCCAATGTTTCAAACAGCCTTTTACCTGATCACTAAAGCATGAAAATTCCTCTCTTCAGTTTGAGTAAAAACCCTTTCTAAAAACAAAAGCCAACATCTTTTTTCAACCTGGGCAAAAAAAAATATTTAAAAAAAATTCAAAACCAAGTTTCACCTGAATCCTTAGAAAATGGATATTTAATTCCTGGGAATGACACAGGGTTCTCTTAGCAAATTTCCCTCCCTCTGAGCAAATTATTAATTAAAACAGATAATTCCACTTATGCTGACATCACGTCTGGATACAATACAACTATTTTGAAATGTTTAAGCCTTTGCAGAAAGATCTCTAAAATAACTTTTTAGATATAGCACAGTATGTTTTAATCCTTGCATTTTAGCCTAGAGTTTGTACATCAGCTGTGTGCTCTTGGGCAAGTTATTATATCTTGCTGATGCTTGATTTTCTCATCTCTAAAATGGGGGTAATAATAGAACTTACCTTGTGGGGTTCATTGTGAAGACTGATTCAATGTTAGCTTACAACCCATATAAATTTCCTGAACACTTATAAATGATCATACCCCCAAAGAAAACAAATTTAGTAGGGCATCTGATGCTCAATTAACTCTGAAATTCCCTTTATATATATCAACTAGACTGGCTGCTCATTAATTCAAAAACATCAAACAATGTGACTATTGGAGAATAAGAATACACTGGTGGCAAAAAAGACAAGTAATCTTTGTCTGGACCTATCTTTAGGAACGGTTTAATTATCTACACCCCTAGTGTTAACACTGGGAAATAAACAAATGGGTGAAAAGGCATCATAAAGAGTCACTCTGAGACCAACAGTTTCATAGTATTCAAAAATAACTGGGGATCAAGAAAATATTCACATCATTTCTTTAGCAGTCCTTACCAACACAAGGCAAGCCAGAATTTGCAAAAAGGTTTAATAGGAATTTCCAAATTGATGAGTGCAAACTGTTCAGACTGCATGGTTCAGAGAGGTTTCAGGTTTAAAATATGACCAGAGAGAAAACTATATTTCAGTAGTTGGTTTTCAGCGAATCACTACCTTACAGTGGTGAAAAACAAATTTGGGAGGGTATACAGTTATGCATATGGGCAGAAAATGCTAATCAGTTTCCATAATGAAATATATTTATATCTACATTATTTATTCTCACTTAAATAAGTAGGGAAAAACCTACCACGATTTTCTTGTCAGGCTAGAAAGGTACTGCAGTTAATAATCATGACATCACTAGTTACCTGGTATTCACAATTATGCTAATTTATATGGTTATCTATGGAAAGATAACAATTAGAAAATTACAAAAAAAGAACAGCTGAATATTTTATTCCAAATTACACGGCTGTCCTGCCAAAATAATGTCTGACAATGAACTCATTTTCTAAGAAGAGCTCTGATATGAATACAGACAATTCAAACTCTCTTAGTTACATAGATATTACACCACGCAGTTTCCTTATTTCACCTTAATCTATTAATGGAACATAATCTTACCGGAAAAGGAAAAATGTTGTCAGCCCTGTTCAAGCTATCTTCCATCCAGGATTTAGGAGCAAAGGCAGAGCTGGGACGAGCATACTTCTGGAGCTGAATATGATTGCTTGCAAAATTTTTCTTCAAAGGCGAGATGGAGTTCAGGGGCGTTATTCCTCCATTCAGCCCTCTACGGTGATCTCGGCCTTGGGAACCTCCCCAGCCACCATATCCACCACCTCCTGGGCTCCAGGAAGAAGACGGTGTAGGAGAGGGACTCTGGTAGCTGCTCCATGGAGAAGGGGGCTTGTTAAGATTATTTGCCAAATGAGGCAGCTGGTTAAAAGCAGCATTTCTATGTGTGAAAGGTGGGGGATGGGGACTGGCAGGAGACCTCCTTTGCTGCTGATGCTGGCTGTGATGATGTTGGAAATGAGGGTGATGAGGGTGGTGCTGTGAGAGAGGCCCAATCTGAGGAGAGAAGCTGCCTCCAAAGCCAGGGCTGACATGATGGGGGAAATTTTGAAACAACAGAGCACCGTTATTAGCTGAAGCAGCCGGGACCCCTCCCTGGTGAAAGAAACTTGCATCCTCATTGATGATTGTAGAGGAGGAAGGCGCTATCGCTGCTGACCAGTTACTGAAACCAGTGAGAGAAGATGCGCTTGATGTCAAGGGTTGAGTCGAAGTACCTAGCCCCGTGGCTTCTTGATAATCAAACCCTGTCAACACTGGTGACTCAATTCTTATTTTCTCCTTCCCGTTGCCATTTTCTGAAGAATTGTCCCCTTGATTTTCTTCAGATTTAGCCTTCTCAGTTTCAGGCAGTATTCCAGCTTCCTGACCTGGACTGGGGGAGAGCTGCTGCTTTTCCAAAGGGTCTTGCGGTTCCTGTTGCTGACTTTTTGCTTTTTCTGATCCCAAGATCTCATCCTGAATGTTATGGGTAGCCGGAGCAGGAAAGAGCCAAGCTGACCCGGCACTGCTGCCATTGGCAGCTGTGTTATTATTTATAAAAGCAGCAGGGCTGGGGGTGGCATTTTGGTGATGGTGTGGAGGCTGCAGATGTGGATGGAATCTGACTGGAAAAGCAGATTTATTCCCAGTATTGCTTTGCACTAGCACTCCAAACCCGTAATCCCCCATTTATTATTTTTAGGCTCAGAATCTTAAGATAAAAAACACAACCTGGTATCTCAAGCCTTTGTATCCTCTACTCCAAATATAAGTTGCTTGTTTGAAACGTCTTATTTTTAGCTAGCTCAAAGATGCAGCTTATCACCCTAAATAGTTCAGATTTGGAATTCTGGTCTCTGAAAGAAAAAAAAAACTAAAAAAAAAAAAATCTTAAAACACTGACAAGAATCCAACTAGGCTTATTTCTAAGAGGGAATAAAAACGAAGAGGGTAAAAATCAAGTCTTTGGTTAGTAAAATAGGCGCTTTCTTTTTCCAAAGGAAAACGTACATGAATGACAAAAACACAGCTTCTCAAGCATCTATGGATGTAGAAGAATAAGCATTGCGAGGAGTAAAAATATATATATATATAATTTAACAATCACATATGGTCTTCTTCAGCAGTTTAGATTCACTCACATAAAAATTAGAATAGGGCTAAGAGGAGAATAGGTTCTTTTCTTGGCAGCTTGGTTAAAAAAAATCAGGAATAATTTAAGAACATTATATATTATATATTTATATATATAGATTATATTAGGTTATCTAGGGTGGGGGGCAAATTCCTGGTTGCGGGAGAGGAAATCAGCATTGACTAATGGAAAGATGATTGCAGGAAGGTTTCTGCTCTTCCTGATCCTGTTTCTGCTCTTTCACGGGGTGCAGTTTTGGCCTCTGGGGCTGTTCTTGAAGCTCTGGGTGCAGATCTTGCAGCGGTCGCTGTTCCTGGGCTCCCCCTGGCCTCCTCTTCCCCATGAAATGGTTTGGAAACACACCCGTTTCTCCCTCGTGGGGGTGTCGCGATCAGGATGGATTAGGGAGACTCGACGAGGACAAGCTGGCGGCCCGGGGGTGCGGGGACCAAGGGGGCGACCTGGAAGGTCCTGCGGTTTCGGCCTCTTCCCCTCTCTGCGGCTCCGGGGTTTTTTTCCCTCATGGGACCCAGGGGCGGTTTGTTCAGTTCTCTCAGTTCGATTCTCCGCGGGGGGGTGGGGGGTGGGGGTGGGGAGGTGCGGGGGGGGGGAGGGAGAGAGAAAAAAAAGAAAACCCCACTAGCTTAGTTGTTCTAAAAGAGAAGGGCCTCCCCCTTTGCTCTCTCTCTGTTTTTGCCCCAAGATTTTTTTAAAACTATAATTTAGAAGGCTTTTGTTTCTCCTCACGGTTGCTGGGCCGTCGTCGCCGCCGCCGCCGCTTTACCCCGGTCCCGCAGTCCCCGCTGTCGTAGTTGCGAACTCCGCCTGGCTCTTCTTCTCTCCTTCTTCCTCCTCTTCCTCTTCTGCTGTCGCCGCCGCCGCTGCTGCCGCTGCTGCTGCCGCCGCCGCCGCCGCCTCCCGTTGCCCGGGTCCAGCAGCCGCGGCTGAGTCCTTCTCCTCAGGACCTAGCCGAGTGAAATGACAACCAGCTGGAAAGACCGAGAGACACTTCCGGTTCGAAAAGGGAGGGGTGGGCTAGGGCAGACACCCCGCCCACCTACCTAAAGGCCAATAAGCTGCTAGAATTCAGATAAGGCCACGCCCACGACCCAGGTGCCCTCCCAGGAAGGTCGAAAAGTTACGTCGGGAGACGCCCCTTTCGTCTGCGCCTCGCCCAGTGAGGCCTGGAGCCTGGAACTCGCTCTACTACCCAGAGGGAGCCCAGCGAGTCGCCATCTTTAGTGTGGGCAAAGGACTACTGCGCTGTTTATTTCGCTTGACCACGCTCTGCAGGAGGAGCGTACAGGGACGCGCGGAGGAGAACGGATTTCGCTAGCACTGTGGAAAAGAGTCCAGGAGTAGGCGATCGGAGTTGGCTACCCATGAAACCGCGGATGAACGGGAGGACTGCCCAGAGTAAACGTGGTTCCCCAGGCATCTCGTGCTTTGGCTCGAGCTCCGCCCCAGAGGGATCTGGAAGAGGAGGCGGGTTTTACCAGTTGCTGTAAGGTGCCTAGAATTGCGTATGTGCTTATCCTGAAAGTGGATGTTAAACGGGACTCTTCCTTCACCTTCCATCCCCCCACCCCCACTTCTCCTGCTTGGTTTAGGTCCCGTCCGGTGCAGTATTTCAGGCGTAAAGATACAGCTGCTGTCGGCGTCCGTGGCCAAGCCCTCCTTATTCCTATCCAACGTACCCTACCCACTTATTAGGGAGACATTTCCAAAACGAAGAATCTTAACCAGGATTGTCACCTGTTCTGCTCTCTCTACGACTGCCCACTACCTCCTTGAAAAAGAACAAACTATTTATCCTGATATTCAAGGGTTTTGCACTCTGGGAGCAGTATATCTTAACATCTCATCTCATCCAAACGCCCCACACCAAGCTCCTCCAAATATAATCTCAGTTCCTTTTTACCTTCAGTTTCCTCTCTCCTCCACCTGGTAAACTCTTATTTAGTTTTAGGAATCGGTTCAAAAGCTACCAACTCTGCCTTCTCAAATCCCTCTTGAATGAATATCCATGCCCCAGTATATTTCTCATGCTTGTCACCCTGTATTGTAATGGTTGCTTGTGTCTCCTGGACCTGTGGTCACCTGTGGGCTCTTTGAGAAGAGGACCTTGTATTGATAGACAGGAATCATCAGCGAATGGATGCTGAAAAAAAGAGTGAACAAACCAACTACAATGATATCCTTCTGAATCCTCTTTTCAGATCTGCCATTTGGTTTGGGGCTAACGTCTCTCAAACTTTCATCATTTAGGTTATTCATTTGCTACTCAAGGGTTCCTTGTCTTGCTCATATCTGTACATACCCACCACGATGACCACCATCAGGACCTAGATTAACGCCTTGCTCTCAGCAAAGGTTCTAAAAATGTTGAATAGTGAGTGTTTTCCTTTAGTAGAAAATGAAAAATGAAGAAATCAGAGTAGATCCACAAGTGACTATGGCAAAAGCAGTGAGTAAAAAGGAGAGGTCACAGACTTTTAAGAAAGATCTGATGAAAAGCAATGACTTCCACTTCCTTTCCCTAGACTTTCCTCAATGGCCCCAACTTCTGCTGTCTCAGTTTATCAGTCCTCCCATACTTCCATGTAGAACACCTGTTTGGGATTTTAATCAACGATTGCATTTATTTATTTATTTGTTGTCTTATGTCCTGAACTTGAGTCTTTGTAACTCTGCTTTGAGTTCCTTGAGTGTTAGGGATTGGGTCTTATTCTGCTGTTTATTCCCCATAACTGATCATACCTTGAGACTGAGCTGGTTCAATTAGGTGTCCTTTCCTCCAGAATGGTTTCCCTGACTGTCCTTTCTGTAGCATCTTGTAGATTCTTCTCATTTAGTTACTGCTGGTTGTCAGTTAGTTTTTTTTCACAGGCAGAGATTTTGTCTGATTTATCTGTGTGTCACTAGTGGCCATCAGAGGATCTGGCACAGAGTGGACTCAGAATATGTTTATTGAATGAATGAATGAATGTTCAATATTCAGTAGATGGTTGAGAGTCTTTGCGGGCTGCCAATTCTTAGTGACTGAAATGGCTGCCATGCTTGAAGGAAAGAGGGTTATCTTTAGAAACAAACTGGTTATTTGAATCCCAGATCTTCTACTGCCTAATTGTAGAGCTCCGGGCAGGAATCACCTCTACAAACCCCTGGTTCCTTATCGATAAAATATGAATGATAGTTCCTCCCTGGCTAGAAGGTAGTAAATTACATGAAATACAAGTGAAGTGCCGGGCTCATAGGAGGTTTTCAAAAATGTCAGTTCCTTACTGACATATTAAGCATAGAGAACTACTTCACTAGTGTCTTTTTCCCAGAAGCTGCGTGCATGAGTGAATCTAGGAACTTAGGTCACTTTGTAGAGGGAGGAGGCACACCAGCGCCATAGTTAGGATGCTGGTTGGTCAGCCTGATCTTTTAAAGCTAAATCAGGGTTTGGGCTGGGCTGAAGCTAAGATGATCTCTGTAGACATCAGACTTCTGGGTAGCAATTAAGAGCATGGGGGAAGGAAGAGGGAAACAATTCTCTTGAGTCAGCTGACTACTCAGAAACCCAGGATACCCAGCTCAGGGCTGCCTTCCTTGAGAACATTCTGGCTTAGAAACTGCCCCAGGTAACCATGACAACAATTCAGCAGCTCTATTTAGGATTTCCAAAGAGATCAACAGTTGCAGATGAGTGCTGGCTTGAAAACTCTGTTAGCAGAAAAGAGCCCCTCCCATGAAACATGCTCACTGGGAAGCTTTCAGGTTGCAGAGAAAGGGAGCTATCCCTGAACATTAAGGAGCTACCAGATTATTTTTTATTAAACCTTTAAAAAACAAACTGTCCCTTCCTGCCCATTGATAGCTGACACACTTTCCAAGAAGTTGTAGGCTAGTGAATGGACTCTGCTGGCTAGTCCCCTTTGGGGTTTGAGGTCAACCAGACCCAAACTCAGATCCCCCCTAATATTTCCTTTACCAGCCTCTTTTAAACTTGACAAGTGGTATAAACCTCACCCCATAATCACACAGCATGACCTCTGCCCCATGCTAGCTAATGTCTTCCACCACTGCCCTTGAAGCAGACATGGTCTTCTCCCAACAGCACACACCCAAGCTCCTCAGGGGCCTGTCTGATGACTAGCAATCAGAGCCACCACCCAAGGTTGCCTAGGTTGTGCACTGTGCAACTCCATAAGGCACCACAGACTATGATGTGAATGCCACTCCCCTGGAGTTGCACAATGCAGTCTGCTTTGGTTCATTTCCATGAGACACCAAGGCACATTATGGAAACATGACACGTACACAAAGGCAACAGATACTACCATATATTACATGAACACATGCTCATCACATGCGGAAATATGTAAAGCAGTTGTTCTTTTTAGATTTGGCGGCCCAGTTCTGTAATGGAACTGAAGGACATGGTGTCCTTGGTGTTGTCCTGGGTGGGGAGCTGTAATGAGAAGACAAGTCCGGGCAAGTATATGGCCCAGTCCCCTAAGAGATTAATACCTAGCAGTTATTTTGCCTAGCAGCATTAATAAGCATTCTAATGTAGTAGACGGAGAAGGCAATGGCAAGCCACTCCAGTACTCTTGCCTAGAAAATCCCATGGATGGAGAAGCCTGGTAGGCTGCAGTCCATGGGGTCGCTAAGCGTCGGACACGACTGAGCGACTTCACTTTTCACTTTCACACATTGGAGAAGGAAATGGCAACCCACTCCAGTGTTCTTGCCTGGAGAATCCCAGGGATGGGGGAGCCTGTTGGGCTTCCGTCTATGGGGTCACACAGAGTCGGACACGACTGAAGTGACTTAGCAGCAGCAATGTAGTAGAGGAATATATATGTTACTGAAACAAAATTATATGTAATAATTACATCCAAAAGCAGGTCCTGTGAAGTTAGGGGAAGAGAAAAAGATGAAATTACTTGTGGAATATCCTCTTTTCCAAGAGTAGAAGGTCACTACCAGAAGGCAACCTGGACAGGAACAGAACCAGGTCCTGAAAGCAGATTTTATTAAACTCACCTCTGATCTTCACCTTGTTTCAGTATTGGAAAGTGGGTATATTTACTTGGAAAGCACCATTTTATTTTTAACAGTTAATTGCTAGGTTACATTTTCTCCTTGTGTTTATTGTTTTATAACCTGCACAAGCCCTCTGCATTTTAAATACTATTTTCTTCCTACTTTCCCATTTCCGATATTATCGTTAATATGAAGTCCATAGTTCGGAGAAGGCAATGGCAAGCCACTCCAGTACTCTTGCCTAGAAATTCCCATGGATGGAGGAGCCTGGTAGGCTGCAGTCCGTGGGGTCGCTAAGGGTCAGACACGACTGAGCGACTTCACTTTCACTTTTCACTTTCACACATTGGAGAAGGAAATGGCAACCCACTCCGGTGTTCCTGCCTGGAGAATCCCAGGGACGGCAGAGCCTGGTGGCTTCCGTCTGTGGGGCCGCACAGAGTCGGACACGACTGAAGCGACTTAGCAGCAGCAGCAGCAGGACAGAGACATGCTTCACTTGAAATCACCAAATCCTGGCAAAGACTTTGGTGAGGCTGACCTTCCAAACTGTGACTTGTATCACATGGAATAACTTAGATTCTTTCATGGCTCCAGTCACCTATGTGGATGGGCAGTTGACCTAGATTACCCCTGGCTGTTTTGATTGGACACACTTCACTTCCCTGTATTAAAACTACAGCCAGGCAGCCGAACTGCTGCCATCTCACACAGTGAGATGTGTGGCTAGACTAGGGGATTTTCACCTGCAATGCTGGAAAAAGAAGAGTTTTTGGAGCTTGCAGAGAATCTGCAGAATCAAGAGGTCAGAGATCTAGGAGTCAGAGACCAAAATTCTAGTCCCAGTATAGCCTTGAACCCACAGGCACTGGTCCAGTTTGATGATTTCCCTTCAGTCAGAATATTTACTACCAAAGGAATTTCATATTGGAACTGGTAAGCAATAAACTTTCAAAGAAAATCATCTATTAATATATATTTTTAAAAAACACTAAAGATGGCCCTTTTCTTTTATGTCCAAATTTCTTGATTTTCTAGTAGTGTATATATATGTATGTATATTTATATGTTATGCCTGCTTCAGTTCAGTGCAGTTCAGTTCAGTCGCTCAGTTGTGTCCGACTCTTTGCGACCCCATGAATCATAGCACGCCAGGCCTCCCTGTCCATCACCAACTCCCGGAGTTCACTCAAACTCATGTCCATCAAGTCGGTGATGCCATCCAGCCATCTCATTCTCTGTCGTCCCCTTCTTCTCCTGCCCCCAATCCCTCCCAGCATCAGAGTCTTTTCCAGTGAGTCAACCCTTCGCATGAGGTGGCCAAAGTATTGGAGTTTCAGTTTTAGCATCAGTCCTTCCAATGAACACCTAGGATTGATCTCCTCTAGAATGGACTGGTTGGATCTCCTTGCAGTCCAAGGGACTCTCAAGACTCTTCTCCAGCACCACAGTTCAAAAGCATCAATTCTTCGGCGATCAGCTTTCTTCACAGTCCAACTCTCACATCCATACATGACCACGGGAAAAATCATAGCCCTGACTAGACGGACCTTGGTTGGCAAAGTAATGTCTCTGCTTTTTAATATGCTATCTAGGCTGGTCATAACTTTCCTTCCAAGGAGTAAGCATCTTTTAATTTCATGGCTGCAATCAGCATCTGCAGTGATTTTGGAGCCCAAAAAAGTAAAGTCTGACACTGCTTCCACTGTTTCGCCATCTATTTCCCATGAAGTGATGGGACCAGATGCCATGATCTTTGTTTTCTGAATGTTGAGCTTCAAGCCAACCTTTTCACTCTCCTCTTTCACTTTCATCAAGAGGCTTTCCAGTTCCTCTTCACTTTCTGCCATAAGGGTGGTGTCATCCGCATATCTGAGGTTATTGATATTTCTCCCAGCAATCTTGATTCCAGCTTGTGCTTCTTCCAGCCCAGCGTTCCTCATGATGTACTCTGCATAGAAGTTAAATAAGCAGGGTCACAATATACAACCTTGACGCACTCCTTTTCCTATTTGGAACCAGTCTGTTGTTCCATGTCCAGTTCTAACTGTTGCTTCCTGACCTGCAGAGAATCTGCCGAATCAAGAGGTCAGGTTTCTCAAGAGGCAGGTCAGGTGGTCTGGTATTCCCATCTCTTTCAGAATTTTCCACAGTTTATTGTGATCCACACAGTCAAAGGCTTTGGCATAGTCAATGAAGCAGAAATAGAAGTTTTTCTGGAACTCATGTCCAACTCTTTGTGACCCCATGGACTGCAGCCCGCCAGGCTCCTCTGTCCATGGAATTTTCCAGGCAAGAATACTGGAGTAGGTTGCCATTTCCTCTCCAGGGGTTCTTCCTGACTCAGGGATTGAACCCACATCTCTTATGTCTCCTGCATTGGCAAGTGGATTCTTTACCACTGCATCACCAGGGAAGGGATGATTTGTAATCATCCAACCTTAAAGTATAATCAGTCCCCATAGGAGTCCATCAAGTGCAAATTCTCAGGTCCTGCCCCCACAATGTTCTGATTAAATTTTTTTCATAGTATTTTCTCATAAAGTTATAAAGTACAAAAGATTTTCTCATAATAATGTAAGAGCACAGAAAATCCAAATGAAGAATAATTAACACAAAAAGTGCCTTTCTCACATAAAAGAAGTTTGCAAGAGTCAATAATAGGGCTGGTGAGGTAGTTTCAAGAAATCATCAGAACCAGCGTTCCTTTTATTTCATTGCTCTTCCCTCCTCGGAATTTAACTTCAGCCTGGGATGTAAGATAGTTGATCAAGCTTCCGCCATCACATCTGTATTCCAAATCAAAGGAGAAAAGAAGAACGACACAATGCTTCTCTTTGAGGAAACTTTTCAAAAGACATACACATCACTTTCATTCTCTTCTCACTGGGCAGAATTTGGCATATGGCCACAGCTAATGGCAAAAGAGGTTGGGAAATATTGTCTTTATTTCATGCTGTATGTATTAAGTTTAAAAAGTGATATTTTATTACCAAGGAAGCAAAGGGAGGCAAATATCAGGGGTGGGGTATGTAGGCCCAGAGAGGTTTCATGACTTGCTTTTGGTCTTAGAGCCAAGTCAATGACCTCATTCTGCAGTTGAGGAAACAGGTCCAGGGAAGGGCCTTGTCTAAAATAATCAGGTTATTTTGCCCAGGTATCTTGACTCAAAACTACTCCCTCTATTCAGTGGGCCTCAGATTTTAACAATCATCCGAATCACTTGGAAAAACGAGTTAAATCAGAATTTCTGATTGAATAGGTATGGGGTAGAGCCACGAATCTGCCTTTCCAACGAGTTTTCAGGTGATGCTGATGCTGTTGGTGTCTTGAAATCGCTTTGAGAGCCACTGGTCCACAGGCCATCTCCATTTGAATTTAACAAGCCCCTTCCATTGAGTGTGACCAGCTGAACCCCTCACTTCACTCCCCACCCCGCCCACCGCCCCCGCCCTGGTGCCCTTCCCAGTTTCTCTTGCTCACTCAGTGGTGCCGTGATTCCCTCTCTGGGTTGCCTCAGCCAGACTTAGGAGTCATTCCAAGCTCCTCCCTCTACTTCTCCATCAGCTAATAATGGGTCCCATGTTTTCTTCATCTTGCTACGTCAGCATCTCCCTTTTCTCCCCACCTTCTGCTTTGGTTCAAACCTGATTATTTCTCACCAGGATTTTTCTTTTTTCTTTTTGCAGAAGCCAGGTTTAATACCTGGCCTTGCTCACTGGATTTTTCTAAATAGTCTACTGACCTTATTGCTTAAATACTTTCAGTAGCTTCCTGATGTATTCAATTCTGTTCTTCAAACTTCAGTGTTTTTCATCCCAGCCTTCCAGTTTTTGCCATATGGATGTAGTTCCTACACTGTAATTCCTTTAACATTTTTATAAACTGGCTTTAAAAAGCAAACAAATATACAGTCCAGGCAACTTGATTTGCCACCCAAAAAGGTATAATCAAAAGGTAATTATCACACTTAAAACAATGAAAACAAAATAATGATATTGAATTGCTCCTAGATCCTATATATATATATATATATATATATATATACACACACACATATATATATCAAAGGCCATAAGTCAGACTTTCTTTCTCTTTGTTAAAAGGGAAGATTAATAAGGTTAGAGAGAGGTGCTAAAGACTCGCCAGCCCAACCTGGAGAGGTCTTCTTTACTTGTGAAGGACTGAAAAAGAATGGAAAAGGAACTAAATTTCTCATTGTGTGATTCAAGATTATATACTGTCTTGTCTGTGTACCATTTACAACTGTCTCATATATGCCAGTGGGAAGGGAGCCATTGTCTGAAAAGCACTGCCAGATTCCTGAATGTGGTACCCCATGCATCTGATGAACTAATACCTGCATGATATTTCAGCAGCATCACCTGCAACTCTCTGAGAGCACTGTTCCAGCCATTCTGAAAAACCTGAGGTTCCATGAACTTATAATTTTCTGAAAGGAACAGAATGTATGAGTAAGACTGACGATAAGAGGTGATTTTCCTGCACATGAAGAAGTCTAGAGGTGAGCAGTTGCTGATGCTGGCTGATCAAGTGTGACAAGGCTCCAGGCTGGAATCTCTGGATGTTCTTGCCCTTGCCTTCAGGGTCTTAAGATGTCTTCCACAGCCCCAGTCATCACAGAGTGGCATTCAGAGGCAAGACACAGAGGGCTTCGAAGAGCTGAGCATTTCTGGTCAGGAGCTGCCCTCTGATCAGGGAGGAAAGGTCTTTCCCAAGGACCCTCCAAGCACACTTCCTGTTATATCTTTATGCTCAACGTGGGGCCATGTGCTTTGATCTTGACCAGACCTGGGCCCACCTTCCCTGAGACCCAAGGACCCCAATGTGAAATAAACAAAATCAGAATTCTCCTAGCAAAGGAGTTAGAAAGTTTCTGGAGGAATCAACAAATGTATCCTATGCTCACCACACAACTTCCTTAGGCAGACACCTACCAGGGAAGCTTGGACTCAAGCGCCTTCACTTCCTTCCGTGAGCCCACCTCCCCGCCCCAGCAGAGGTGGGCATCTTCTTCCTAGGTTGGCACAGACACTTGGTCACATAACTGAATATTATGTAATTGACTAGATCACACCCACTGGAGTTGCTCTTCCAAGTCAGGAACTTCTCTCTTTTGTATCCCCTGAGCGTGGCATTACGCCCAGCACACAGTAGGCCTTTAATGAGTGCTTGTTGAATTAAGGTTTAATTAATCGATTTTCCTTCTTCTTGATATGTGAATCATAGCAAAGTTCAATGTAATGAATGTTCAGTTCAGTTCAATTCAGTTCAGTCGCTCAGTTGTATCCGACTCTTTGCAACCCCATGAATCACAGCACGCCAGGCTTCCCTGTCCATCACCAACTCCTGGAGTTCACTCAAACTCATGTCCATCGAGTCGGTGATGCCATCCAGCCATCTCATTCTCTGTTGTCCCCTTCTCCTCCCGCCCCCAATCCTTCCCAGCATCAGAGTCTTCCCCAATGAGTCAACTCGTCGCATGAGGTGGCCAAAGTATTGGAGTTTCAGCTTTAGCATCAGTCCTTCCAATGAACACCCAGGATTGATCTCCTCTAGAATGGACTGGTTGGATCTCCTTGCAGTCCAAGGGACTCTCAAGAGTCTTCTCCAGCACCACAGTTCAAAAGCATCAATTCTTCAGCGATCAGCTTTCTTCACAGTCCAACTCTCACATCCACACGTGACCACTAGAAAAACCATAGCCTGGACTAGACGGACCTTGGTTGGCAAAGTAACGTCTCTGCTTTTTAATATACTATCTAGGTTAGGTTGACTTTAACTACAAGCCTTGGAAAATTTGGGAAATTTCCTAATAATGTACATCAAATTTCTATTGACATAAAACTTCTAAAACGCTGCTCATCTTACAGCAAATCCATCACTGTAAATCCTGGCAGGTGGTTTTTATAAACTTAGTAAACCATTTCAGTCTCGTGTAAAGCACATTATACAGGGTAATAGCTTCATTTGGCCGAGTCATCTTAGGTGCAGTTCCATGATTGCATTAAGCTAGTCTTTATTGATATACCTTAGTGTTAAACAGCCTCTTAATGAAGCAAATTGCCTAGAAGCCATTGAATAGTGCACATACACATATTCACACATGTACACATATTCAGAGTTATCACCTGAAAACAACAGCAGAGGCGGTAATTATGTAATATTAACGAGCAATATCTCATACAATTGAATGTGCCAGTTTCTAATGTAGCTGAGTTGATTCTCAGTAATGGGTTTCTTGAAATGACCTGGCCCCCACAGAAGTACCTTCAGGTTCAACAGCCCATGTAAAATATAATAAATGCATAAATAATTTAGCAAGGGAAATAGGTAGCATTATGGCTGCACTTCTGTGCTGCTGTTATTTAAAAGCCTGGCAGCTTGGTAGTTGGAAACCACTATGTCCAGGGGTGTTGTAATTCACCATTTGCTCAGAGTTGAAATGAGGCAGAGGAGAGCTCCAGGCCCCTAGCTCATTTTTTATTTAGAGGCAGCTTTTTTTCATCCATTTGGCTATTTAAGTTCCAAAAATAGAAAGAGGAAAAAGAAATAAACACGCTTCAAATTTAGAACTTTAGAGGCTAGTTGGTGTCTTCTTAGGTAGGCTCTGGGATGTGTTTTTTAAGCAACATTCTACAAACTTGTAAGTGCATGGTGTGAGTTTAAAAGTTAGTTTGATTGTGTGTGTGTGTTTCATCCATTTATGCCAGTTTATAAGGCAGTGTTTTTCAAATGTTAGTCTTTATATAAACTCAGACATATAATTTCTACTTTATTGTTATATGATCCATCTTATTTATTATTCACCCAACATCATTTGTAAATGGACTCAATTTTTTTTAGAACTTAATAAATTTAAAAGGAAACGTAAATAGAAAAATCAATACACCATGCCATAAACAGATGCTGTCATTTATTTTTTTCCTAAACACACACTAAAATAAATACATATTTGAGTCAAAAAAATGCCTAGTAATTGAAATAAGAGTTCCTCTGTGCTGTCTAAAAACATCTTGAGAACGGTCAGTGGCACTTTTAAGGAAGCCTGGCTTACTGGTTGAGTAATAGTACTGCTAAAGAGGATACCCTATGCCCAAGGGGTGGCCAAGACAAAGCTGGGCAAAGGGTAGGGGCTAAAGCTTGAGTGCACAGGTCCCGGGGTCCATCCACCTGCACAAAGTGTGTTTCAAATCAGGCAATATTGGTTCAAGTCAACCTCTGACGTTTGTCAGCTGAATGTCCATCTTATTTGTTATTCACCCAACATCATTTGTAAATGGACTCAATTTTTTATCTGTTTATGTTTTCATCTCTCTGAGCCACAGTTTCTGTATCTGGAAAATGGAGATGAAAAATTAATTAGTTGAGAGGATTATATGAGGTAATACATGTAAAGCTCTTAGCATGGTGCCTACCTATAGCAAGGAACCAAGAAATGTCACCTATGATGATTATTCATTTGTGACTGGGGAGATGTGGGTCATCGCAAAGAACCAACCACCAATGAATTCAGTCCAGAACAAACAGATATGCTAGGTATGTACCAGATGACAGGCTCTGTGGCAGGCCCCGGGGACATGGCGCTAACCCTTGACATGACAGAGGTGTACGGAGCTAATGACAGTGGTACAGGAAGTGCAGTGAGAGGTATATGCCCAGGTTATTATGGCAAGCCAGAGGATAACGTGATGAAAGTCAGCGTCAGGAAAAAAAGTAGAGATCCAAAAATCAGGCCTTTCCTGATAGTTTAAGGGGACATACATTCATCAGTACTAGGAGGTACCAAGTAAGTTAGATTTCTACTGGGGTACAGAAAGTGCATGAAATTCAAACACATATATGGCAATGGAGGCATATCATTTACTTATGGGCTAAAGTGACATTAATGAATTGGTGAGTATCATTTTCAAAACCAAATGGTGTTCAAGCAACTTGTGAATGAAATTTTAATTTTCTTTCCTTTCATAGAGGTCACAGTGGCTCACAGATATTTTTAATTTGACCGGCAGAATGATTTTTGTGTTTTTTTAATTATTATTATTACTTGGTAATATAAAAATTAGGCAGTTTCATAAGAAAACCCAGACCGGTGTTCTGTCTTTTAAAAAAATTGGAAGAGTTAGCCATCTAAATCCATTCCCCACATATGGCGATTTAGGGCTGGGGCTGAATAGCTGCTGCTGTTGTAAGATGGGACATTTGCTCTATAGCACAACATAGTCCCAACCGTCCCAAGGCACCAGTGCTGCCCTCAGGCTCAGGCAAGTGGGGCCCCTGCCCTTGACCCCAGGTAACCAAGGGATCCCTGCACTATCCCTTCTAGACCTGGAATTCCCTGCCCACGTGACCCAAGCCTGCTTCCAGAGCCTGGAGAGATCTCTTTCTCAGTTATTTCTCCCAAGGGGCGGCCAAGACTAAGTTGGGTGGAGACAAGGGATCGAAGCTTGAATGCACAGGTCCCAGGGTCCATCCACCTGTACACAGTTCCTAGCTACGGGGGATGAAGTCAGGCCTGAGAAGAGAAGAGCAGACACGCTGTGTTGAGCGGGCTTGGGGAGGCCTTTGGCATGGGTAACAGCGTTCTCCATCATCTTCAGGTAAGGAACTCTGAGGAGTCTGAGAATTCTACATTTGAACTTGGCCTTTCAGGTCATTATAAAGGTACATTTGTCCAGGGAGGAGGCTAGAAGTTACTTCAATTTGTTAACTTGATTTCTAACAAGTATTGAGTTATCTGGTAAATGGACTTCCATTTAAACTTTTTCCCAGGCCTTGTAAATGTTAGCAAATGTTAGCAAATGTTAGGTCCGCTGGTGGACTTCACTTCTTTCTCCTTGCTGCCTGGCCCCCATTACTGCCTGAGTTTGCGGTTCCTGCTAGAACTGTGAGCTTCGTGAGGTGGGAAGTGCACCTGATGTTGCACCTTATCCCCTCATCCCTGGCACGGTGCTCGGCTGTGGTGCCCGATTCACACTGAATGTGTGACTGTCTAACCTGAGAGTTAGTTCAGGGGAGTCCTCTTGGAACCATCTTCTTCTGCCATAGATGTCCACACATCACAAATTATTTAAAATTGTCTTCTTACAAACTTTGTTAATTGCTAGAAGTGGTTTTGGTTGCTTCTGTGTTTCTGACATAAAATGAATGTACATGATAACATAACCTGAAAGGCTTTTAAAAAAGGGTAAAAAGATGAAAATGATAGCACACATCATCACCCTAACTTCACTGTGCAGCCATTATTAATGTGTTGATATATTTATTTCAGTTTTCTTTCCTATGTTTCTTTTCAACGTAGAGATCTTACCCAGAGATTTATGACAATAAGCTGCCATACTCCAACTATTTGAACAGCTTTCTGGCTGCTGTTTGTCATTCCCTGTGATGCACTTTAAAAGATAAATTGCATAAGAAAACTTCTAGATTTCATGGAGAAATACTGATGTGAGGAGAATTATAAATGTCTTTCCAAGAGGTGAATGACATGGTTCTACATTTGTGTGTGTGTAAGAGTTTGTGATTTACCCTACTTACCCACCATTCATCATTTTTATCAACATATTCACTGATAAGGGTCAATTTCACCACCTAATTTTTTACAACCTTTTGCTGCTAAGCTTGATATGAAAAGTGCTGCATACACTTGGCCCCCTCTCTTTCAAAGCCAACAGACTACCATGCATACAGACTACCATGCATACTGTTGTTCTGTCAACAGTCCACAAACACTGATCAGGTGATGCCTGAATGTCATGTACCACTGAAATCCTGAGACTACCTAGTGTAACAGGGATGAGGTGACTAAATTCCATATTGCAATAAGCATGACAAGTCAATAAATAAGAGTGCCATGGAGACATGAGAGAGAAGCTGCCATATTCATTCTGGGCTCCAAGGAGGGTTTCCAAGAAGAGAGGATATTTGAGCGCTGTCTGGGAAGATGAGCTGGGGATTGGCAGCTGCGAAAAGGAATCGGGTGTTGGGCTGAGGCCCCTGGAGGGTGTGGTGGTGCAGAGGAGAGGACCTAACTGGTACTTATGGACTCTGCACTAGGTATCAGGGGGCATGCTGGATCCTCAGAAGACAGAGATGGGTAAGTTAGTGAATGAATACATAAGCAGACCTTTCGGTGACATCTTACCTGATGAGACACTTCAGAAATACATCCTGATAATTAAGCCCCAATCCAAGGCATTCTGGAAGATCCTTAATAAAAATAATTTTAAATGTCCTCTACAATTTGGGAATATCTATTAAAAATAAAAAGTGTGCACATGACCCAGAAATTCTCTTCCTTTATTTCTACTGTAGAGGAAAATCCTATTCAAATCACTTCTTGTATAAAAAGGTGTGCATTGCAGTATTTTGTGTCAAAATGAAACACTATTGGATCAACCCAAATATTTATGCCTAGTGAATGACTGTCAAAACGAGGCTGAAACTATCCCACAGAAATGTATGGAAAGTTAGAAAGAATAAGGCTTATTTATATAACATATATACAGCAAAGGCTATGGAGAAAGCTGAGGAAAAGGAGTCACATACTATACATACAGTATCATTCACACAAAAAAAAATCCACACACAAAACCACCATGTTTTGCATAGTTACAGAGATATGCAAATTTGTATTAGTTTGTAGACACACATTTTATATAAGCACATGCATTATAAATGCATATATAAATGCATTGATTGAGGGCTTTTTAACTGAAAACCATGGCTGCCTCTGAGGAGTTCAGGGACTAGAGGAAGTGGTGATAAGAGATATAGGACTTACCTTTTAAAACCTTTTACAAGGAGCCTGTATTCTGTGAATGACTTCTGTAATTAAAGGTTAATTGAAATGATGAAAATGTTCTTTCAGAGTAAATCAGTACCACTTATTTACAATCAAATTGGGCAACATGAAACAAGACACTAAAATGTTCCTACCCTATGACCCAGTAATTTTTGTTTCGGGAGTCCATCCAAAGGAAATAATCCCAGGGATTTGCAAAGATTTTGACAGAGAGATGTTCAATGCAGTATTATTTACATAGTTAAAAAAAAAAAAGAAGGATTTATCTGAAATGTGCAATAATGGGTAGAAGTTTAAACGTAAGTTTACATAATGGAACACCGAGCAGCCATCAAAACTCAGCGAAGAGGAACTTTACTGATTTATAAAAATGTGACCAAAGTAATATTAATATAAAAAATGATGGTAGAATGATCTCAAATACGATATAAGCACAAATACAGACAGGTAAGACCCATGGGGGTGGGGTAAGGGACCCAGGAGAGAGACTTGACATGGCCTCACATTCACTGAAGGTCTCAAATTTAGATTTTTGACAGGATCTCTAAATACAGTTCTATAAATAAACACAGGGATACTCTCATAGTCACACAGTCACAGATATACTCTTGCTAATATCATGTGACTCTGATTGTTGCATGTAAATATTTAAAATACAGCACAGTGTTTTTCCATCCTGCCTTAGCATTTGCTTCACAAATAGAGGAAGCCCAGACTATTCTCACTGGCTGAAGGGACCTGTTCTGCCACAGGCACAAAAGATCAGAAGAAAATACCCCCAAATGGGAGTGTAGAAGCTCTTGGCAGTGTGAATTAGATTATTTTTTAATGGAGCATTTTCTGTTTTTCCTAAATTTTCTACAATGAGCATGGTAAATTAGGACTTTGGGATTAACATATACATGTTAACATGTATATGTTGTATATACCATGTATAAAATAGGTAAACAAGGACCTACTGTACAGCCCAGGGAACTATACTCAACACCTTGTCATAACCTAAAATGAAAAACATATATATGTATAACTGAACCATCTTGCTGTGTATTTTGAAACTAACACAGCATTGTAAATTAACTAACTTCAATAATAATAATAATTTTAAAAGATAGCTCCTAGAGTTAAAATTTTAAACACGAACAGGAGAAAAAACAAAAACAAAAAAACACCCAGAAGAGGAAGTGTCCTCCTTTAAAACACAAAAGCAGTGCCTGGCTCGAGAATGGGCCACTTCAGGATGTCCCGGGGCGGAGTCCTCCGGCAGGCTGGCACCAGGGCTGGACAGAAAGAATGCGGCTGGACCCTGCTCCAGGGTGTCACGGGAAGGCCAGCGCAAGCGGGCCACCCGCCCTCCCCACCTCTTCTGGGTGAGGCCAGAGCAGTTCCGCAGGCCAGAGGGGCAAGAAGATTCAGGTTCAAAGCCAGACCCGGAGGGGGTGGGGCGATTCTCCCGGAGGAGCAAATTTGCAGGAACAAATGGGACACTCGGGTCGGGCTGATAAATAAATCCCTTTATCAGGGGACTTCAGAACGGAGGATTTATTTGCGTGGCAGACAAGCTGCACACGAGGACGACAAGAATTACTAGATCACAATGGAATCTCTTATTAATAGATTTGGAACCTAACTCCTGACAGGTTACGGTTCAGGGGTGGGTGTGTGCGTGTGCGTGTGTGTGTGTGTGTACGGTTCGGGGCGGGGTGTGTGTGTGTGTACACTGCTTCCCACTGTGTGTGTGTGTACAGGGCGGGGTGTGTGTGTGTGTGTGTGTGTGTGTGTACACTGCTTCCCACTGTGTGTGTGTGTGTGTGTACACTGCTTCCCACTGTGTGTGTGTGTACAGGGCGGGGTGTGTGTGTGTGTGTGTATACACACTGCTTCCCACTCTGTGTGTGTGTGTGAACACTCCTTCCCACCACCCTCCACCCCCTTGCCCTGGGCTTTTCCCCTCACTAACAAAGCAGGTATAACTGGTTCCATCAGCAGAGCAAACGCAGGCGTCCGGTTCTTCCCCTGGCGCGGAAATGGCTCCCGCGTCCTCATCAGAGGAACACGTGCGCGCATAGGTCAGGGAGCACGTGGAGCGTCTGGTGATGAACAGCTGGGACCTGGAGCCAGCACCCTCATTAGAGGAAGCTGCTACTATTTCCAGCCTGCCTCTATTCACTGAAAGCAGGTCATTACAAACACAGGGTGTTTTTTGCATATTAACCAAATTAAAAGAATAATATGTTCTCTGCTTTCCTGTGCTATACTGATAAATCCCAATTTATGAATGAAACATGCTGATTAGTTAGTTAAAATATAATTAGCCCCAGAATGTTTCAGAGTAGGGGACCTAATGAATGCACACACAAATACGGCTTCCTGGGGTCCTCCTCACATGAGTCTTTTAAAGAAAAATATTCATAAGATACATCTCATGAGAGACTAACGTTGAAGTAGCCTAATTTTATTTTTATTTATTTCTCACCATGTAGAGTAAAATTTGGATGTTATTTGGTGCCTGTCAGTCTGAGTCACTTTGGAAATATGAGTCCAGATGATGGCTATTAATCCTGGACTGAATTTTGATGTTCAGATTGTCAGGAGAAAGAGTGTCAGCCCAGAAGTACCTTCTTGTCCTGGAGAGAATCTTCCAGTTCTATTAAGGAGACTTCATTTCTGAGGTCCAAAGGTTAATAACAAAAAGACTGGCAGTGGAGAACCAAGGGTAGCATCCAGGTGGGATTCATTAGGTTTTCATTATATTCCCAAGCTGGGAAAACTAATACTGGGTTTCAGACAAAATTAAGTGTTTTGGCCACTTGGAATCAGAAGATTCCAGATACTCCAAGACAGGTAAGGATGATCATCAAGCCAAGGACCTTTAACCCAATACCTGCTGGCCATTCCTAACCCAGGAGGCTGTACACAGCACAAGTGTACCTCAACAGTATGTGGCAGTTTATACTGCAATGTGTACTGTAAAGACCACCCTAGCAGACGCCTTCACTTTACTTATGGTAAGATGGCTTAGCTTCCATTTTGGGGCCAAATCATGGTTTCTTTGATTGAGCCCCAAATGGAGTATAGGTTTTCATTTAGGAGCTTATTGTGTGGAAATCACACTGAACTGCTTTGGCCATGAGAGGCCTGTAGGAACAAAGATGAGTCAGGCTTCTACCCCATAGATACTCCAGGGAGCAGGCCATGGAAAATTAAAATGTTGTTGTTGTTGTTGTTTTAATTTGTGTAGTACAATTCACATAAGTGAAACAGTCCTGCTGCAGGGTATGGGCTAAGAGAATGGGATTTGATGTCAGACAGGCCCAGCTGTCCAGACTGTCATCATATTTCTGTTTCCACATGTGTATCTGTAACTTTGGGATAACGATAACTAACACCGATATAACACTTACTATGTGCCAGGGACTGTTTTAGGTGTTTCTTGGCAACTCATCGCCCTCTGACAGGCAAGATGGAACCCAGAGGATGACGATAAACGGCAGTTCCATTATTGTCTTGGGCTTCCCTGGTGACTCAGGCGGTAGAGAATCTGCCTGCAATGCAGGAGACTTGGGTTCAATCGCTGGGTTGGGAAGATCCCCTGGAGAAGGGAATGGCTACCCACTCCAGTGTTCTTATTGTCTTATTGATGCTTTTCACTGTCATCCTCTATGACTCCCCATCCCACTGCCTCCACTTCATTCATTCAACAAATGTCTCCTGACCACTCTGGGCCTCTAAGGGACTAGAGATAAAGAGATCTCAACAGTTCTCCTCAATCTCTCTCCATCCCCACCCTTGAAGTATGTTTGTCTAATGGCCAAGCCCTCATATTACCTTGAAAATCCTCCATCCACCCTGCCCCACCGCATCCCTCCTTCCCTTACCATACTCCGAGGTCCCACAGAACTCTGCGTGCAGCTCCATCTTTACTTCATCATCCTGCATTCTCATCGTCAGTTTCTCCTCTCCTATCTCCCCTATATAACGGTGAGCCCCTACAGGGCAAGCTTGAAAGCCATGCATCTCTAAAGCTAGCCCAGGGCTGGCCACTAGAAAATACCAGTAATGGAGAGAGAGGGAGAGGAGAGAAGGAGATGGGTAGAAGATCAGAAACCTGGGGAGAAAGGGAGCTGCTGTGGTGTGTATTTTTGGTCCGTGTGCTGATCACTATGAGGAAGTGGCCACAGGCTATAAAGCTGTCTTTATAGACACCTCCCCCAGCCATCTGCCCCAAAACTTTGGCACAAGAAATCTCTGCCTTTCCTATAAAAATGTCAGCTCACATGCAAATTGTATATGTGTTTTGTACTCTCTGAGTTTTGCATTTGGAAGGGAGAAAAAAAGGCTCTTGCCTGTGTCTGTTTCATTGTCCGGCCCTTTGAGGCGCTGGTCCGTGAGTATCTGTGCCAGTGTGTGTGGCTGAGAATGGACGCTTTATGTGCAAAGGAAGCAAGCCTTTTTTTTGGCTGCTTCTCTGAACCCAGCTGCCAGTCACAGAGCTGGCTGCCTCGAGCCGCTTCAAGGAAGTCTCCCGTGTGTGCTTTAGCTCTGTATTGAGGAGGCTGCAGCCTCTCCAGGCAGGCCTTTAGGACATCCCTTGAGTCAGGAGTGTCCCTGGGCCATGGAAGGTCCACAGCCCAAGTGCCAGGCAGCATAAGGCAGGGCACAGAGCCCTCACAGGCCTCCTTCCCCGGGAAGCTGTGTGCGGCAATAAAGAGGAGTCAGGCAGTGCCCGTGGGCCTGACCTGTGCTCACGGAGGCTCCAGGGGCAGCGGAGAAGGGCAGGGAGGGACATGGCTCATGGCAGCCCAGAGAGAAGAAAAGCAGGGCCAGGTATTGGGGCCTGCGGAGTTGTTACATTCAGAACAGCAGTAGGAATGTCAGCCTGGGGACTTTGTGAAAGAGATCCTGTCCTGAAGGAAGTCCTTGAAGGCCGAGACCAAGATAGGTACTGGCCATGTGGAAAGCTTGGACTTGTCATCATAGATGGTCCAGCAGAAGCCTTTCCAGAAAACCTGGGTGTGAAACTGTCAACCTCAAACATCTGTCAGACTCAGAGAGGGGAACACCAGTCTCTGACAGTACCAGACTATTGGGAATTTTCCTATCCCCTTCACTTTCCTTCTCTGTCCCCATGTGATCTTTGGAGGGACCAGAAATTAGGTTAGTCAGCTAGGGGAGGAGCAGACAGACCAAACCCAGAAGATCCTGCTGGCAGCAGGCCCTGGTGGAAAAAGGAGAGAAGTAATGAATTAAGGCAGTTGCCCTGACTTGAAGTGACCACAGGAGCTTTTTGTTACCTAACAGTGATTAGAAAATCCATAAGACTGCTCATAATCTGATTCTAGTGTGAGGAACAGATTGTATGCCCTGAATATGTTTAAAGGGAAATTGGAGACAAAAATCAAGTTACTTTTATAAGAATCCTGCTTGTTCAATGTATTGGATACATTGTTTTTACTTAGCTAGCACTAACCATGGGCTATGACCTGTGCAAGACACTTTATATTTTCAAACTAACCCACAATGAAATAGGTCAGGTTACAATGTCCATTTTGCAGGGGAAGAAACAGGTTCAGGAAAGTTAGATAATCTGATGCAGGTTGCAGGATGGATGGGGAGGAGCCAGGGCTGGGAGCCAGGCAGGCAAGCTCTAGAGTGCCATCACGCCTTCCCACCTCCCTGTCTCAGGAGGCAGATCAGACAAAGGCTAAAGTTGTCCAAGTATCTGCTGCTAAAAATACTTCAAGAGTTCACAGGAATTTTCACCAATCCCTTTGGGGAAGGACTTCAAGAGGGACGTGCTGTTTGGGTTAGAATGACTTGGTTTTAAATATCAAGACCCACTCAAGCTAGCTTAAGGAGAACGAGGGGAGGGAAACACTGTAATAAGAATACAGTGATGTATTCTGGAAGCCTGTTCGGCCGCTCTCTGCCTGCATCCCTGCTTTTCTGCTTCTTGCTTCTCCTCCTTTCACATTGCACAGTCCTCAATGCTTTTGCAGATCGTGGCTGCCTGATTCCAAGTGCAGAGAAAGATTCAGTTCAATATACACTAAGTATCTGTGCCTGACATAATCTTTGGCACTTGGGATTTAGCAATGCACAAAATTGGGGGAAAAGAACCAAAACAAGCGGTGCCCTTGTGTATGTTGGGGGGGAGGGCGGTGTGCCTTCCAGTCAGATTCTGATTGGTCTGTCTTGGTCAGCTGAACTCTACCCCCTAGACCAACCAAACATGCCCAGGTTCGGGGTCACAGAGTACTACCTCAATGGCTGGAAGCCCAGCCAGAAACCCGAGTTAGCTGTGGAATCCAGAGCTTCCGGTTCCTGAAGCCAACCTGGCCAGAAGATGTCCACCCACTTTGGAGCTGGTTCCAGCAAAACTCCAGCTCTCCACAGTGGCAGCTGCCCGCTGCTGGGTTCTATCGGCATTCCTTTTCAGGAGGGCCCCTCCCTTATCAGCCTTGTCCCAGGTCTCTTTCATGCTGGGATTGACACACACTGTTCCTCTTTTGTGTTGGATGAAGCTGGATCATATTTTCCTGTTGTTTTTTGTCCATCTGTCCTCTGTGAGTGAAGGCTTTTAAGGGGGACAGAGGGTCATATCCCCTTTCCCTGGTGCAGGCAGCCAGTCCCAGGCAGGCAGAGTGGGGTGATGACCGCACACGCAGAGGACGGACTGTATACTGGGCTCTTGTCCCTTCAGATGGTCCCCTCTGAGGCAGAGACGCTGCTCTGTACAGCTCGGCCTGCCTATGGGCTCCCCGCTGAACCAGGCCTTGTCAAAGTGTCTTCATCCTTCATTGTCCTGCAGGCAGGGATGGCGATGAGCTCGGCAGTTAGGGTCCTCCCCTGCTTCCTGTTTGATGGCCATCATGCTCAGCTTGGATAATGCCAGCTGCTGCTCTGCAATTGGCTGGGTTCTGGGCCTCTTGCCTTCCTACTATTTCTACAGCCTTTTTTTTTTTTTAACATGAGCTTCTGCGCATTCAGTAATGGAATAGATTACATCAGATGCTGTGTTTGCCAGCCTCAGTGCTAAGCTACGCACCTCACTGCTGCAGCAGAGGCTGATGCCAACCTTGTTTGTATTAGGATAGAGTTCGCAAGGCAGAATCCCCCCAAGCAGGTTTCTGTAGAATCCCTGAGTTTTGTCAGTTGAGAAGCATGGTACTATCATTTCTTGGTTAAGAACATGAATGTCTGAGTCAAGGGAGACCATGATATCATCCTGCCAGAGCTGCTTAATATGCATGACCCTATATGTGTAATTTAACCCTTGGTGCCCCAGTTTCCTCACTTAAAATGAGGTTAATAATGGTTTCCTGGTTACATCATTGGAAGCTGAAATCAGGATAACGTATGTAAGGTCCTTAGCATAATTCCTGGCAAGCATGGTAGGGCAGCCATTGTTAATATATTCGTTACATCCCTCCTAGAACTCTGCTCCCAAAGATAATCCCCACAGCCTTATAAACAGTGTGCTATCACCAAGCTTTGGAGTCAGACAGATCTGCAGAGCTGACAATCACATATGCCTCTGGGGTGGCTGTGAGGATTGAATAACTGTAATAAGCCTATGTAAGTTCTACACACTGACTCACTGAATCCTCACAACAAATCTAAGGTTGGGGCCCTTATTGTATACACTTTACACATGAGGAGACAGGCTTTAACAGGGGCCTTGAGTAACTGGCTCAAGGTCACAAATTGGTAAATGAGGCAGGGAGTGGGTAGAGAGAGTAAGCGTGTGTAGTCACTGTCAATCCCACTCTGCACAGGAGTTCACATAAAAGTGAATTATATTTCCACATGTTGCAGATGTAAAATGACAAGGCGGCAGAGCAGAATGGATGAGACAATATCTGTGAATCTGTGACTCGTTAGGGAATAAAGTCAAGCCAGTGACACGACCAAATCAGGTTAAGAATGCCTACTGTTTACCAGGTGTTCTCCTGAGGGCTTGGCATGTATAATTGCAAATTAATTCTGAGAACCTCCATGCATGGTAGTGAATAGGCCGCAGTGGTTCATGTGAATTCTGTCCATACATGCATTTGAGGTTCCTAATCTCAGATGAGACTTGAAAACCACTTTTCCTTAGAGCTGGGAAGAAAAGAGAGTGTGGCTGGTCCAAACCAAAGAGCAAACAGGGTATGCAAAGATTTTGAAGGGCAGCTTCATCGTGGCCAAATTTCCAACCTTATTTTCCACTGGGCTGGAAAAATATATGCTCAGAGCAAAATGATCTCCAGGCTGAGAACTTGGAGGTGTCAGTCAGGGGCTGGCAGGAAACAGATGGCATGCTCAAATTAGGCAGTTCGAGGAGAGTTTAATAAAGGAGCCATTTACAAAGGTGTGGAGGAACCACAAAGATAGTGCAGTTCCCTGGAGGCTGGGAATAGCTGAGTGCTGTCACCTACCCTAAGCTTGAGGGGAGAGGGACAAAGTGGTGACCTGAACCCTGAGACGGAGTACTGTGTGGAAAGTCCCACCTGGGAGGAGCTGTGGCCTTGGATAGAGGGTCTCCCCCAACCCTCACAGCCCAGCAAGGCAGAGGCAGTGGAATAAATATCCCCAACCTCAATTCATCCTACCCCCCCATCCCCTCTTCAGGCTTCCCATTTTTGAAGCCTAACCAGAGGATAAGGCGCTTCATTGATTCAGATCCACCAGGTCAGCCACCTGGAGCAGGCATAGAGCAGGGTGAAAGAGCATGGAGTGTGGTCGGGATGGGCAGAGGGAAGAGTTCAGGAATGCTAGTTCTCAACTGGAACCACAGAGGCTGTTGCCCCTTACCTCCAGGACTGGAGATTGAAAGGCAAAGAATAGTTTCTGACCTTAACAGTCTGTTCCTGGGATTGTGGAGGTGGATGGCTGGTACATCACTAGACTCCCGCTGGCCAAACTGGGGGCCTGACCTTACCTTCTGTCCCTTGGCACTTAACCAATTCGAATTGAATCAACTATTTAACCTCTTTTTTTTTTTTTTTCTCTCTACAGCTATGAGCTCTTAAAAGCTAGAAGTAGCCCAAAGCACAAGTGTAGGAGTGTCTCTGACTACAAACCCATTTGTGTCCTTCAAACCTGGCATAAATTTCACTTCTGTGATGTCTCTCCTGATGTTTGTATGCGTGTGTCCCACTGTTTAAAGTATAGACTCCACAATGGCATGTTTTATTCATCTCCATATGCCTGGTACCTGACACGAAACTGACATACAGTTGGATCTCACAAATATTCGTTAAATCTGTAGGTCCTCCTCCTAGTCCTCAGTGGGTTCCAATTTAACCGGCGTTTATTAAATCTCTACCACTCTCCAAGCTCAGTGTTAGGTCATTTTCACATCAATTCTCTAATTTAATATTCTCTACAGCCCCCATTACTATCTCCATTTATACAAATGAGGAAACTGAGGCTTAGGGAGATGAAACAGGTAGAGCCTGGATTTGAACAGACTTCCTCTTCCCTGGCCTATGCTCTTTCCTTTCCTGCTCAGAAGATATCCTTTTGATTGGTCACTGAACAGTAACTTCATGCATATGCATGAGCTGACTGCTTGAATGAGCTCAGTGAACCGTGTGTGTGTGTGTGTGTGTGTGTGTGTGTGCGTGTGCGTGTGCGTGTGCACGCATGCGCGCTTTGTTAAGCTCTGAACATTACTGATGCTGCTGGTCTGTTCATGGTGCATCCCAGTTGTAGGCTGCTGCCAACTACAGCACTCGTGGATATTCTCCTGTTTAGACTCCCAAAACCCACCCTGCAATGTGATCATAAGATCAGGTCAGATGGATGCTGGATTCTGCCCCTGAACTTGGCTCTAAATTGGATACAGGAGCCTGGCTGTTGCATAATTGGCTTGCTCCCATTGATTCAAAGCACACCTATCACTGACAGTTTCCTCTGTCAAATACTAAAAATATGAAATTGTCAAGTGTCTACCCTTTAGCTATCCTGCAACGGAGCTGCCAAAATTCTGATCGGCTGATAATATCCACCTGTCTCAGAAGAGGCCCAGGCACACCCCCACTCATCAATACCAGAACGAAAGGTGGTCCTTGCTATGCATATTCCAAATGTGCTGAACTTGCACGTAGCTCTCGCAATCCTCACAGCAACCCTGTAGGTAGAGCTGTTGTTGTTGAATGTGCTTTACAGGTGATACGCCGGGGGCTTCCGGTTGCTGGGCTGTTGGTCCAACATCACACAGCAGAGTGGGGACTCAGGGCAGATCTGGACTTCTGGCTCTTGCCTATGGATGACACCAGCCCGAGGGAGCTTTCTGCTGCTTCTAAACCTGCTGGCCCCAATCACAGGTAGGATCACCTCGATTCCTGCTCATTACCTTCTGCCCTATTTTACAGAGGATTCAGGGCAGATTTGAATCTGGCCTAGAAAAACATCTTCCTGACCCCTCAGAGAGGGAGAGAGACACACGAGAGAGACAGAGAGGGAGAGAGAGAAGGAATGTGTTTCTAGGCTGTTCTGTAGAAACAGGCATTTCCACGAGAATGCCTCTAGTCCTCAGGACACTTTAAGTGCCTCTTCCTAGGGCCCGTGTCACACGCTGACTTGTTGATTTCTGCCCCATCTCACCTCAGGCAGGGAGCTCTTCAAGGACAGTGTCTGTGTCTGACCCCCGTGTCTCCGCTCACACCCAGCCTCAGTGCTCATCAGCATGCACTGAGAACTGGTTGCACACCACGTTCCGTGTCAGACACCTTCACAGTTACAATCAGCTTTCCTGTTTGCAGCAACCCATGTGGAAACAATTGTACAAGCAACCCATCTTACAGATGAAGCTACTGAGGCTGGGAGGAGGGCAGCAGGGAGGGGGAGAATTTGCACAAGGCCACAGAGCAGGAAAGAACTTGCCCAAGGTCACGGGCAGAGCTGGGAGTTGAGTACTGGCCATGTAGCCTCACTATGAGTGATCTTTGCTCAACACTGAAGCTGCTGCCAAGAAAATGCTTCATAAATGTCTTCGGTTGATGAGGAAAAGGCAAGGCAGGAGGAGAAGGAGGGGTACTGAAAATAGTTGAAGAGAGAAAAATAAAGAGAGACAACAAACTATTTCTAAGCAGCAAATTGATGGAAGGTTAGAGAAACGGGTCTGGGGTCTAACTTCCTTTCTTCTAAGGCCAGGAAAAGATAGCCATGCCCCTAAAATTCAGAAAAACAAAAACAAGGAAGCAGCTGGAATTTGAGCTTCGAGTGGATCTTTCCCTGGGCTTTCTGTGGGGGTGGACACGCTCACACGGTCCACCTCGCAGCGTCAGAATGCACATCCTAGCTCTGTATCCAAGCAGTGAGATTCTTTTCAATGAACTTGACCGATTTATAGATGCGATATGCATCTACCTATAGAAGTTAGAGGTTTCTGCCCTTGGAGTTAAATAACCAAGTCCCAAATTCTAGGTCTGTTCTTCCTTGCTGCCCAGTCTTACGTCTCCTAACCGCGGTTTTCTCATCTATAAAATAGGCATGGCAAGATTCTTCATTTCACAGAGGGCTACTAAATCAAATTAAATAGTGAATATAAGCCCCTAACAGGAGCCTAGTTAAATATTTCCCACATTGTTCTATCTAATGAATTCATTTTAAATGATGAGAGACAAAATAGTCCCCACTGCTGTGAGTTCCAGCTCCCCACCTGGGCTAGCACATGGAGACAGTTGAGAGCAGTGGGGCTTTCAGGGACTCTGGAGCCAGACTGTCGGGATTTAAACCTGGCTTCGCCATTTGCAAGCCAAGTGACCTGGAACAACTTACTTAACCACCCTTTGCCTCAATATTTTCACCTGTAGAGTGGGAATAATTATAGGACTTCCTTCTTAGAGTTCTTAACAAATATGTGGCCCTGGGAACCCTGCCTAGTGCACAGCAAGTGTTCAGAAGCTATTAGTTATTACAGTATTGTCGCTGTTATTATTCTGTGCTGAGGGTTTCCTTGTGGCCGTTTCACTGCCCCTTCCCCCTCTACCCCCACCTCCCAAATGCAGAGCTGGAGGACCCAGGTCTGCGGGGCAGAGAGGCACTGCTTAAGCGAGGAGAGAGCTTCGTCATCTCTCACTGATGTCAGGAGGACTCCTTATCAATAATTAAACAGTTTTTCCAGGAACCCAATCTAGAGAGTGCAGTGCCCTGGCTGCTGCTTAGCCTGGCCAGCTGGGGCTCCCGGAAGGCTCTGGGCACCGTGGGGATGGTTATCTGCCTGCTCTGTGGGCGGCGGGTCTGGTTGCTACTGGAAGGGCTCCCAGGGCAGGGTGGGACTCAAAACTCAAGCCTCCCAGCAAGGCCCTTGATCTTCCCCCGGCCCTGCCCTCACGGTCCCATCCTGACAGCCCCAAAATAGAAGGTCTATTCCACACCCGGTATGCTTGAGCCCAGAGCCTGGAAGTCATTCTGAACACCTCCTGCTCCCTCACTGCTCACTTTCAGACCAGCCCTAAGTCCTGATAAATTTTGTTTTTAAGTGTGACCCAAAGCTGCCCCCTTCTTCCAGTCTCATTACCACCACCCTAGTCCAGACGTGCTGGGCCTCCCCCAGTAGCATCTCTCTGCCTTCTCTGACCCTCACCTGCGACCCCACCCCACCCCCAGCACACATGTGCATGCACGTGCGTGCACACACGCACACACACACACACACAGCAGCCGCAGCGGCTAAGAGTAATCTTTCTAAAATGCAAATCTGCTCATGTCACCTCCATGCCTAAAACCCTCAGTGTCTCTGCTGCTCATTGGACAATATTCAGCCCCTCCATGTGTCCTCAGGCCCACTTTCACCCCAAGCCTGTCTTGTCTTCACTCATGACCTTCTGGACACACCACCTTCTATCACTCCCTGTCACAGAGCCTTCCCAACTGCAGTCCCTCCCCCATCCTGTTCTCTCTCCCATATCTGCCTCCTACTTATCATGCAGTTCTCAGATAATGTCACCTCCTCAGAGAAGCCCTCCCTGACCTTGTGTCCAAAGCAATGACCCCACACCCTCATCCCTTCTTCTCTGCACAGCCCCTGCATACTTCCACCATGAGACTCATCCCAGCCACAGTGACTGTCAGTTTATCAGTTTCTTTATAGAGTCCCCCTCCCCCGCTAGAAAGTGAGCCCAAGAAACACAGACCCTGTCTGTCTTGCTCACGGCTGCATTCTCAGGACCTCCAGTAGACCTGATGTTTGAAAAGTGGGCAGCAAATATTTATCACATGAATGCACAGAAGCTAGGATGTTGTGTCGTGTTATGGGGTGAGTGCTGAACCCGACTAGAACCCTGGGTTTGAGTCTCAGCTCCCTGTGTGCAGTGAAGCCCTGCATTGGACCCTCTGAAGCTGTAGTGGAGTCAGGAGACCTGGGGTCTGGCCTAGGCTCTGCCACTGGCTGGCTTGGTGCGATTAGACCATTCACCTTATCTCTTTGAGCCTCCTTTTCCTCATCTGTCCAAGGGATTGGCACTGTCTGCCTCACAGGGGACTTGTCAAGATTCCTTGAAATGGTGGGTGTGGAATCTGGGCAGGTAAGACAGAGATTGACACATTCTGGGGGTGACGGGAGGGGTGTCCAGGGTCTGTCAGATCAAAAGCAGCCAGCCACCCAAAGCCTGGTAGATGGCGCCCACTTCAAAAGAGCCAAGACAAAGCACCCACAGTCTCCGGCCTTCACCGAGTTTCCCTTTGGGAATGAGCTGCGAAAGAGCTCAGAGAGACCATGGGCCTTCAACCGCAGACTTTTCTCCTGCAGCGTAAGTGTTCATTGTGCAAACTGGCTATAACCAGATGGATAATTTAGAGTATGCAGTTGGTCTTACATGGCCCCCTGAGGGAACCACAAGGGTGATAGGTGAATGGCTTTGAAGTTGTCACCTTTGCCTTGAGAGACTTCATCATAACGCTGGCTGAGATAGATAATAAAGAGGATAAAAAAATACCTTGGATGCTTTGCCCTGATGTCAGAGCCGATGGCCAGCCATCAGAGAAGTAGCATGTGACCCAGCGTCGTGGCAGCTGCTGACATTTAGATTTTATGGCTGTGAACTCCCAGCTACAGAAACACTTTTACTGCTGGGACTCCAGGAGGAAAAATTATTTTTGTTATTGTGACTCTAAAGCTCTCTAGTCCAAACCCCCTTATTTTTTTCTGCTTTCGAAACAATTTATTTTATAACTATGACCCTGAACTCAGGATTTCGCTGGCATTAAAGCCAGAAACGGGACACCATTGTTTAGCGATCTGTGTTCACTTGCTTGCCAGAGTGTTCTTTTTTTTTTCTTTTTTTCATCTTTGGAAAAACATTAATGAGGGTAAGGCACTTAATTCAGGATCTGGTATATAGTAAGGGCTCTGTAAACACGGGTTGCTCTTTTTCCTACTCCTGTTTTCTTAACAGAGTATATATAAACACACTTCATAGTCAACAGTCTCAGATCCTTTGTGGGGGATGAGATGAATGATAAAGAAATCCTAGGGGTATGGCGGTAAGTTCCAAGTGTCTGGATAGAGTGAATTTGGTTCCATTTCCTGGGGATCCTATATCCATCAGGTAATGCCTATCTGTCTCTTAAAGCTGACCTAGATAAGAAACCCCGAATTGGATGGGAGAAGGAAATTTACATAAAGTAAGAAGCTACCAGGTAGCTCCAAATAACCTTATCACTTTGAGGCCTCATGGCAATATTGGAAGGTAAGCCTTATTTTCCCCAACTTACAGACAGAGAAACTGGGTCTCAATACGACTCAATAACTCACCAGAGGAATGGAGATAGAAAATGACCAGGCTGGATTTGAACCCAGATTTTTATGACTCTTAGAACTGCAGTTCTCTGCTCTCCAGAATCAGCTCTCAGGTCTCCACCACTGCTTTGGGGTCTGCAACAAGTTTGAGCTTACAATTTTTGAAAAAGTAACTTCCTAACTGCAATTTGTTTTTTAGTGTTCATTCTCCATATTGTATGGACTTCCCAGGTGGTGCAGTGGTAAAGAATCTGCCTGCCAAAGCAAGTGACACAAGAGATGCAGGATCAATCCCTGGGTGGGGAAGATTCCCCTGGAGAAGAAAATGGCAATGCACTACAGTATTCTGGGAAATCCAGAATTTCCTGGAAAATCCCATGGACAGAGGAGTCTGGTGGGCTACAGTTCAGTGCTGCAAAGAGTCAGACATGACTGAGCAATTGGGCATGCGTGCACACACTCCAGGTTGCAACCAGCCTTGCTGCAGACCTCTGACTTCTCTTAACTGGTCAGACCCCTCATCTGTCATCCAATCCACAATGCTAGCAGAATCCAGTCAAAATAAGTTATCAGCTGTCAGAGCTGCTTAAATATTTCATGGTGTCCTGGATCAAGCTGGAGGACAGATCTCTCTGCTCTGGGGACAGGCCAGGAAGCTAATAGGTCAACACTGGCACCAGATGTCCTGGAGCTGGGAGAAATGGTCCATCAGATGCGGCAAGCTGACAACGGATGCTTCAGGTTAAGCATCTTTTAAGGACAGCAATGCATGTTTATATGAGATCAAATTTTTAAATGCCTGATGTAGATGGACATTGAACTTGGCCTTAAAGAATAAGCTGCTCAGGTGTTTATATAAACATTATATCAGTCCTTGCATGATCTTCTAAGAAACACATACACACACAAGACCATGAGGCTGGCTGAGCGTACCAATAGGCAGATGGGTAAATAGAGGCTCACGGAATTTAAGTGACATGTTCTCTGTTACCCTGGAGGTAACGGCAACTTGGGGGGGGTCTGGTCCCAGTTTTCTCTGTCTCCATCTAAGAGAAGTAACAGGTTACTGAAAAGATCTTGGAATCCGAAGAGAAAGGAAACCAAGGTTCTCTTCCAATCGCTGCCTGTAGCAAGACCACCTTCCTTGTCAGAGTGACAGTTTCCGTCTTCTGATGGGCTTCTTGGGACTCGTTGCCTGCGCAGTCTTTGTCCCTCTGCAGCAGATCAGGTGGGGGCTTCCAGAGAGAGGGCAGGGAGATGCACCAAAGGAGAAGAAAGCCATTCCCGTCCTGGGCCTGGAATCTCAGCCTAGGGATCACAGACACCATTGGCAGAGAAACCAACTGCAAACCAAGAAGCTGCTTATATGTTGGTTGTCTGTTTTTTAAGGGTTTGAGTACAATGACAGAATGCTGATGATTAGGGCGAAATGTCAGTGAGATTAATCAACTGAAGCTTGCCTCCTAGAGCTGGTGGGCCCACACTGCACCTGAATCTGAACAGAGGGAGGGGAAGAGTTCTGAAAGGTGGTGGCTAACAAGTGAGAGATGCCTTGGTTTGGAATGCCAGCTCTCCACTTCTCATTCACCCAGAAACTATTTCTTGAGTGCCTGCTACATGCCAGGCACTGGGCTAGGTCCTGGAAAGTGAGATGATGAATAGCCCTCATGGGACCTGCATTCCAGTTTGGGGGAAAAGATTGTGGTCCCTAAACCAGGGGTTTCATGAATCCCAAGGGTTCTGCAGGAGACAGGACAGGATGAGATGGGGTGATTGGCAAGAGGTATGTCCAGCAAAGTGCTCTTGCTTCAGGGAGGTGACAAGGAGTGGCTTCAGAGGTGGACCTGAAGGATGGGCTGGAGTCAGCCCAAGGGAGAGGGTCAAGCTAGAGGAAATAATTTGAGACTGTGCACACATTTTCAGCTGAAAATAACAGAAAACCTGACTCAATGTGGCTTAAACAATAAGGAAGTTTCTGACTTCCCTGACTGGGAGTCCTCAAGTACAAAGACGAAGAGTGGGGACACAGCAGTCTCAACCATGTCTTTAGAATGTGGGATCTTCCATGTGACGCTCTGCCAGCCCCAGCATCCCAAGGCTGGGTCCCTTTGATGGTTGTAGGATGGCTGTCAGTAGTTCCAGGTGTATTTGGACCTGTGTCTAGGAGACAGAAGGAAGAAAACATCTCATATGTCATTTTGAAAAGGGGAGACAATTTCCCTGGGATACCTTCCCCACCACAGGACACTTTTCTTAAACCAGAGCTGGCTCACAAGCCCAATCTCAAACCAATCACAAGTGAAAGAGATGGTACTACCCATGGTTAGACTAGAGCTCTCTTCAAGAAAATTAGAGATACCAAGGGAATATTTCATGCAAAGATGGGCACAATAAAGGACAGAAATGGTATGGACCTAACAGAAGCAGAAGATATTAAGAAGAGGTGGCAAGAATACACAGAAGAACTATACGAAAAAGATCTTCATGACCCAGATAATCACAATGGTGTGATCACTCACCTAGAGCCAGACATCCTGGAATGTGAAGTCAAGTGGGCCTTAGGAAGCATCACTACAAACAAAGCTAGTGGAGGTGATGGTATTCCAGTTGAGTGATTTCAAATCCTAAAAGATGATGCTGTGAAAGTGCTGCACTCAATATGCCAGCAAATTTGGAAAACTCAGAAGTAGCCACAGGACTGGAAACAGTTTTCATTTTAATCACAATGAAAGGCAATGCCAAAGAATGGTCAAACTACTGCACAATTGCACTCATTTCACGTGCTAGTAAAGTAATGATCAAAATTCTCCAAGCCAGACTTCAGCAATACATGAAACATGAACTTCCAGATGTTCAAGCTGGATTTAGAAAAGGCAGAGGAACCAGAGATCAAATTGCCAACATCTGCTGGATCATCAAAAAAGCAAGAGAGTTCCAAAAATAAATCTATTTCTGCTTTATTGACTATGCCAAATCCTTTGACTGTGTGGATCACAATAAACTGAGGAAAATTCTGAAAGAGGTGGGAATCCCAGACCACCTGACCTGCCTCTTGAGAAACCTATATGCAGGTCAGGAAGCAACAGTAAGAACTGGACATGGAACAACAGAGTGGTTCCAAATAGGAAAAAGAGTACGTCAAGGCTGTATATTGTCACCATGCCCTGCTTATTTAACTTATATGCAGAGTACATCATGAGGAATGCTGGGCTGGAAGAAGCTCAAGCTGGAATCAAGATTGCCGAGAAAAATATCAATACCCTCAGATATGCAGATGACACCACCCTTATGGCAGAAAGCGAAGAATTGAAGAGCCTCTTGATGAAAGTGAAAGAGGAGAGTGAAAAAGTTGGCTTAAAACTCAACATTCAGAAAGCTAAGATCATGGCATCTGGTCCCATCATTTCATGGCAAATAGATGGGGAAACAGTGAGAGACTATTTGGGGGCTCCAAAATCACTGCAGATGGTGACTGCAGCCATGAAATTAAAAGACGCTTACTCCTGGGAAGAAAAGTTATGACCAACCTAGACAGCATATTAAAAAGCAGAGACATTACTTTGCCAACAAATGTCCATCTAGTCAAGGCTATGGTTTTTCCAATGGTCATGTATGGATGTGAGAGTTGGAATATAAAGAAAGCTGAGCACCAAAGAATTGATGCTTTTGGAGAAGACTCTTGAGAGTCCCTTGGACTTCAGGGAGATCCAACCAGTCCATCCTAAGGGAAATCAGTTCTGAATATTCATTGGAAGGAGCGATGCTGAAGCTAAAACTCCAATACTTTGGCCACCTGTGAATAAATGTGAAGAAATGACTCATTTGAAAAGACCCTGATGCTGGAAAAGATTGAAGGCAGGAGGAAAAGGGGATGACAGAGAGTGAGACGGTTGGATGGCATCACCAACTCAATGCACATGAGTCTGAGGAAACTCTGGGAGTTGGTAATGGACAGGGAGGCCAAGCCTGCTGCAGTCCATGGGGCTGCAAAGAGTTGGACATGACTGAGCAACTGAACTGAACTGAATGGTAGGATTGGGTATCTAAATACAATGGTATATTGATAACCCCTCCGTCCAGCCCCGCAGGTGGACACTCCTATCCAAATCAGAATCCTGTTGGAGGGGGGTGAGGAGTATTCACAAGGTAACCAAGAGCACCCAGTAGAAACTGGCATGAGCTGGGATGGAGAGGTGGGAAAGCAGGCAAATGGCACAAGAGGGAGGTGTCCTAGGGAGAGGGGCAGTCAGGGAGATGAACAGGAGACCCCTGCTTCACGTGTGAGCCAGGCTATCACTCATCCATGAGAAACGAAGGTGATAATCATACATTTCATAAATAAAGGCAGCGGCAGTTATAAAGCACGCCATTATCTCATGAACCACTAAGGAAGAATCACCACTATCACCCTGTAACATGCTGTAAATTGTAAATTATGCTCTGGCTTCTCAGGTGTTAAAATGTGAAACAGAAATATGTGTAAATCCAAGTCACTGAAATACGTGGTAGCAACCTCTGGGGCAGAGGTAGAATTGGAATTTAAATCCAGGTCCCCTGTTTCTCTTGCTATGTGAAGGTTTGATATCTGATTTCTTCCCCACTGTGGTGGTATAGTTCCTGTGGGGGTGCCTGTTAAGGCCAGACCTTACATCTAGGGCTGACATGTTTGATTCCTGATGGGGTGGGAAACGTACATGACGGAGAGTGAAACAACCTAAGTCTGATTTTTCTTGGGCCACTCGGCTGTGAGAGGACCTCGGGCAAGACCCTTGTCCTCTCTGGGCATGTTTCCTTTTCTGCCTCTCCAAGTGCTATGAGGGTTCTAAGAGCCTCCTAGCCCATTACCCAATGCATTTGCAGGTACCCAAGAAAGTTCGCTTCCTTTCTCTCTTGCAACTGGGAAAAGGTTCAAATATCATTCCCCAGAGACTGAAAAAGCCTTTGCTCTCAGCCCCGCTTCCAAACCCACTGGCCCTAGTGTGGCATCTAGAGCCTGCAGTGCCAGACACGGACAGTACTGTGGGCTCCTCTGGATGACGGCGGGCTATGCTCTGTCCACCCCACCACGTGCCTCCAGCACGCCCGCTATTTCAGTCAGTCACTAAGTGCTCCATCTGAACCTCTTGAGGCTACAAGGTACCAAATGTTTTGAATTAATTGGCTTCTATTTTCCTTCCCCGTACATGTGCCTCTGTGCCTTTTTAGGGCAAGATTGACTAGAGGAATCCTTCCTGAATTCTGGCAGCCCTGATTCTACTTGGAGTTAATTATCTCTAATATGCTGTACAATTCCCTCTGTACTTTTTATGACACAGAGTGGAGGCATAATTTATCTGAGTCGATCATTTGAGACCTTTTTCTACAAAAAGACAGTTATTATGTGTGTGCCTTACAAAAATATTCATTCTGCCATCATTGTGTATCTATGATATGTTTATGCAGGACACAGTTCTGTGCCAAGCATCACACTACATCCCTTATAATTCATCACCAGGCTAAATACTCACAAGTCTATCAGGTCAGTAGTCTTACCCCCCAGTTGGCAGGGAAAAATCTAAGTTCAGGATGAAGAGGGAGCCCCACCAAGATCTGTGTCCTTCCATGACTTAATTTTCCATAACCTCTAATAACTCAACTTCCTCCCTTTGTCCCCCAGCCCTGGGGCTGCTCCCAGCTTCCCTCTGTGGCTTCCCCATCCCTGGTTGTCCTCTAACCCCTTTCTGTGAATGACCTTTCCTCCGGGGCTCTGGCTGGCTGGTCCCACCCATCCAAGACCATGCAGCTGACGGATGAGGGGTGACTCTGAGACCACATATTCTCCCTCTGCCCACCTCTGCACTGTTCTGCCCTCCAACCCCATTATCCTGAGAACTTCTTTTTTGAGGGTAAGAAAAAGAGAGACATATTACATCTTCTAATGTCTCTGTATTTTTGACAGGATATTTAGAAGGAGGCAGATCTTTTTATAATCTGGTGAAAGGGCATGTGTTTTGCTTCCAAAACTCTATCCAAATTGAGCCAATTGACATTTATCACCCGGTTCCTTTTGACTCTTGTTCAGAGGTAGACTCAAAGATGACTTTGGGAAGCTGTGTTGAGTTCCCCAGTTTCCCGTAACATAGCACACACTCTGGGGGCTTAGAACAACAGGAGTTTGTTCATTCTCAGATCCAGAGTGCAGAAGACCTGAGTCGCAGTATCTGCAGGCCGTGCTCCCTCTGCGGCCCTGGTGGTCCGTCCTGGCCTCTCCGCAGCTTCTGGTGGTGGTCGGCAATCCTCAGTGTTCCTGGGCTTGCAGCTGTCACACTCAACCTCTACCTTTGCCCACGGGTCTGTGTGTCTCTTCTTCGAAGGCACCAGTTTTATGGGATTAGGACCCCCACCCTGCCCCGACTCCAGATTGACCTCATCTTACCTAATTACATCTTCAACAGCCCTGTTTCCAAATACGGTCACTTTCTAAAGTCGCTGCGGGGGAGGGGGTGAGCCTGGCTTCCAAAGTATCTTTTTGAGTGACACCATTTAACTGATAACAGAGCTATCACAGAAGACTGAGGGTCAACGTTGTGGGGGTCTGACTGCCACTTGGAGGTGGTTTTAGAAAAAAAGATTTAAGAACAGAAAAAGATCAGGAGCCACAATAAACTTTTATTTTTTAACAATTTTATTTATTTATTGGCCATGCTGGGTCTTTATTTCCGCACGGGCTTTTTCTCTAGTTGCAGAGAGCAGGGGCTACTCTCTAGTTGCGGTGCAGTGGGTTTCTTGTTGCAGAGCACAGACTCTAGGGCGCTCAAGCTTCAGGGCTGTGGCCTGTGGGCTCCATAGCTGCCCAGGACTCCCAGGCTGCCAGGGCTCTCAGGCTCTAGAGCACAGGCTCAATAGCTATGGCACACAGGCTTAGTTGCATGTGGGATCTTCTCAGTCCGGGGATTGAACCCGTGTCTCCTGCATTGGCAGGCAGATTCTTTTCCACTGAGTCACCAAGAAAACCCCCAGGATAAACTTAAGGGCAGCCTTTTTTGTTTTTCTCTTTTTTTTTAAAGGACTGTAGGCAGTATTTGCATACTTTGGCTCACATCCATTTCAATTTCCATTTGGAGAGACGAGGATGGTGGTGGTGGAGACTCTGAGAGGTCGGTGATCAGACAGATCATTTCCATAGAACGAACAGGACCTGCAGATGCAGGCAGTGTGTGCATGTGTGGTGGGGTGGGGGGATGATGGTAGGCTTTTAAAAAATCCCGTTTTCTTGTGTTTCAGAGAAATGTGTATTGATCTGAACCAGTCTGTGTAATATACAAGAGCAGGAGACTGCAAGGAGAGAAGGGGCAAGGGAAACCTGGGGCAAGGAGCAAGGGTCTGGAGGAAGAGAGGCTTTGGAGAAGAGTCTGCAAAAACGCTAGGATCAGTCCCCTTTCCCCCTCTCTCCCTGCCTCCTTTCTTCTCTTCCATACATATTTCTTCCAGGCCTCCTCTCCCCTCCTCAACTGACTTTCAATATATCCCACACCACATCTTTCCCAATGACTCAGTGGTACGGAATCTGCCTGCAATGCAGGAGACATGGGTTTGATCCCTGGGTCAGGTAGATCCCCTGGAGGAGGAAATGGCAGCCCACTCCAGTATTCTTGCCTGGAAAATCCCATGGACAGAGGAGCCTGATGGGCTGTATTCCATGGGGTCACAAAGAGTCGGACACAACTGAGCACAGGGCACATATCCCACATCATGATCTTGCTTTAAAAAATAAGGTCAGGCATTAGGCCACCCAAAAGTCCCAGATTAAAGGATCTAGCCAGGCAGAAGTAGAGGCTCCTGAAGAGGGTGCATGGCGAGGAAGCTGTGAGGATATAGATGCAGCGTCTCCAGAAATGATGGGACATGGCCTGAGCTGTCTGCAGTCTGAACAGGCATTTAATGAACAATACAGAAGCTCCCCAAGGGCATTATAAAACAGTTATTCCCTTTTTATAACTTATTTTCTGTTTAAATAAGCTGGAGTTCTTTTTTTAAGTGTGAACATTTTTCATATTTGGTATTGGGCTTCCCTGGTGGCTCAGAGGTTAAAGCGTCTGCCTCCAATGCGGGAGACCCAGGTTTGATCCCTGGGTCAGGAAGATCCCCTGGAGAAGGAAATGGTAACCCACTCCAGTATTCTTGCCTGGAGAATCCCATGGACGGAGAAGCCTGGTAGGCTACACTCCACGGGGTCGCAAAGAGTCGGACACGACTGAGCGACATTATTAATATGTGGTTTTACGCATGTAATGTATACAAATGTAGTATCACATTTACTTGTTTCCTTTAATCAAGTAATTTACATGTAACTGATTCATAGTGGGATCATTATTGAAGATATTGCCATAAAATAACGGTTCTGAGTAATTTTAACCAAAATATTAGAACTGAAATAGAAAGTTGTTAAATCCCTCAAAACTCTTATCTTACTAAGATACTGTGATTGTCATTTCAATGCCATTTTTGATTGACCAACAGAATCCTTGGCTCAGTACATACATATCTTCAGATGCTTTCTGCCAATAGATTAGATTTTAAAATTATAAATAGGCTGGTGTTCTGATTGCAGTAGGAACCCTGACTAAGGGGAGCCACTGCCCTGCAGAATTAGAGGATCTGGGAGGAAACTGAGTCAGGTTAAAAGAAAAGGATCTTGGGAGTCCCAATCTGAGTGCTCTTTTCAAGACTTCTCGTTACAGGAAAAATGGAGCTGATCCTCTTTGTGTTTAATTATGAGTTGTATCAATGACCAACTATGTGCTCAGCAAAATAATTGTGACCAAGAAGAAACTCTTTCAACATATGAATTTCCCATGTTTAAACTCTTAATTCTTTTTAATGATAAACACCACTTGTACATCAGGAAAAAAATATTTAGACAAAGAGTAAACAGTAAAGCATAGATTTTTCTACCTACCTCTAATTCCTGGTCCTCCTAGAGGCAACCTCTATTTTGGACTCTATTCAATGAATAATCTTTATAAAATAAAAAGGCAGTGTATTCTTTGCTGATCGTGCTCTGACTGTTTCAAATGAAAGTGCTTTAAAGTAACACAAGAGGTTTTTTAATTTTCCGCTTTTTCCCCAGAATAAACTTGTTTCTTTGGAGAACTAAGTTTTCTTATAATTGGTCAGGCCAGCTCAAGGTTAACCAACAAGGCTAGGACATGACCAATGAAGCCTAGAGATACCTTGTGATGTGGGTGTTGTTACTCTCACTGGTAGGCATAGTTGTCCCCATTTGATTGATAAGCAAACTGAGATCCAAAAAGACTAAGTGACTTACCTAAGGTCATAGGAGAAATAAGATCTGACCACAGGTTTGGCAGACTCTCTTCAGTACGTGGAGCTGCCTTCTCACATATTCCAAGAAGACTGGAAATCTGTTTCAAGGTCAGTGATTCCTAAATTAATAAATAAGTAAATGATGGAATCAACTGATCAATCAGTTTCCAATCCTACTCTGTATAGATGATTTAGGAGGTTATGCAGGTAAGGTATGTTCAAAGATGGCTGCACATTTTTTTTGCCCTTTCTTCCATGAAGAGGTAGTGGTGGTTTACTCACTAAGTCATGTCCAATTCTTTGGACCCAATAGAATGTAGCCTCCCAGGTTCCTCTGTCCATGGCATTCTCCAGGCAAGAATACTGGAGTGGGTTGCCATTTCCTTCTCCAGGGGATCTTCCTGACTCAGGAACCGAACCCTGGTCTCCTGCATTGCAAGAAGATTCTTTACTGACTGAACTATGAGGGAAGCCCTCTCCCACGGAGAGGCTATTTCAAATCTGGATTGACCTGTGACTTGCTTTGACTAAGAGAATTCAGCAAAAGTGATGCCATGAAACTCACGAGACTAGGCTTTAGATTTGCAGCTTCCACACTCACACCTTGGAAATGCTCCCTGTTGGAGTCCAGCTGTCCATGCCACATAGAGAACAGAATAGGCAGGTTGACAGCCCCAGCTGACCTCCCAGCTGACAACCAGGACCAACGACCACCCACCACGAGAGCAAGTCATCTCAGCCGAACTGAGCTTCTAGACGAAAGCAGCCTCTGCTGATGCCATGTGGGGCAGAAGAACCGCTCAGCAGAGCCCAGTAAACCCTCAGAGTCATGAGAAATCATCTCTGATTGTGGTTGTTTTAAGCCACTGAGTCTGGGGATGGTTTGGTCCACAGCAACGGATGGACCGAGATACCTAAGTCATGTCCTTTGCCATATGATAGTGTACAAACAAACTTCTGGGGATCTCATATGCTGCTCTGTACCCTTTTTATACGTTTATCATCTGTGTAAATAGGCAGGACTTCTGATGGGAGCCACTGAAGGCATTTTTGCTAAGCGATGTCAGGATGTCTGAATTTTACAAAGGCCCCTTTGGCTGTGACTTGGAGAACATCTGGGAGAAGGAGAATACGGGGAGGCAGGGAGTCCAGTTAGGAGGCCACCAAGGATGATGATGATGTCAGCTTGGCAGTGACAGGGAGGAAATAAGCACATGTTACACGTCTTGGTGATACCAAGGCAGGGGTAAGGAAGATGCCCAAGTTTCTGACTGGATCAACCAGATGGATGGAAGTTGCAATTACAGAGATCAAGAGCCCTAGAGACAGAAGGGCGAATATCAGCCTCCATCTTTCCTTAGTGTGTGATAGTGCTGAGAAGTTGCTGGCTTCAAATCCAGCCTCTAATTTATCCTCCATCCTTAGGAGACGTGAAGTCTGAGTGGTCATTCCAAAAGCACATCTGATCATGACATATTGCTACTTAAGACCTTTCACGGCATCTCCATTTCTTAAAGGTGAATCCACAGTCCCCGTGACTTGCTCCGTACTCTTCCAGCCTCCTCCAAAACCTTTCTCTGCGAGTTCCAGGAACACATAGGTCCCACCATGCACCACGCTCTTGTCTGTTTCCAGACCTTGGCTCCCATGGTTCCTTTTACCTGGATCATCCTTCTCCTCTTCTTTGTTCTGCTGAATCTTTTGTCAAGGTCCAGTCATCACCGCCTCAGGCAGGTTTCCCATCTGAGAGTAGGCGTCAGTCCTCCAAGATCCAAGAATGCCCTCTGTTTACTTCTGGAGCCGGCCTGCTCAGATTCCATTGGAATGGCCTGTTTATGCATCTGGCTCTCCCTCTGGACTGAGAATTCCCTGAGTATTTGCGTCCTCAGAGTTGGCGCAGAGCTGAGTGAGGGCTTTTCCCCTGCATTACCTCATTTCTTAGCTATACTATAATCGTCAACATTTTTATTGTTGTTCTTGCTTCTGCTTTTGTAAGGGAATCCTCTTAGGACAACACTGTCCAAATAAAATCATAAATGTATTTAAAAGAAAACAACAAACCAACAGCATTTCAGAGCTGAAAAACTGAAGAAAGAGGCCCAAAGTTTATACACAGCTTCCTGCGGTAGTGGTTTCAGTGAGAGGACAATGAGTCCCCGAGTAGTGTTCTACAACTCACACAAGTCCCAGGGGACATATGGAGTCTAAGGAGTGTGAAATTGCACAGGATTGGAGAGCTGCAGCAGAAACCAGCTTCCGGGAGCTACAGCAGCCTGGCTTATCCCCACCTCTTCGATCCCAGACCTTTTGCCCAAACTGCTGGCAGGCTGGGGCTCCCTATCCCCGACATACACCCTGGGGTGATGCCCCCAGCCTCTCTCCTAGGGCTGTGTTGGGCAGCAGAGCAGGGCCTGGAGAGAAGTCCTAGAGCAGCAGTACCGCTGGTCCCACGGGAAAACTCAAATTCTCTCCAAATGCCCTCAGTGTCCCGTCCCTACCCTTCCTCAAGGACACTGCCTGCAGATTTAGGCCGCTGGAGTGGTGAACAGATTCCGTGGGACCCCACCGTCAGCACTGCAGGCAGCAGATCGCTGGGGGAGGCTGCAGCCTGCCACTGTGGCCAGGCCAGGAACACAAACAGGTGAACCAGCCAAGGGTGTGGTGGTAGAGAGAGGTGGGGGGTGAGGCAGGTCAGGGTGCCCTGCTCCATCTCAGTTCATTTGCTGCTTCCCAGGCCCCAAGGATTGTTTTTGCCACAAGAGAACGTCAGACCAAGGAGGCCGGATCATCTCATGTTTCTTCAGCTGTACCCAGAAATAAGAACTTTAATGTGAATCTCTTCCAATATTTAATACCAAACATGAACTGATAAAATTTTAAAACATCTCTTGCCAAACAAAGCACAGGCAAGGTGGTCTCTTTTCTATTGACAGCATGTGTCCAAATTAAGATCCATATCTGAATGTTTGCCATAGCAGGGACCTTTCCAGGTCTGGTTTATCGATAAAGCCACAGGTGGAATGAGGTAGCAGAAAGACTTAGGGTGTCAGAAATAAATGGGTTTGAATCTCAGCTTCACAGTTTTCTAGGTATGTGGTCTTTACTGAGCTTTATTTTTCACACCTGTAAGATGGGTACAATAATCATTTGCATTGCAGGCTGTTGGTTGCCTGCAAGCAGTCACTCCCTACCCCAACCCTCTGACTGATTCTTTCTAATAAGAAATAATTTTGTTAGGGCATTGGAGGGGCAGCAGTGAGCTTACTGCACTTATCAGAGAGAGGATAATGCCCTTTCATTGAGATATTTTACGTTTCAAGCAAAGCCAAAGTGTTCAGGTAGACCTTAGCTTCTTTCATGCTGTCTTTATTTTCATCTGAAGACATTTGGAAAGGTACTGTTGTCCAGCCAACCCAACCTGACACAGGTCCTGCCTGAACTAACAGTCTAAAGTATACCTGGAGTACTGTTCTAAAAAAAAAATTCATTATGCAAATAGAAAGGACAGTGAAATTGCCACCATTTAACTTCCCATAGAAGTTACTTCCAGCGTGTTTGATGAACCTCCTCAGAACATGAAGTATGGGATGGCTTCTGTACAAAATGTCAGCTCAAATCTTTGACAAACATAGTCGATTGAGACACGGCTCTGGTTTTGCAGTGGAAGGGCTTGTGATCAAGAATTTCCCTGTACAATCTCCCACGTGGGGACTTTTACTTACTAGACACCCACCTAATCATGCCCAGAAACTGGTGTAACTATCTACCATTATCTCCCATCAGAGTGGAGTCCCTTCAAAGCTTCCCCAGAACTTTCTCAGGCACTCTTGGTTTGCTCTCCCCTTATGACCGTGCTTTTTCTTCTTTTTTCCTTTTCATTGACATCTCTAGTCCTACTTCCTAAGAATCCTTTTCTTATTCCCCAAGCCTTCTGCATTTTCCCTTTTCAGACTGTGCTGATCTTTCCTGCCCAACTGAAAGGGCTCAAGAGGACACAGTGTGGATCAGTAGAAATAGCACAGGAAAATCTCTCTGAAAAGGCACCACCACCTGGCTCCCTGTCCAGCTCTGTCCCTCTCTCAGTGGAGTCAGTTGGTCTAGGAGCTTTCAACAACAGCCAGCTTCTCAAACTTCAACGTACATATCCATTGCCTGGTGATCTTGCTAAAAGGCCGATTCTGTCTAGGTTGGGGCCTGAGACTCTGCAGGTGCTGTAAATTCTGCTGGCCCCCAGACCACACTTGGAATAGCAGTTCTAGACCTGGACTGCCAAACAAGACAGCCGCTAGCTGTTGAGGGGCTGCCAGGCATCTGAAAGGGAAGCTGTACTTAGCTGAGATGGGTTGTCTGGAATTCAAAGACAGTATGAAAAAAAGGATGTACAATTTCTCAAGAATATTTTTTTACATTGCTTACAAGTTAAAAGGATAGTATTTTGCATATGTTGGGTTAAATAAAATGGGTTACTAAAATTAATTTGACCTGATTCTTTAAAATTTTTATTTCCTAATGTGATCTAGGAGTAAATTTTAAATTGCACACATGGCTGTCGCCTGTAGCTCCTGTTATATTTCTATTAGATAGCACCTTTCTAGATCACACTCTAAGCACACATACTAGGGACCATGGAAACCTTGCCCAAAGGGCTAAGAGCCCAATTCTAGAATATGCATAGACTTTCCCCTGTTTGTCCTCCCAAAGGTTGAGCGAGCTGCCCTTGTGCAAACCTGAAGGCCCAGTGGAGGCCAAAGTTCAGCTATTGGAGGGGAGAGGGAATAGATGGTGGGGCTTAGACATGAGGCTGGGGTACCCTCGTGCAGGTATAAGGTCTGTCTCAGAACAGGACAGGGCCCAGGATGGGGGCAGGGTCCAGGCCTGGGGCTGGGGACTAGCTCTCCTATGTCACAGAATTCTGAGGCATCTGAGATTTCTCAGTTCCATCTTAGCCTTCCAGATTGTTAGGCAGATATATTTGTAAGGTGTGTGGACAGGCCATATTTTATTTAACAGTTTGTTAGCTTGATTTATAACTTTCAATATTTAGACCTATGGTATGTGGGTCTCTATCTGTGCTCTAGCCCTGGGCAAGTAAGGTAATTACCATAGAACTCTGTAAAGGCTGATGCAGGATGTCTGTAGTGCAGTGGAAGCCCAGAGGAGGACCATGCTCTGTCTGCTTCACAGGGACCTTGAGTAATGTTGAATTTCAGAAGAAAAAGTCACAGCCCAAGGACCTCTGGTAAGTACAGTGGGAAGAACTTGAACCTGCTTATTTTTCCATGACAGAAAAACAGGAGGAACATGCTGGGCATGTAGCTGCTGGGCTCGGGATTCCAGTGAGCAACACAGCCAACCTGCTTTGCTCGTCTCCACTGACTCACATTTGAAGCCACGGAGCATCTGAGTCCAACACCATCCATCTGCTTCCTTGGGAGGAAAAGATGATTGACTGAGAACTGGGAGGACCCAGGCTGGGAACTTAGTTCTTTTAAGCCTCCTGAAACCAGCATCACATGGAGGATGCAGGACTGCTGGGATTTGGATGCCAGATCCCATGCTCTGAGTCTCAGTTTCCTCTTCAGTATAAAATGGGCTTGACAATACAGACAAACCTCAGAGATACTGAGGGTTCACTTCCTGACTACCATGATAAAGCAAATATTGCAATGAGTAAGTCACGTAGCCAATTCTAAAGGAAATCCACGTTGAGTATTCATTGGAAGGACTGATGCTGAAGCTGAAGTTGCAATACTTTGGCTATTTGATGTGAAGGGCTGACTCACTGATAAAGACCCTGATCCTGGGAACAATTGAAGGCAAAAGAAAAAGGGGTTGGCAGAGGGTGATGTGGTAAGATAGCGGCTCTGACTCAATGGACATGAATTTGAGCAAATTCCAGGAGATAGTGTAAGACAGAGGACCCTGGCATGCTGCAGTCCATGGGGTCTCAAAGAGTCAGACATTACTAAGTTACTGAACAACAACAAGATCAATTTTTGTTTGTTTGTTTTCCAGAGCATATAAAAGTTCTGTTTACGCTATGCGAAGAAAGCTGATTGCCAAAGAATTGATGCTTTTGAACTGTGGTGTTGGAGAAGACTCTTGAGAGTCCCTTGGACTGCAAGGAGATCCAACCAGTCCATTCTAAAGGAGATCAATCCTGGGTGTTCATTGGAAGGTCTGATGCTAAAGCTGAAACTCCAATACTTTGGCCACCTCGTGCGAAGAGTTGACTCACTGGAAAAGACTCTGATGCTGGGTAGGATTGGGGGCGGGAGGAGACAGGGACAACAGAGAATGAGATGGCTGGATGGCATCACCGACTCGATGGACGTGAGCCTGAGTGAACTCCGGGAGTTGGTGATGGACAGGGAGGCCTGGCGTGCTGTGATTCATGGGGTCGCAAAGAGTCAGACACGACTGAGTGACTGAAATGAACTGAACTGAACTGAACTGATACTCTATTAAGCATGCGATAGCTTTCTGTCTGAAATAGCAATTTACATACTTTAAAAATACTTATTGCTAAAAAATGCTAAGCATCAACTGAGCCTTTGGCCAAGTATAGTAGTAGCATCATTGGTGCTCAATCACCCTAACAGATATGATAATAATGAAAAAAAAACTTTGAAATGTTGTGAGAATTACCAAAATGTGGCACAGAGACACAAGTGAGGAGATGCTGCTGGGAAAATGGCAGCAATAGCTTGCTCAACCCAGGGTTACCACAACCCTTCAATTTGTAAAAAGAAAAACAAAACAAAACGCGGTATTGGCAAAGCTCGATGGAGCAAGGTATGCCTGAAACAATGACATAAGGAGGTTCTTAGGAAAATGAATTGAGATGCTCTTTAAAAAGGACCTAAAAGTGGCTGGCTCCGCCCAAGCATTATACAATGCTGGTTGTTACTAACTCCATCCTGCAGACGGGACACCAAGGTGGAGAGCCGCGAGGGAGTCTGGCTTCAGTGGCAGAGCTGAGGCTCAGACCAGCTTTCCTGTGCCCCAAAGCCCATGCTCTTTCCTGCTGTCACGTTGCCTCTCCCATGTGAGCATTTCTCAGCCACAAAGATACATGCGTCTTCTCTTTCCTGTGGGGCACATTCGCCGAGCTGGAGAGAGAGGCTAAAAATAATGCTGGGTGTAAATCTGATCCAGTGAGAAGGACTGAGCTATGGTGTGGTTGTGCAGGGGATGAACGGCCTGGCAGACCGGGCAGGGGACCTTGTGGCAGCCCCCCATCCCCTTCAACCTCCTCTCCTGCAGCCTCCTTGTAGCTCGCTCCCTGATCCTAGAACAAGCCCAGCTGGGGTCCTCTCCTGGACCTCACACACACGCCCAGACCCAGACCTCCACAGAGCTGGCTGCGGGCTCAAATGTCACAATCAAAGAGACCCTGGCCACCTTCCCTAAAGTGGCCTCTGCCATTTCCCCACACCAGCCCCTCACTCGGTAGTGCTCTGTAGACTGTGTGGCACTTAGCACCGTCTGAAATCCCTTTGTCCACCCTCGTTCATCTGCCCCTCTAGAGTGCGAGTCCAAAGCCGGCAGGCGCGTGTTCATCTCATCCACTGCTGCATCTTTGGAGCCTGCAATATGCCTGATGCCTATTCATCCTCAAAAATATTTGTTGGATAAATAAACAAACATGTGTCTGTAGGAATAAATGAACAAAGGGATGAAACCTCGGCTCTGGTCTGATTCTGCCACTCACTTTCTGTGTGATCTCAGGAAAGTTTCATGGTGTCTCTGAGTCTCAATTATAAAATGAGAGTGTTGTACTAGACTAAAAAGTTCAAAGTTTACTTCGTGGGTAACACTGGGATCCAGTAAGAAGTGAATCAAAGATGCCCATTCTGGAGCCCAGGGAGTGGCCAGAAGACGGTGACAGATGTGCAGGCCAGAGAGAAATGAGTCACCCAGGCTCATTGGAAGATAGCAGATAAGCATCACAAGCTGTCTCAGGTGACAAACTGTCAGCAGGGACCCAAGCCTACTGTAGACTCATACGCGCTGCTGTTGGAGCTTCTGTCTCTCTTCCTCTCACTCGCACGCACACAAAACCCTCTTCTGCCTCCAACCTGCTTCACTACCAACTGGGTTTACAAGATTATGTGGTGACAACAGATGTTTAAGACTTTAACATTTTGATAAATATCTTCCCAATGACAATTTGTATGTATCTAATTGACCCCTTTCCGTGTGCATCTTACAATAACACATACAGTATTATATATATGTACATGATACTACAATAGCATAAAATAGTGGTTTATGAATGGAGACCAAATCAAGATTAGGGAGGGCTTCCCCAGTGGCTCAACAATAAAGAATCTGCCTGCAATGCAGGAGATGCAGTTTCAATCCCTGGGTCAGGAAGATCCCCTGGAGGAGGGCAGGCAACCCACCCCAGTATTCTTGCCTGAAGAATCCCATGGTCAGAGGAGCCTGACAGGCTATAGTCCATAGGGTTGTAAAGAGTCGGATATGACTGAGCATGCACACATGCATGCAAGATTAGGGGAAAATAGATTCAGACCAAGCAGAAATTCGGAACACAAACAAGCAAACAGAGGAGTCTAGTGTTGAGTTTTTAAATCGAGTCTTCCTCTTGGTAGAAAAGAGCCAAATTTATTGAATCTTTGTTATGTGCCCAGCACTATGTTGAACAGGTGACATAAATGAGCCCAGCCCTCCGCCAGACCTGAGAGGATGGACAATGGGTTTAGGAGGTTCTCGTACCTTGCTAGAGATCAGACAGTTCTTAAACACCAGTCCTTTTGACCCCATGTTTCTGCCCTGGAGCGTGAGACTCTTCCTCTCTGGGGAGTCTACGACATGTGCTGAGGATATGGATATTGGCCCAAAGCCAAGTTTATTTCATAAACCCAAAAGCAAGAATCCTGCAGGAGATTCATCCCTAGATGAATGCTCAACAATGTCCACAGTTTCAAAGGGAGAAACTGATCAGTCCACCAAGACACACCAAGATCCACCAAATTGCTATAACATGGTGATATTTCATGCACAAACCATAAAATGTTCATTATCATAAAATGGCCAGTATGTCACCCTCACAATTGCTGGTGGCAGAAAGAGGGGGACAGGCCCCAGGCAGCCAAACTGTCCAGTTTCCCTTGATTTTGTACATATTACACCTTAGTACTGTTCTTACTAGAGGCTTCCCTGGTGGCTCAGATGGTAAAGCGTCTGCCTGCAATGCAGGAGACCCGGGTTCAGTCCCTGGGTCGGGAAGATCCCCTGGAAAAGGAAAGGGCACCCTACTCCAGTACCCTTCCCTGGAGAATCCCATGGATGGAGGAGCCTGGTAGGCAACAGTCCATGGGGTCGCAAAGAGTCGGACACGACTGAGTGACTTCACTTAAGACAAATATGAGAATGGAGTTTGGAGAAAACATCCCCAGAGCGCTCTGTGTCCACACTATCACTTAAGTGTGAGCTTGGGTTCTGGCATCTGAAAGAACTGAGCTCAAGCTCTGACTGTGCCCTCACTAGGCTCCTTTGGCCAATTACCTACCTTCTCTTATATTAACAGCACTGACCCCATAGGATTACTGTGCAGATGAAGGAGTAAGATGCTGGCTGTTAGTCTTTTTGTCGCATGTCTGGCACACAGCAAGTACCTAGTAGATGAGAGTTATAATTATTCAGTAGCTTAGATTACAGCCCATCCCTGGACAGTCACACCAGTTAGGGGGTTGTTGTACTCTCATTGGCCTGGCCTGGATCTGAGTTACATTCTGAGAGATGGTATTGATTGCAGCGTGGGCCTGAACTTGGGGCTGCAGGAAGGAAAACATGGCCAGTAGTGATTAGGAGACTATGGCAGGGATCAAGGCACAAGAGGGTGGTGGTTTGAAAGAGGGTGGTCCCTGCGGTGCCAGAGTTTAGGTCCAGGCATTGTGTTCCTGGTAAGCTGTGGGTAGTGAGTAAAGTTTTCTCCAAGCTATACTAGTGGCTCTGCTTCTTCTTATCCTTGTGCACAGGGAAAGAGAATCCCTGAGGGACCAAGATGTGGCAACACACACCGTAGGTATATCTGCAAGGCTGAATAACAGCCGATCCTTCCTGTATCAGGTCATCAGAGAGTGCCCTTCTCAGACCTGGATTGTTCTAGAAAGGAACCCCTGGAGGAAAGGCATACTGCAAAGCCAGAAGAAGGCTCAAGAGCCCTCTGCCAGCCATGCTAACCATGAGCGAGGGGCAGCCCTTATGTGTGGGACCTTGGGAACTGTCTACCCCACGCACTACTGCTCATCCTTGATTGCAAGCGAGTCCCTGGGTTTCAAAACAGGAAGTAGCTCAACTTGGGTTGCCGTTCCTGGCAGCTTCCCTTCCCTGCATCCCCTCCTTCAGACAACGAGGCAAGGCAGCTGTTCCGCAAAGAGGGAGACCACACCCTACAGAGGACTCTGGCTCAGGGGACAGGATGTGCAATGGCCCGGAGGGGGGCCCTGGGAAGCACGGCAGAGCTTCAGCATGGTCCACTGCATGCTTGGAACTGATCAAGCAAGAATCACATGAGAGGGAAAGGGACATGATAGGAGTGCAGAACCAGCCATGTGCCAGGTGATAGGATATTTTATTTTGGAGATGGCTTTCAAAGACCACTGAGAAGGGCACGTTGCATCCCTCTGGGACAAGCTCAGAGTTAGTGAGTGGTGCAGCCAGGACTCACATCTCTGTCTTACTCCAGATGTCTGTTACTTTCTCAGTCAATCAACTGGTCGTCTGTACCTCCACAATGAACCCATGACTCCAGGAGATTTTTTCCCCCCACTGAGTTGGAGAAGCATTTAGAGCAGTCAGAGACTGCCAGCATCTACTGCCAGGAGATAAGAACAGCCTCATAGCTGTGTGTACATACACATATATGCACGCACTTTGCATATTGCAGAGGGTAATGAAAACATTAGGGCTTATCACTATGAGCAGCTCTACTATTTATCACACTGATTCCCCTCTTAAATTAGAACAGTCTAATTTCCTTGAAGTCAGGAAGCACCTCTATCAGTTTCATCTTGTTCATCCAAAGGATGGTGCCCCATCAATATCTCACACATGGCAGGTGCTGGCTCTATTTGCTTAAATGGGAATTAATTGAATTGCATGTTTTATCTGTGCTTCACAGTTCTTTGGAATTTAAAGGGAGCTGGTAGTCCACAAATTTTATTGCCTTGTCAGTGGTAAAGAGCCTTTCAAAAGGGAACATTTTCTTTAACTCCAAGGGGGTTGGTAAGTGTGGGTTTGAAGGAGTGTATAAGGGGCTCATTTCTCAGAGAGGTCTCATGTCTCATACATGTACAAGTGAGCTATGTCCAAGGCTCTTATTATGCTTTTCAGTTTGGCTTTGATGAAAGCCTGACCAACACCCTAGGGCCTCTCCAGTTTGTCTTGCCAGAAACCAAAGTTCCCAGCCATTAATCAATGTCTGGTCCCAACCAGGCTGAGAATAGGCCACTTGCCTGTAAAAATGTTCGAGGAAACTGCCAGTGGCTTCCGGTAATACGTGGTGTGAGTGGGAAGGACAGAAATTATCAGAGAAGTGGAGCTGAGTGGATAGACAACAAGACCATCGTCAATGGTTTCATCCAAAGCAGGGTGTGATTTTAAGAAAAATGAAAATAAAATAGAAGGGAAAGAGTAAGGTCAATGTCACTTCCTATGGGCTTCAAACAGTGATTCTTTGTATTCAGCCTTTCTATGAGGCAAGATGTGATTGCAATTGAAGTACATTGATTAAACCAAAATAACTTTCCCTCAATTTGCTGGTTGCTTGAGAATACTCTGGAGACCTCACTTTTGTTTTGAGTTAGCCATTTGGGAGCTTGGCGCCGATCCTTGTACAACCATTCAAAATGAGTGAACCAGAAAAATGTCAGGAACTACACAAGGACATACAGTACAGTTTAATTAGTTTAGAGAGAAGGGTAGGTCCCCTCCCCTTCTCCCTAAACATCACTCAAGTAAATTGTTTTTTTTTTATGGTCTTGTTAAAATAATTTCATGGTTGCAGTTTTGTTCTCATGCTAACTGAGCAGGACCGCGTGGGTTATTAAAAAGGGTAGTCAGCCTGGTGAAGGTGGGTGCACTCTCTCTGCTTTTAAAAAGCAGAGGGGTTTAATCACCTGCCTTGTGCAATGGCATATGAAAGAAACCAATCTTGAATGTCAGCACAAGGCTGAAGCGCCTGTTAATAACAGTCGCTAGCTAGGAAATTCTTCTGCTGACTTTTATCAGGAATTTTCCATAGTAACTAAGGCTGCCCACGGCGAGGCGGCCAGTGGGATTTTCATTCCATCACACACATTTTTCTGTTCATCGTGGTATGGAGAACATTACTTACTGGAACATGTGACCAGAGTTATGCTCTCTGCTGTTCCTCCTCCTCGGGGCAATTCCTCAAAAAGATTGGAGAACTGTTCTCTTTAAAGGAAGACATGCCACACTGGTTTCAAAATATTGGTCTGATGCATTCACTCCCAGTCCCAGATCACCCTGTGCTGCTCCGTCTCGTCACAGACATCTTGCGGTCACAAGGGCAATCAGAGCAGCCCTCCCACCTGACACAGGAACCAGGCTCTGATGGCACAGAACCAGGCTCTGATGGCACATCACTCCTTTGAGTAAGAAACTTTCCTGGCTCCCCAGGACCCGTGGGATAAAATGAGGTCTTCTAAGGCCTGATGTTCACGGTCATTAGCAGTCTAGCCACAAACCATTGCTACCTTTTTGCCCTTTTCCACATGCTGCCCCAGCTGGACCCCAACCTCAGTAAGTGACTCTTTTTGGCTTCCTTAACAAGGCTCTTCCCAATCTCACTCCCATTAAGGTAGCTACTCTAAAATAAATAAATAAAAACAGAAATAACAAGTATTGGCTAGGTAGTAGAGATTTTGGAACACTTGTGTACTGTTAGTGAAAGTGTAAAAGGGCCCAGGAGCTGTGGAAAACAGTATGTCAGTTCCTTTGAAAATTAAAAATAGAATTATCATACAATTGAGCAATTCCATTTCTGGGTTTATACCCCAAAGAGTTGAAACCAAGATTTCAAAGAGATGTTTGTATATCCACGTTCATAGCGGCATTATTCATGATAACTAAAACATGGAAGCATCCCATCTATGGATGAATGGGTAAGCAAAATGAGGTATATACACATAATGGAATATTATTCAGTCTTAAAAAGGAAAGAGATTCCACAATATGCTACCACACAGATGATCCTTGGAAAGATCACAGTTGGTGAAATAATCCGGTCACAAAAAATCAAATGCGTGTGTGCTCAGTCGTTAAGTCGTGACCAACTCCTTTCGACCCCGGGGACTGTAGTCCACCAGACTCCTCAGTCCATGGGGTTTTCCAGGCAAGAATATTGGAGTGGGTTGCCATTTCCTGCTTTTGGGGATCTTCCAGACCCAGGGACAGAACCGTGTCTCTTGTGTCTTCTGCATTGGCAGGTGGGTCCTTTACCACTGAGCCACCTGGAACCCCTAGTTCTATGAGGTACTTGGAAAATAATCCTAGGGACAGACAGTAGAATGTTGGTTACCAGGGGCTGGGGAGAGAGAGGAATGGAATGGAGAATTAGCTATAGAATTTCGGTTTTAAAAAATGAAAAGAATTATGGGAACAAGTGGTGGTGATGGTTGCATAGCTTTGTGAATATATGTAATACCACTTAATTGTACACTGAAAGCTGGTTAAGATGGTACATTTCATTTTAAGTGCATTTTATCACAATTAAAAAAGATATGACAGAAAACCATAAAATTCTATAAAGCAATTATCCTTCAATTAAAAAATTTTTAAAAAAGATAAAGATGTCCTTCCCCATGTCTGTCAGACAAAACCCTTTTTATCTATCCTCTTTCAAGACAAACACAAATAGCATCTCTTGTAGGGCCTTAAAGGCTGTGCAGTGCAGGCAGGGAGGCTGCCTCAACAGCACTCTTTAGAACTACCTCCAACTGAAGTGTTTATAGAAGGGCGTCTGTGGGTTTCTATGTGTAATATACAACTGCCTTTTGAGCCATTTACCGTGGAGACAATGGTGACTCCCTAGAGCTTTGCTATTCCAAGTGAAGTTTGCAGCATCAGCCTCACGTGAGAGTTTATTAGAAATGCATAACTTCAGGCCCCACCCCAGATCTACTGAATCAGAGTCTGCACTCTTACCAAAGCTTCAGGTAAATCATCTATGCATTAATATTTGAGAAGCCTCGGTCTCCAAGGGCCCAACTTCATGACAGCCATCTTTCATTCCTCCCTGGTACACGGCTCAGTTCAGTTCAGTTCAGTCGCTCAGTCGTGTCTGACTCTTTGCGACCCCATGAATCACAGCACGCCAGTCCTCCCTGTCCATCACCAACTCCCGGGGTCCACTCAAACTCATGTCCATTGAGTCAGTGATGCCATCCAACCATCTCATCCTCTGTCATCCCCTTCGCCTCCTGCCTTCAATCTTTCCCAGCATCAGAGTCTTTACAAATGAGTCAGTTCTTCGCATCAGGTGGCCAAAGGGTTGGAGTTTCAGCTTCAACATCAGTCCTTCCAAAGAATATTCAGGAATGATCTCCTTTAGGATGGACTGGATGGATCTCCTTGCAGTCCAAGGGACTCTCAAGAGTCTTCTCCAACACCACAGTTCAAAAGCATCAATCCTTCGGCTCTCAGCTTTCTTTATGGTTTACCTCTCACATCCATACTTGACTGCTGGAAAAACCATAGCCTTGACTAGACAGACCTTTGTTAGCAAAGTAATGTCTCTGCTTTTTAATATGCTGTCTATTTTTAATATGTCATATTTTTAATATGGTTGGTCATATCTTTTCTTCCCAGGAGTAAGTGTCTTTTAATTTCATGGCTGCAGTCACCATCTGCAGTGATTTTGGAGCAAAGGGAATAAAGTCTCTCACTGTTTCCCCATCTATTTGCCATGAAGTGATGGGACTGGATGCCATGATCTTAGTTTTCTGAATTTTGAGCTATAAACCAATTTTTTCACTCTCCTCTTTCACTTTCATCAAGAGGCTCTTTAGTTCTTTGCTTTCTACCATTAGGGTGGCAGAAAAGTTATGACCAACCCAGACAGCTTATTAAAAAGCAGAGACATTACTTTGCCAACAAAGGTACATCTATTCCAAACTATAGATTTTCCAACAGTCATGTATGGATGTGAGAGTTAGATCTTGATTCCAGCTCGTGCTTCATCCAGCCCAGCGTTTCTCATGATGTACTCTGCATATAAGTTAAATAAGCAGGGTGACAATATACAGCCTTGACGTACTCCTTTTCCTATTTGGAACCAGTCTGTTGTTCCATGTCCAGTTCTAACTCTTGCTTCCTGACCTGCATATAGGTTTCTCAAGAGGCAGGTCAGGATGTCTGGTATTCCCATCTCTTTCAGAATTTTCCACAGTTTATTGTGATCCACACAGTCAAAGGCTTTGGTATAGTCAATAAAGCAGAAATGGATGTTTTTCTGGAAATTTCTTGCTTTTTGATGATCCAGCAGATGTTGGCAATTTGATCTCTGGTTCCTCTACCTTTTCTAAAACCAGCTTAAACATCTGGAAGTTCACGGTTCATGTACTGTTGAAGCCTGGCTTGGAGAATTTTGAGCATGACTTTACTAGTGTGTGAGATGAGTGCAATTGTGCAGTAGTTTGAGCATTCTTTGGCATTGCCTTTCTTCGGGTTACATGGTTACACAGCAGAATTAGTACGGAACTTTTTAAACATCACATCTAGCTAGGCCTTACCTGATTCACTAGGTCTGGTGATAACTGAACTCTGATCAAGTGTAGATTTTTAGAGTTCATGGGTGATTAAGAAACACAGGTAGAGTAGAGAACCAATGGCTTAGCCCACTGGTCCTTAAACTTGAGTGTTTTATCAGAAGTATTAAAAGGCTCATTAATTCAGGTTGCTGGGTCCCACCCCAGAATTTCTGATGGAGTAAATCTAGGCTGGGGCTCAGAATTTACCCTAACAGGTTTCCCAGTGATGCTTCTGTAGGGATCACACTAACAGCCATAGGTTTAATACACAGAAAACATTTGTTCGATGTACAAACAGAAGGGACAATTAGAAAAAAACATTAGATTCCAGAAATGTCCAGTATTTTAGTTATCAGTGGTTGTGTAACTAGCCATCCCTAAACATAGGGGTATAAAGCAACAATAATGTATTATTTTTCAAAATGCTGTGGGTTAACTGGGCTCACCTGGGTAGTTCTTTTGCTCCATATGGTATAGCTGAGGGCACTCATGACCTGCCTTCCACGGGAAGCTTAGCTGGGCTACATTGTCCAAGGTGGTCTCTCACCTTCAAAGTTTCTTTCCACTTGTTGGCTCCTTACCCTTCAGTAGTCTGGCCCAAGCTTCTTTAAACCACGCTGCTGGCTTCCAAGAAGAGAATGAAGTTGTCAGTCTTCTTTTTAAGGCCTGAGCTTGGAAGCTCCAGACCATGTTCTGCTGGTTATTATAAACTAAGCCCAAGGCCAGCTTATATTCAAGGGAAGGAAATCTAGACTTTCATCTCTCAATGGGAGGAGCAGCAAAAGAACTGCAGCCATCATAACCCCCTCATATCTATTTTCTTTACAGAGAACAAATTAAGAGACTGAATGAGAAATACCTGAAATCCCATTCATCTGTCAGTTGGTCAGACCAGCAGTGTCTATCCCAGCCATCTCTTGCTCTCCACGTTGGATCTCCATGGCTGAGATTTCAGTGGTGGTGTCAGCTTTGCTCAGCATTCCTGCTTAGTCAATCTCTCTTTGTGATCTCTCTTTTTCTCCCTTTGACCTAGGCTTTCTTCCTATATCATCTATTATGCCAAAGATGGAAGGGGCATGGGAGAATTGGTCCATGGGCATAAAACCACACTATACAGAGGGCTTTCCAATAGGACTCAGATGTTCAGGTAGCGAAAGCTCCTAATTAGTGCAATGGGACACTGATAAATCTCTTACCCTTTGATCATCAGATGGCAAAAAGATAAAAATGTTTGGGGAAATGAATGAAAACTTGAATGACTCTGCCTATGGTCCATTCAAGTGGGAGGTTTTATTAGTCATAATACTATTTTGGCTTTTCTTCCTCGAGTAACCATCCTATCTGGACAGTCTACAAAGCCCTGTCTCAGGGGTATTATCTCATCACCAGCCATCAGGTGGTACAATTTACCTCACGCTGCCCACAAGGAAACTGAGTTTCTAAGAATGGAAGTTGCCTAAGATCATTATAATAGCTACTGGAGTTCACATCCAGGACTCCTAGCCATGAACCCTCTCCATGAATTTGTTTCAGGAAATTCCTTCCAGGAAAGAACTTAATTGAACATCCTGTTGTCAACCTAACACACAGGAGGAAATATAATACAATTTTGACCTCTGTTACTTAAGGTGTGTACTCAAATCAGCAGCATCCATCAACACCCTGTGAAGGTTGAATCTTAGGTCCTAAACCAGAGGCTACATTTTTAACAAGGTCTTTGAGTGATTTGTGTGCCCTCCAATTTGGGGAAGCACGGATTTGACATGATTTTGGAGTCAGAAAGGCTGGGGTCAAATCCTGCCTTGCTTACTTACTATCAGTAATTACATGACTTGGGCAAGTAATTTTCTAAGCAACAGTCTCTTTATTTGTAAAACAGTAGTTAAAAAAAAAAAGCACCTGCCCTCCCAATGTTATTGTGAACATTCTACAAGTTAATGAACAGATAGTGTTCTTGCAAACTGCCTGGCTCATAGTAAATGTTCAGCAAGTGCGAGCTACTATTATTATTGTTAAAAATAATCACCTTCCTGATTACAGATGGCTCATGACTCCTTGCTGTGAAAACCAGATTCTCCACCCATATTCAGAAACTGCAAAAGAAAGAAGAGACGGAGACTTTGCCCTTGAGATGCTCTCGGCGCAGTGAGAAAGAAAGGGCAGCTGTGTCAGAAAACAGGCAAGCAAACTTCTCCCAAGGAAATATCCCCATGGAGCCTGCACCCTCACCGACTAGATGGACTGTCTGATGAGGTGCCACGGCGAAGACACACGGCTCCAGAGCTTGTTAACTAGCTGATGAGTCAGGGGCGACAGCCACTGAAGCGTGAAGGTGGAAACACACAAAGAAAGCCCAGCACAGTCGGGCCTGCCGGGGCACATGTCCCCTCCCTTGTCCCCCTCTGTTGAGGGCAGAGAAGGTGGCAGGCTGGGGTGAGTCTGGAGGGGACAAGGGTAGTGTGGGATCTGGACTGGTCCCACTTGGGGCAACAGGGGACACTGGGGCCTGAGGGGCTGAATGAACCTGGATCTATAGGGGATTGCTGGGCTCCAGGTCCTGGGGGCAAGTACACTCATTGATTCTACATCCAGAGCAGGTAATGGCAGGATGGGTGTGCCCAGATGGGAGTACACAGGCAAAGACTCCAGGTATGTGTTCCTTAAACACTAGGAGCTGGAGAGGGTTAAAGTGAGGATCAGGGTCCTGAGGGCTGCCTTGAATCATGATACCGTAATAGTAACAACTGACATAACAACACCGACAATAATAAACCACGTATCAAGTGCTTAGTGTGTGTCAGTGTTTTCTATGTGTTACCTTATCCTCACAAGCATATGAAATCAATCCTTGCTTAAATACATGAGAACTGAGAAGAAGAGATGGTAAACTACTTGCCTGTAGCCACACAGCTAGAAAGTGGCAAAGCCACGCTGTTGGGCTCTGAGAACTGACTCTCTTAACTGTCAAACTGGACTGAATGTCAGCTGGTCTTTGATGATATTTGGGGAGGAGGGGCAGGGAGAGGCTGATATATGAGTTGGGGGCAAAAGTTGAGATAAACTATGACGCTGCTTTTTGAGGAGGCAGCCACCCTAGAGATGAGGTCACTCTTAATTTTGCTTTGTCAGTCCGCCTGGGGCAGATGCTGATCAATGACACACAGATCCAGGTTCTGGGAGACACATCTAGGTCCAGCATGACTGTTTCAAACATCTCCATGCAAGCTACATAGAAGCAGGAAAGGATGTTGTGGCTGTGACTTTCTTCTAGCCAATGAAATCAAGATGGTGGAAGGGTTGGCACCATTCTTTCTCTTTCTGATTTCCTCCATGCCGTGGGTCTGTGCAAGTCCTTCCCCAAGACCAATTTGACTTTAAGTTGCTCTAACTTCTCATCTTCTCTGATTTCCCCACACACCTCCTCAAGCCTCCTTATTTATGAATTTTAGAGATGTGGTCCCCAAAAAGGAAGAAGCTTTGGAAAAATCCCAATTTATCTAGCATGTGGTTAGAAATGACCTGTGAACCAAAACAGCCCATGAGCAATGCTCTCCTGTAGAGACTAAGACCATTCAGCTGAAGAGAAAAATGAAGCAGTGGAAAGAGACTTCGTATTGGCTTGGAAAATCTCTGCAAATTCCAGCTCTGATTCTTATTAGCAGTGGGCTCCTGAGTAGTGCTTGCCCTCCTTAAGCCTGTGTTTCCCGCTCCTATTTCCCTGCATGATATAGGCCCCACTAACCGTGTCAGTCTCACTTCTCAGAATTCCCCATTAGTTAGGATACTTTTGGCTTCAAATTACAAATGAACAGTCACTTAAGTCACAAGATGTATATTGTTTACTTAGCAGGAAGTCTGGGGGGACTGCTTCCAGAGTTGCTTCAGCAGCAGCCTAAGGTCCAGATATTTGTTCCATATCTCCCCAGTTCTCTTAGCCTTCCCCTTATGATCACAAGACAGTTGCCACAGCTCTAGGCATTACACTCACACATAATAGTGAGGACCTCTCCTCCTTGCCTTCTTTGCTTTAATCTGAAGTTTCCCAGGAAACGTCTCTTGATATCTTTTTGGATGGTACTGTGTCACATGGCCATCTCTAACTGCCAGGGATTCTGTATATCTTGCCTCTCTCTGCACTGTAAAGCTGGTCAGAGAGAAGTGGGTTGTAAATGAATATTGAGAAGCCAAGTAATATTGTCTGCTATGTTGTGCTGTGCTTAGTTGCTCAGTCATGTCCGACTCTTTGCGACCTCATGGACTATAGCCCGCCAGCCTCCTCTGTTCATGGGAATTCTCCAGGCAAGAATACTAGAGTGGGTTGCCATTCCCTTCTCCAAAGGATCTTCCCAACCCGGGAATCAAATCAGGGTCTCCTGCATTGCAGGCGGATTCCTTACCCCTAACCCAAATCTTGTCCCTCTAATGTGCTAATTCACTCAGTGTTCCCTAAAAGAACATATAATTTCAACTTCTATTTCATTACATATGCTGGTTTCCTCTGCCTGAAAAGCCTTTCCTTACCTTCTTCATTTGGAAACCCTAACTTACCTTCCAAGATTCAACTGTACATTTTCCTTCAACATCACTTCCACTCTAAAATCTGAGTTCAGTGGACCTCCCCTCTGTAAATGTCAAGCTTTTCTGATTTATTTCTACATCCTAGAATGTAGCATATTACCTAACAGAATATAGGAACCCATTAAATGTTTATTGAGTAAATAAATGAGGATAATAGTTACTGCCTCGTAGTCATTATGAAGTTAAAAATGAGATAATTTATGAAAAATAGTATACATTTTTATTCACAATTGATATAATGATATAACTAATTTCAGGTAGCTTGCATTGAGTACTTTTCATATGCCTGCTATTATTCTAAAGACATTACATATCTAACTCATCTAATCCTAAAAACCCTATGAAGTAGGTGGATTAGTTAGCACAAAAGCTAAGTTTTGCTGAAGTAACAAACAATGCTCATATCTCAGTGGTTTAAACATCAAAAATTTATTTCTTACCCACGCTAAACATCCTTTGTAAGTTGAGGGGCTCTCTATTCACTTTAGGCATTTGAGAATTCAACTGACCATCCTGTAATGACAACATCCAGCACACGTGGCCTCCTTGGTCTAAGTAACAAAGAGGTCATGGAAAACCCAGCCCAGCTCTACATGCTTCTGTCCAGAAGTGATGCACATCACTTACACCTACATTTCATTGCTCAAAGCAATCCCTTGGTCATGCCTAAGTGCAAACGTGTGTGTAACTGAAGGAGTTGGTGAGAGCTGGCAGCATCTGCCATTCAGATATTTAATTAACAGAGGGAGAGACTGAAGCAGAGAAAGAAGGTACTTTATGCAAGATCACACGACTGGTGAACGCTTGATCCAGGATTCAAACTTGGTTTATGCGAATTAGAGCAGAGGTTGGCAAACTTCTATCAAGGGTTAAATGGTGAATATTTTAGGCTTTGCCAGCCACCTAGTTTCTGTTATCAGAACTCATGTCCACCGTTGTGGTGAAAAGCAACCTTGAACAATACGTAAATAAATGGGCACAGAAGTACTCCTTTGCCGTTGTTCAGTCGCTAAGTCATGTCCAATTCTTTGCAACCTCATAGACTGTAGTACACCAGGCTTTTCTGTCCTCTACTATCTCTTGGAGTTTGCTAAAATTCATGTTCATGTCCATTGTGACGCTATCTAACCATCTCATCCTCTGCTGCCCCCTTCTCCTTTTACCTTCAATCTTTTCCCAGCATCATGGTCTTTTCTAATGAGTTGGCTCTTTGCATCAGGTGGCCAAAGTTTTGGAGCTTCAGCTTCAGCAGTAGTCCTTCCAAAGAATACTCAGGGTTGATTTCCTTTAGGATTGACTGGTTTGATCTCCTTGCAGTCCAAGGGGTTCTCAAGAGTACCCCTAGGAAAATTCATTTGCAAAAATAGGGGGGTGGGTCTGATTTGACTGGTGGCTGGCCTTAGTTTGCTGACCCCTAAGTGAGAATTCTTGCTCATGACCTCAGGTTACCCTGATCTCTGAAGTCTGTGAAATGATGAACAAATGTGAGTTATTATAACCATTTACTGAATATCTGCTGCATTCCTCCCTAGCTGGCCAGAGTCAAATGACTTCACACACTTTAATGGGTCACTGAGCTTTCATCCAGCCAAGGTTAAAGGTGACCAGCTTCTCTTTGGGGCCTGGCTAATTATTACTGTACAAGTTTAAAGGGAATGACAGATCATTTTCTTACTGAAAATAAGAACAGGAACCATACCAAGGACCAAGCAAGCCAGTATTAAACCCCCATTAGCTGCGTGGGGTCATTCCTAATGGCACATTCACCAATGGGACAATTATTCTGCTGGCCTGTGCTAACCAGCAATTGAAATCAATGGGAGGCTCTGGGCACCAAAGCAGGTTTTTTTCTGGGCCACCTAACCCAGACCTTGTTTTTCCAGCTGACACTCTGCCTGTGTCAGCTAATTCCTGCTTTGGAAAATGCATTCCAGGGCTCATAAAGACTTTAAAGTCACACTCTTTTCTCAGCATATTATTAAAACCCCAATGGCTTTGCTTCTTCCTAATATGACCAGATTTTCTGACTAGCTGAGAAAAATGGCCCGATTGTCACAGAATCTGGGTTTCCAATTGAAAAGACAAAGCCTGAGGTTTATTCATGGATTAATTGTTTCTAAATGAGTCAAGCATGGTGATGGGAAAAGAACATGGAGGCGGCAATTTCACAAAATCGCACAAGTGTTTGAAAATCCATAAGGCAGGATTCAGCTTCACTTACTGCCTGCGGGAATCCAGGCAAGTCACTTCAACCTCACTGAGCCTCAGGCTCCATGTTCGTAAAATGGCAACAAGGAAACCCATTTCTCAGTCTTGTCCTAAGGCTGGCAACATGGAGTCAGTGCCCAGAAAGACCTCCCAGAATGACAGCTCCTGTGGAAGCAGGAAGGTCATGGGTCTGGCCAAGCCAGAAATAGCCCAGGACTGGCTCTGGAAAACTGGCAGAATCCAACCCAAGCTGGTCTTCCTGGTGCTAAATGGAAATTAATCAGGAGGAACAATCACCGGCCAGAACAATTAGGGGAATATGCTAATAGCACCTGCCCACCCCAGCCCTGCCCACTGAGCGGTGGCAGCCAGTCCTCCCCAGGCCGCCGGCAGCTGCCGTGAGGGAGGTAGGCTGCGCGCGGGGTTGGAGGGGGCAGAGGGCGAGCGTGCCTTATCTCATCAGCTACCTTTATCTCCTCCATCGGTTCTCACAAATGCTGCTTAGCTCACCAGAGACGGCAGCCAGGGCCATCCTTCAGGGGCCTGGGGAGGCTTGTGGACGTCCCCAACAGAGCAGGTCACTGAGGTGCAGGGAAGGACCAGACGTGACCCTGGGCCCCAGCTCTCCCACGGCTAAGCTGCAAGCAGGGGGCCAGACTAGAGGCTTTAGAAGCATGGATGGGCACTTGGGGCTCACTCAGACTTCACACACCCCTTTTTCAGATGAGAAAACTGAGGTCCAGAGAGAGTTAGTGATTTGCTGAAGGTCAAGCAGCAGAGTTGTAGAGTTTCATGCTAGGAACTGAACATAAATCTTTTCCTAGTGAAACCAATAGGCCTTGAAATCCCTTTAGAGATGGGGCAGGCACCAAGATTAGGTTGGAGAGGCTGAGGCTGTTTGAAGAGGACAGTGTGAGGTCAACAAAACAAATCTTCCAATTACCTCTTGATAACCTATAACGGAAAAGAATCTGAAAAAGAATATATATATGTATATGTATAACTGAATCACTTTGCCGTACACTTGAAACTAACACTGCATTGTAAATTAACTGTACCTCAAGTTTTTAAAAGATGGCATAAAGAATGAATAAATAATAAATAAGCAATGACCAGACTTTTTAAAAAAGAAAGCAGCTTCCTAAAATTCTGAGCTAGGTAACAGGAAAAATATTTCCCCACCATGATAAACAAGGGACTCTTTAAATCCCATCACCCCCAGATTGTATTCAAGTCAAGCTAATCCCTAACAAGAGGGTTTAGCTGATGAACTAGTTGATTGGACACAAACACTATTTTTGCTCAATCTCCTTTTAGAAAATGTTTTCATCCCGGCCCTGCTGTTTCCTGGCTGAGTGTCCTTGGGCAAGTCACTTCCCCTCTCTGAGTTCCAATTTCCCCACCTGCAAAACTGGATGGTACTAGAATTAAGACTCTTTTATAAGCTGCCAAGCATGGGACAAACATAAAGCTTTGGCCAAGAGGCTTTTATTTCTGTGTAAAGCAGATTGATGTAGAGAATTCCCAGCTGGTAGCAGGTGTCTCCATTCCTTTAAAAGTGGTAGAGAAAAATGCCAAGCAGTCATCCTGCAGAGCCTGGAAACTCCTTCCTGTTTTAACAGCCTCCCTGTAAACTGTCCAGGGGGTGACCAGCTCTCCTCCACAAAAATTTATCTGCAGTAAATTGCATTCCAGGCCGGCTCACCAATCATTAGCCATGCGATCCTGTTTATCCTGCCCCAGCCTGGAATTTAGCCTCTTACAAAACCCTTGCTCACAAAAGGAGAACAGGTCTGACCAAAACTGCATAGCCAGTGAGGGAAGCCTTCCAGAAAGCTCGGGGATGTTTATAAAACAGACACCAGGTCAGGACCCACCCGAAGTCCCCGCTGACCTTTCTATTGACACTGATTTGAGTTTGAGGGTGTGACCTGACCCCCAGAAAGGACAGCTCCCCATTTCAGATAACCATCTAATTTTGGGTCTTTACTTCAGCACCACCTTAAATTACTTGCTGGTCACCTGCGGTGGAGCAGGAATTGTGTAATCCTTACAATTTCTCTTAGAAGGTTTCACAGAAGTGGAAGTCGGGCTTCTGATGCGTTGAGTCACTTGCTCAAGTTCACTGAGCCAGGAGGGTAGAGTAGACAGAGCCACTGCTGTTTGTATGTGCTGGCACCCTTCCCTGCCTTTCCCCCTTCCTAGGGTAAGAGACCCAGCTGCCTGTCCACCTGGGCTAGGCACAAGACCTAGGCTAATCCAATCACAAGACCACATCCTCCTGGCAAATGAGAGAGAAGCATATGACGGAGCAGAACCAAACAGACCCTGTTTTGCCCACTTTGCAACTGAATATCTTTATGCCTTGACAAAGCACAGTGATACTGATTCCATTTCACAGATGAATAAACTGAGACCCAGCAAAGCTAAGTAAAAGAGGTGACCTTAAGTGGAAGGCTTAAGAAACAAACAGAACAGTCTGATGCCAAAGCCCATACCACTAGGCTGGCCTGAAGCTGAATATGCACGCATGCATTTGAGTCTTTGTGACCCCCAAGGACCATAACCCACCAGACTCCTCTTGTCCATGGGATTCTTCAGGCAAGAATACTGGAATGGGTTTCCATGCCCTTCTCCAGGGGTTCTTCCCGACCCAAGGATTGAACCCAAGTCTCCTGCATGAGAGGCAGATTCTCGACCCGCTGATCTACTTGGGGATCTGGAGACTGATTATATCTGGAGAGACCTTGGTCTGTGTGACCAGAGATCAGCTGGCTGCTCTTTAAGTTCCACTGCACTGCTTCTCAGGGCTTTTGTTTTCTGTGAGACCTCCTAATCCTTCCCCTACTCTGCTTCAAGGTGCCATTCTAAACAATCTAATCAGGTTGTTCTGCCTCTCATAGCTTCTGAATCACTCTTACTCGTTCAGACTCAAGTCCAAGTACCTAGTCTACCACTGGGTCTGCTCTGCCTCCCCTCAATGGCTCTACTCCACACGCACACACACCATTCTTGCAGATAGACCACACCACCTACAGTTTCTGCAAAATGTTAACTTTTTAATCTAGAGTAGCATTTCCCGTACACATAATGGGAGCCACACACGCAACTTTAAATTTTCTAATAGCCACATTAAAAAAGCAAAAAGAAAGCAGTGAAACTAATTTTCAGTTCAATTCAGTTCAGTTCAGTTGCTCAGTCGTGTCCGACTCTTTGCGACCCCATGAATCACAGCATGCCAGGCCTCCCTGTCCATTACCAACTCCTGGAGTTCACTCAAACTCATGTCCATCGAGTCGGTGATGCCATCCAGCCATCTCATTCTCTGTCGTCCCCATCTCCTCCTGCCCTCAACCCCTCCCAGCATCAGAGTCTTTTCCAGTGAGTCAACTCGTTGCATGAGGTGGCCAAAATATTGGAGTTTCAGCTTTAGCATAAGTCCTTCCAATGAACACCCAGGATTGATCTCCTTTAGAATGGACTGGTTGGACCTCCTTGCCGTCCAAGGGACTCTCAAGAGTCTTCTCCAGCACCACAGTTCAAAAGCATCCATTCTTCGGCGATCAGCTTTCTTCACAGTCCAACTCTATGGAAAAACCATAGCCTTGACTAGACAGACCTTTAGCAGCATATTTAATATATTCAAAATACTAACATTTCAGGAGGCAATCTATATAAAACAAATTATTAATGAGTTTCTTATTTTTGTTCTAAATGTTTACAATCTAGTATGTATTTTACACTTATGGCACATCTCAATTTTTACTGGACACATGTGTCTAGTGGCTACCAAGTTGGACAGTGCAGCTTTAGACTTCAGCTCAGTTCAGTTGAATTGCTCAGTCCTGTACAACTCTTTGCTACCCCACGGACTGCAACACACCAGGCTTCCCTGTTCATCACCAACTCCCAGAGCTTGCTGAATCTCACATTCATTGAGTTGGTGACCATCCAACCATCTTATCCTCTGTTGTTCCCTTCTCCTGCCTTCAATCTTTCAGGGTATTTTCTAATGAGTCAGTTCTTCCCATCAGGTGGCCACAGTATTAGAGCTTCAGCTTTAGCATCAGTCCTTCCAATGAATATTCAGTGTTGATTTCCTTTAGGATGGACTGGTTGGATCTCCTTGCTATCCAAGGGACTTTCAAGTGTCTTCTCCAACACCACAGTTCAAAAGCATCAATTCTTTGGTGCTCAGCTTTCTTTATGGTCCAACTCTCACATCCATACATGACCACTGGAAAAACCATAGCTTTGACTAGATGGACTTCTGTTGGCAAAATAATGTCTCTGTTTTTTAATATGCTGTCTAGGTTTGTCATAGCTTTTCTTCCAAGGAGCAAGCGCCTTTTAATTTCATGGCTGCAGTCACCATCCGCGGTGATTTTGGAGCCCAAGAAAATAAAGTCTGATAACACCATGATCATCAGCATTAGAGTAAGGCTTCCCAAAGGTTTTTAAGCCCTCTAAGTGTTGGAAGGACTGATGCTAAAGCTGAAACTCCAATACTTTGGCCACCTCATGTGATGAGTTGACACACTGGAAAAGACTCTGATGCTGGGAAGGATTGGGGGTGGGAGGAGACGGGGACGACAGAGAATGAGATGGCTGGATGGCATCACCGACTCTGTGGACATGAGTTTGAGTGAACTCCGGGAGTTGGTGATGGACAGGGAGGCCTGGCGTGCTGTGATTCATGGGGTCGCAAAGAGTCGGACATGACTGTGCAACTGAACTGAACTGAACTGAAATGAAGTGACCCCAATGCTCTCTAGGTCCAAAGTAACAGTAATAATAGCAGCAACAACAATGCTTTCCATTCTCTGAATGTTTCTGTGGCCATTCACTTACTGAAAGACTTATAGGCGATCCTATGGTGCTACAACCAGCCCCATGTTACAGAAGAAACTGAGGCATAGACCGGAGTGACCTGGTCACACGACTATCGTGTATTTCACATCCATCTTCACTGACTGGAAAAAATGACCTTTGTTGGGGGGCGGAGGTGGCGGGGTGGTGGTGGGGGAGCTGGTTACAAAATATCAACTGACGGCAAGCAGTTAAGTTAGCTGAGTAGATTTTAGTGGAAATTTAGGGGTCAAAGGAAAGTGCTGCACTCAATATGCCAGCAAATTTGGAAAACTCAGCGGTGGCCACAGGACTGGAAAAGGTCAGTCTTCATCCCAATCCCAAAGAAAGGCAATGCCAAAGAATGCTCAAACTATTGCACAATTGCACTCATCTCACACGCTAGTAAAGTCATGCTCAAAATTCTCCAAGCCAGGCTTCAGCAATACGTGAACCATGAACTTCCAGATGTTCAACCAGGTTTTAGAAAAGGCAGAGGCACCAGAGATGAAATTGCCAACATCCACCGGATCATGGAGAAAGCAAGAGAGTTCAAAAAAAACATCTATTTCTGCTTCATCGACTACGCCAAAGCCTTTGACTGTGTGGATCACAATAAACTGTAGAAAATTCTGAGAAAGATGGGAATACCAGACCACCTGACCTGCCTCTTGAGAAACCTGTATGCAGATCAGGAAGCTACAGTTAGGGACATGGAACACCAGACTGGTTCCAAATAGGAAAAGGAATACGTCAAGGTTGTGTATTGTCACCCTGTGTATTTAACTTAGATGCAGAGTACATCATGAGGAACGCTGGGCTGGAAGAAGCACAAGCTGGAATCAAGATTGTCGGGAGAAATATCAATAACCTCAGATATGCAGATGACACCACCCTTATGGCAGAAAGTGAAGAGGAACGCAAAAACCTCTTGATGAAAGTGAAAGAGGAGAGTGAAAAGGTTGGCTTGAAGCTCAACATTCAAAAAATAAAGATCATGGCATCTGGTCCCATCACTTCATGCGAAATAGATGGGGAAACAGTGGAAATAGTGTCAGACTTTGTTTTTTTGGGTTCCAAAATCACTGCGGATGCTGATTGCAGCCATGAAATTAAAAGACTCTTACTCCTTGGAAGGAAAGTTATGACCAACCTAGATAGTATATTAAAAAGCAGAGACATTATTTTGCCAACCAAGGTCCGTCTAGTCAAGGCTATGGTTTTTCCCGTGGTCATGTATGGCTGTGAGAGTTGGACTGTGAAGAAAGCTGATTGCCGAAGAATTGATGCTTTTGAACTGTGGTGCTGGAGAAGACTCTTGAGAGTCCCTTGGACTGCAAGGAGATCCAACCAGTCCATTCTGGAGGAGATCAATCCTGGGTGTTCATTGGAAGGACTGATGCTAAAGCTGAAACTCCAATACTTTGGCCACTTCATGAGAAGAGTTGACTCACTGGAAAAGACTCTGATGCTGGGAAGGATTGGGGGCAGGAGGAGAAGGGGACGACAGAGAATGAGATGGCTGGATGGCATCACCAACTCGATGGACATGAATTTGAGTGAACTCCGGGAGTTGGTGATGGACAGGGAGGCCTAGCGTGCTGTGATTCATGGGGTCGCAAAGAGTCGGTCACGACTGAGCAACTGAACTGAACTGAGGGGTCAAAGGAGGGAAGATTACCTCACACGGCCTTCCGCCATCTTTCTGGCTTTTAAGTCATCTCTTCACTTCTGTTATGGCCTGTGTATTTTACTCCCCAACAGTCCATGTGTTGAAACCCTAACTTCCAATGGGATGGTATTAGGAGGTGGGCCTGGGAGGTGATGATGTCACGAGGGTGGTGCCCAACAATGGGATTAGGGCCTTGACGGGAAGTGGAAGAGAGCTAGTCCATTCAGTCTGCTCTCTGCCACAGAGGAGGACCCAGCAAGGAGACGGCAGACCCAGCAAGAGAATCTACATCAGAACCTGAGCATCTGGCCCCCCAGTCTGGACTTGTCAGCCTCCAGAACTGTGAGAAATAAATGTTTGCTGTTTAAGCCACCCAGCCAGTGGTCTCCCATCACAACAGTCAAGCTATCTGAAACATCCTCCCTTTTCATCTCTGTTACTTACTCCCTCCTCCTTAGAATTCCTGAAGCTCAGAAGTTATAGATTCTTTTCACTCTATCATGCAAACTAGTTCAGCATCCTCTCCCAAACATGGGTGGGATGAAACAGCAGTGGATGTCAGGGCTGACCGGGCCTTGTAAGACGTGTATCTTCTGTGTCCTTCTTGGTGTCCATTCTGCTATGGACTTCCTACCTCAGTCTGGTCCCTGGATAGGTGCCTGCAGATCTTAACTGGCCACTGGGGCAGTGGGTGGCTCCCGTCGCTGCAGTTCATGTTCCAGATGTTTGCCACTGGTTTTAAGCGCATTCATATCAGCCCTTTTCAGCATCTCAACATCCCTCGCTGGGCCCCCAGGGAACTTGCTGAAACCTTGCACACCTCACGCTGCTCGGGCTAGTTTATTCAGCCTCCCACATCTGCACAGGCTGCGCTGCTGTCCCTGCACAGCTGGACGTGACTCTGTGCAGGGTCCCCCTTCAGTTGTGCTGCCTGCCCACCATACCCGGGGAAGTAAGCCGTCTGTCCCTGCCCTGTTCTCAGCATCCCCTCTCCTACCTGAGTGAGTCCACCACTCCCTCCTTGGGGGCTCCTCTCTGACCTGGGACAACCAGACACATCCTTCTGGCCTCTTCTGCATGGAGCAATCACACAGGAACAGAAGGAGCAGGTCCCCCCTTCCTTGCCTCCTTCAGCTCAGGACTTGATGGCCATTTAATCTTCTCCTGTGTCCTGAGATGACCTCCACCCTGCTCCTTCCCTGAGGCCACAGTGGATGGGCAGCAGGCAGATAGCAATAACACTTCCAACAAGTTGCCAATCAATAATGGAACATCTGCCAATGTTATTCTGGCTTCAGTTGCTTTTCCAAACCTTCCCAAGTGCTCTGCAGAACAAAGGGTCCCTACTCAACAGTCACCACCTTCCTGAGAAAGCAGCCTTGGTCAGAAGTGACACTTTTTTTTCATACACCATGATGATTGCATACAGGAGAGATGACTACCAGGATAATGATTCATTTAGTCCGCCATGGAAGAGATGGAAAATACAAACAATGCAATTAAGAAGCACAGCGTCAGCTTTTAAGCCTCCTTCTCCTCCTCCACCTCACTGAGGCACGGCAGAAATCCATCTCCCAAAGCCAGTCCCTGCAGTCTCAATTTCCTGCACTCTCCTTCCCTTAGATCTATCCGAGATAGTCATTTTCATTCGGTTTCCTCCACCAAACAACTCGTCACAGAAATGGAAACAAAAACAACATCGGAGTACCAACTTTACCTAACCTGACAAAACACATAGAATGATGATCATACTCAGTACATAAACCTTTTGACAATTTGGCAGGGAGTTGCCAGAGCTATTGAACAACGTTCATCCCCTTTGACCTAGAATTTATCCTACAGACATAATTCCTGAGGGGAAAAACTGTCACACGCATGTTCGCTGTGGGGATGTCTCTAATAGCTCCAAACTGGCGACCTCAAAACCAAATGACAGGGGAAGGTGAGGGGAACACAGTCCTTTGAAGCAGTGTAATACTATGCAGTCTTTAGAAATGACGGGAAGATTAGGGAGCAGCGTCAAAAGCGCTTGTAATTTAACGTTCAGCATAAAAACGCAGAATACCAAACTGTTTCTCTGCAAGTTCTCCCAGAGCCCCCACAGCCTGCGTTAACCGGATCCTGACCAGCCTGATCTTCCTGTCTAGCCCAGTTCAGGCCTCATCACTGCTAGCGTGCATGCAATGGAAATTCTCACTGTCTGTCTACATGTCCACCTCTGGCCCTAGAGGATGCCCTTTTGGAAGAAAGGCCTGGCTTTGTGAAAAAAGTTCAAGGGTTAGTCCATCAGTCATGTTTGACTCTGCCACCCCGTGGACTATAACCCACCAGGCTCCTCTGTCCATGGAATTCTCCAGGCAAGAATACTGGAGTGGGTTGCCTGGAGAAGGGAATGACAACCCAGGGATCAAACCCAGGTCTCTTGCATTGCAGGCAGATTCTTTACTGTCTGAGCTACCAGGGAAGCCTGTCTGGCTTTAATAAATGCTTATTGAATTAAATAATCAATGACAATAACTTTACTTCTTGTTTATTGAGCACTTATTGTGTGACAGTCACAGTGATCAGCATTTCCCATGTATTATGTCACATTAATATATTCTGAGATGATCTTGTGAAGTTGATGCTATTATCTCTTTTGTACACATGAGAAACTGGAGTTCAGAGAAGTTCTCATATCGTAAAAGCCATGTATTTGGTAAGGGAAAAAGACAGAATTTGAATCCAGCTTTGTCTGGCTTCTGAGCCAGTCTTCTACTAAGATGTGTGTGCGTGTGTGTGTGTGCGCGCACATGCGTGCATCTATATAGCCATGTCATCCATAGAAAACATAGGGTAGATTCTAGATGATTTTCTTGGCTGGAGAGTAGTGAAATGAGGGATTGTTTTGGGTTTTTTTTACTCTATATACCATTTCTTTAAATGTTAGGATGGACTGAAAAGAGAGGAATCCACCGAAGTTCCAAGCCCTTCTCGGGTGGAGTCTGGGTAACCTAAGACTCTTAAAGGGAGATTCCTTGTTGGTCTGTTAACTCCTTTTCTGCTGTCAGGGCCCAGGAAACATCCTGCTCTAAAGCACCCACCGTGTGTCAGACCCGAGCCTGTGATGAGAGCCAGGAGCAGGAAGCACAGTTGCTCCATGGTGCTGCTGCATAAGCCTGGCCTGCCTGCCTGTTGCTCAGGGGCAAGTATTTGCTCACCCCTCCTGCCACTCTGCTGCCTTGGGTGGGAGCTCCCCAGCAGATGTTCTGCGGAGCATCTCATCACCAGGGTGTGAGTGCTTGCTGGAAGTAGGGACGAATGGTGAATGGGACCATACAGCACAGCCGCCATATTCATGGAAGTCCTAAGGGCTAGAAGGCTGATGTTACCTCTGAGTTGAGATAGAATTCAAAGGAGATACTCATCGCACACTTTTAAGTTTGCATCTGATTTCTGTAGCATTCTGTCTGTGTGTCATGAGTTAATATATTTAATAAATCCTGCAATTATCTTCTGAATAGCATAATGATACTGCTGTGTAATTTTTTTCAGTGTTGAAAGCATGAGTTTGACAAATGCAAATGTTTAAAGTATACCCCAAGTTTCCTAAATTTCATTTCAGCAGGTCTTCATTTTTAAAAAATGACTCAGAGATACTGAAAAATTTGAAGTGGCCCAGGGCTACTTTATTCCTTGAGAAATCCAGGCCCCTGGTGTCTGAGTTCATAAGGTATAGAGACAAGCTCTTAGTGCATTTTGGACTATTCAACATGCCTCTGAATGGAACCTATTCTTCATATAGAAAATAAAATAAGATAAATGGGGGGGGAGCAGAAAATAAGATGAAAAGAAGCAAAATTTAGGTTTATAAAAGAGCGGGGGGGGGGACTTTCATCTTAACACGAAGATCAAATCTATTCATTTGTATACGCTTCTTCCTCAAACACCACTAAAATGACAAAAGAATATAAAAGGTGTACGTTTACCGAAAAAATAAGAACTCAGATATATCAGTTAATTTTATGAAGCGGGAAAACTATACAGTGAATTCTTTGCCAACCAGAGAAAGCTTTAACCTAGGCCTACAAGAGAGAAGCCTGCGGACCCCAGAACATCTCAGGAACTGGGTAGTAGGTAGGTTGAAGCCGCAGTAAGTAGGGCTGAAAATAATAGGAACAGTTCAGGAAGTACGAGACAGCAAATACCATCATCTCCGCCATCACCAACATCACCACCACCACCCGCACCAACACCATCTCCTCCCTCAGCTGGAAAAGCAGACAGTAAAAGTCTAGATGCTTTTCTTTGGGGTAAGATGAATTGGAGAGACCCTCCTGCAGCTCAGGACAGGTGCAAAAAAACTATTTTACAGAGGTATTAAATGAAAGTCTCCACACTGAATACAGGTATCCATCCTGGGCATCAGGTAGGAGGGTGAAGGACTCCTTTATAGGGACACTAACTAGCCTCAGAGCAAAATCAATTCACCACATTTTTGCACCATAGTGAAACTCACCAATCAACAAGCCTCACAGATGAGCTTGCAAACAGCTTTTCAGTTCTTAATGGTGAACAGCTATCAAAGCCTCTGGAGCAAATCAAAGAGAAAAGGGAACCTAAAGGTGACAGAAATGATGCTAAGGGCAGAAGAAAATTGTCAAGGAGCAAGAAGAAGAACAGCAGCAACAATACCTTCAGAAGGGAGGGGTGGTGACTCCACCCCTTAGACAAGAATAAGAGGCTGTAAAAACGAAAGGACAGAGGATAAGAAAGAGCCCTTTTGAAAAAGGAAAGCAGAATAGAGGGACGCTAAAGGCCTTTGCCCTCCCAGGGGCTCGGGTGGGCAACACATCAGAAGACCAAGCCACAGCTTTGGGCAGCAGGGCACCTTATTTCCAACAATCTGTGTCAAAGATGCATCTGAAAACTGGTGAATCTGGCACCAACCTAGGTCCCAGTATTCATCACACATTTGCACAAACCATCCTTTACATATGAATTATTATCCTCATTTGATACACAGAATCTCAAAGAAATTTGAGATTCCAAATTTCAAATATCAAAAAGATACAGTATTTGGTCAACATATACGAAACAGTTTTGCAGATGGTTGCAATTTCCATGGTTCAACCTAATATCTGGCCTAAGGTCACACTATGACATTTTTGGTCAAAGACGTAAAATGTTAAAATAGAAAACATCACCATCCAGGGTCTCAACTTGCTGTTTTTTCCTGTGTCACCTTTGAATCTAAAAGGAAGAAGAAGGTTTATTTTGGTAAAGGTTGCTGAAATCCTCTTTGCTGGAGGATTTGTGGCTGGTTTGCTGCAAAACCATAGTGTTAATGTTGAGTGAGTCTGTGTATGCACTGGAGGAGGGACAGGGGTTAAGTGAACAAATCAAATTATGGCATGGCCCAAAGTCACAAAGAGACAGCGTGTGTGTTGGTGGGAGTGTGGGTTGGATACAGAAAGCTCATCACTGGATCCTTATTGCTGACTCTCTATGGAGGCACAGTTCTTGGTAGAAAAACACAGCTCTTTTGGTACCAGGCACCAACCCAGGAACTTCATTTTTTCTGGTGTAAACTTAACTTGTAAACTTAGCTTGACTCCTTGCCACCTTGGATAAGATCTTTGAGAGCTGGAAATTTAGCCATCACTTCTTTGGTCACTCATCTTATGTAACAACAAAACTTCCCCCAGACACTTATATTCCCAAGAATATTCTCAATTCCATAATTAAAATTTCCAGTCTAGGTAATTGAAGGGACTACAGACTTTGTTTATAGTGAAGGTGTGTTTCCTCCCAGCAAGTTGCCACCTGCTTATGGCCCTTGCCCGGGTCTCCGTTGGTTCCTCGGGGTAGGTGGGGGGGCAGCGCTCGGGAGTGCTCATCTCGCCATGGTGCCTGGTGCCCACAGTCTCTGGATTTGGCCTCTCTTGGCTTTGGCAGAGGGTTAAGCCTGCCGCTTTCTCTCCCGGAGATCGTGTGGGTCCTTGGAAACATTCATCACTGGGTGTCTCCCACAGCAGCCCCTGTCAGGCGCTGATGGTCTCCGGTGACTGGCTGTGCACCAGTCTCACCTCTTGTTGCTGTCATCCAGTCACTCAGTCGTGTCTGACTCTGCGCCCCCACAGGCTGCAGCAGCATGCAGGCCTCCATATCCTTCACTGCATCTGGAGTTTGCTCAAATTCATGCCCATTGAGTCGATCATGCCATCCAACCATCTTACCCTGTCACCCCCTTCTTCTTCTGCCCTCAATCTTTCCCAGCATCAGGGTCTTTTCCAATAAGTCGGCCCTTTGCATCAGGTGGCCAAAGTATTGGAGCTTCAGCATCAGTGAATATTCCAGTGAATATTCAGAGTTGATCTCCTTTAGGATGGACTGGTTGTATCTCCTTGCAGTCCAAGGGACTCTCAAGAGTCTTCTCTAGCACCACAGTTCAGAAGCATCAATTCTTTGGCGCTCAATTCACATCTTGTAGATTTACCTTTGGGGTCATTGCACCTAGGTGGCCATTTTGGATAAAGACTCCAGTCAGCTGCCGCTTCTGCATGATTCCCCCATCTGGAGGAAATGCTCATGCATTCTCTGACTCACCAAATGGCTAGTCACTCCCAGCTCAGCACTCCTCTGCTCTTCTTTCTTCAGCCCAGCCTCCTCTTAGATGGAGGGCAAATACCAGCCCTGTGTGTTCCCGCAAATTCCAGGGGCAAAGACCAAGCTCCCAAAGTAATCCTCTGAAGGTGTCAGATTGGAAGGAAGTACTCCCCTCCATTTCCTGCTTTGAGGCAGGGCCAAGAGAAAATACCAGAGCATTCTAGCTTTTCCCAGAAGGGTCTTTCCTCTCAACCTATTCAGTCTGAACACTTTTATACCCTCAAGTAGGTATTGGGCTCAGGGTTACAAAGCTAAAATTGTGTCCCCCACCTCTGTAGGTCCAATGTAGGTGGAGGAATTCATCATTTTGCAGTAGAATGGGTTCCATTCTTGTAAATCGATGTTCCATCAGCGTGTTCCATAAGCACGTGTGTGCTTGGTAGAGCAGAAGAAGGCGCTTGCAGAGGATTCTCTTTGTGACCATGGAGAGTATGCAGGGCTGGATGTGTGTACAGAGATACACATTGTGTGGGCGGTGCATGCAATGATTGCAGTAGGTGTAGGGATTGTATGCACGTGTGTGTGTGTCTGTGTGTGTGTGTGTACTTGAGCTGAATGTGCACATCCAGATCTCATCTGTAAGCACCAAACTGTGCGTTTTCCCCATGAATGACCCCACGTGTGCCAGTACAGGAGGCTTCCTCCACAACCTCTCTGCTAGGCTGTGTTAAGCCAAAGGCGGCTGAGACCAGCGTGTGGGTCCTCACCAGTCTCAGAGGCGGACTCACCCTTCTTACGGGCGGGCAGCCGGCCTGGGAACAGCGGTCACAGTCACTCTCCAGTAGAGTGAGGCATTGGCCTTCCCGCCTGCCTCACTGAGGAGGCCTAGAACCACAATTTCACTTACCTTAGAGCAAAACGCTCCCCTTCTGGTTTTGCCTCTAGACGGAATGCAAGGGGGAGAGCAAGAGATTCCCGCAGAGATTATCGCGTTTGGAAGCCAGCGCATCTCCCCTCTTTGGGCGTGAGCCGCAGGAGCTGCCCACGTGAGTCGTAAGTCCCTGCTGTGTGACTCTTCTCATGCTGGTGGTGTCACTGGGCAGCTAGAGCCAATGCACCACGTCACCGTGTCTGTGTGTGCGCCCCTTTTGGGGCCCTCGGAAGTGCCAGTGAACGTCCCTGGAATATGTCTTTCTGGAGAGCCAGGGACCCATTTCCATGGCAACACGCAGAGAAAGCCAGGGACTCGGGGACAAGTTGCCAGACTCCGTGACCAAGGCAGGCTTGCCACAGTGCACAGGAAGAAGTCCCAGCTTGAGTGGAGAGGGTTGGGAGGGAGGCCCCTGCTCTGCCTGTAAAGAATTTGCTGTGCTCTGCTGCATGTCACCAGCAAACTCAGGCCCCCAGGGAGGAGTATTGGCATGTCTCCTATCCTCACCCCAGAGGACCTAGGAGTCCACCCTAGTACCATAGGCACACAGCATCCCTTTTAGTAAAGGTGCTGGTTAGAGGGGCTGGATTTACACAGTCTGGAAGAGGTTACTGCAGAAATAGCGGAGGCAGGGGGAGGGGAACCCAGTCAGTCTCATTCTTCAGGTTGGTCTGGGCCATGGGATCATCCAGTAAACTGTCAAGGAATGGTTAGCTTAATTTGATTAAGACAGTGATGCTCTTTCTCCTAAGAAAGATACAACACAGTGAAGCTCAGCCATTTTAGACTCTTACGGCTTGAGAACCCCTGCAAGCCAGCGCCTCTGAGGGTGGGCATCCTGGGCTCGCTCATTCACTCACTGGGCACATATGCACTGAGGACCCACCATGTCCTTGAGATGGGCTATGCGAGGACAGTAGGTCATGAAGCAGCCTGGCTCTCACGGAGCTGACAGTTCATGGGGGGAAGAGTATTGATGATAATCAGGATTAATAAGTGAGACATATAGCATGCCAGGTGGTAATAGATGTTATGGTAAAAAATATAACAAGGTGAAGGGCATTGAGGGGGAAGGGTGGTTGCCGGAGGGACATTTCTCTTCATGAGGGAGGCAAAAAGGCCTCACTGGTAAGATAACCCATGAGTTGAAATCTGAAAAAGTGGAGGGCGCACACTATAGAGATATCAGCAGGAAGAGGGTTCTGGGTTCTTGGAGTACAAGTGCAAAGGCCCTGGGGCAGGTGCTTGCTAAGCATGTTCAAAGAACTGCAGGAAGTGCAGAGAGGCTAGAGCTGAGGGCCAGTAGGAAGGTCGTAGGAGTCAAGGTCACAGGGTAACAGTACCAGTTATGTGGGCCCTGAAGGCATGTGTAAGGATTTTATTTTTGCCCTAAGTAAAAAGATAGGTCATTGGGGGTTTGATAACAGAAAACACATGATATTACTTACTTTTCTTTTTCAAAAATGTTTTTATTTTGGTGAAAGACTCATGAAATTCACTATCTTACCATTTTTAAGTATACAGTCATATTCAGCTCAGTTCAGTTGCTCAGTCATGTCCGACTCTTTGTGACCCCATGAATCACAGCACTCCAGGCCTCCCTGTCCATCACCAACTCCCGGAGTTCACTCAAACTCATGTCCATAGAGTTGGTGATGCCATCCAGCCATCTCATTCTCTGTCGTCCCTGTCTCCTCCCACCCCCAATCCCTCCTAGCATCAGACTCTTTTCCAGTGAGTCAACTCCTCGCATGAGGTGGCCAAAGTATTGGAGCTTCAGCTTTAGCATAAGTCCTTCCAATGAACACCCAGGATCGATCTCCTCTAGAATGGACTGGTTGGATCTCCTTGCAGTACAAGGGACTCTCAAGAGTCTTCTCCAGCACCACAGTTCAAAAACATCAATTCTTCAGCGATCAGCTTTCTTCACAGTCCAACTCTCACATCCATACATGACCACGGGAAAAACCATAACCTTGACTAGACGGACCTTGGTTGGCAAAGTAACGTCTCTGCTTTTTAATATGCTATCTAGGTTGGTCATAACTTTCCTTCCAAGGAGTAAGCGTCTTTTAATTTCCTGGCTGCAATCAGCATCTGCAGTGATTTTGGAGCCCAAAAAAATAGTCTGACACTGTCATATTAAATTATTAAATTAATACAGTCATATTAAATATATTCATAATATTGTATCACCACTATCATCCATCTCCATAATTCTTTTCAGTTTCTTAAAATTTTTATGAAGTCCAACTTATTAATGCTTTCCTTTTTAATAATTTTTAAAAATATGTATTTATTTATTTGACAGTGTGAGGTTTCAGTTGTGGTACACGGGCTTTAGAGTGAACAAATCAGTAGTGGCAGAAGTTCCTCTTTTCAGTTTTAAAGCTGAAACTCTGTATTCATTAAACAACAACTCCCCACTTCCGCCCCTTGCACCTTGGCAACCACCACTGCACTTTCTCTCCCTGGGATTTTATCCAGTCTAAGTACTACACAGAATTAGAATCATATAGTATTTGTCTTTCTGCGACTGGCTTATTTCACTTTAGCACAATGCCTTCAAGTTCACCCATGTTATAACATGGATTGCAAAATCTTTCTTTTTCATGGCTGAATAATATTCTACTGTGTGTGTCCACCACATTGCGTTTATCCATCCATCCACAAGTGGACACTTGCATTATTTACACCTTTTGGCTGTTGTGAAAAACACTGCTATCAACATGAGCGTGCATGTGTCCCTTCAAGATCTTCCTTTCAGCTATTTAGGCTATATACATGAAGTCCAGACTCTTAACCAGCACCCAGTCAACACAGTGGCGCCAGGGGGAGCGGTGGTCTTGCCTTAATGAAGCATGCCTAACAGGCACTGGACATGTAGCTTCAGGTGTTAAGGGACATAGATGCCCAACCTACTGTGTGACCCAAAGGGGGAAAAATAATGCAGAAAGATTCAGACTCTGCTCCTGAGATGCTCACAGAGTATAAAAAAGTAGCCAACTCTGTTAGTCAAAGGGACTTGATTTATCATCTTTTTCGGGAAGTGTCTCATGGTCCAGAGTTGGTTGAATAGATGTTTTAGAGCCACAGGAGCAGAATAATGATGTGGAGGGTGATAATCTTACTGACTGTTCACTCTGTGCTAGGCATTGCGAAGAGCGTTAACACATTATCTTAACTGAATCTTTGCAATGACTTTGTAATATAAATACAGTTATTGTCATGCTTTTACAGATGAGGAAACTGAGGCTGAGGGAGCTGAACTCATCTGCCCAAGCCATGCAGCTGGTGTCAGAACCAGGTTCAGGCCAACCCTGCCAGACTCTCTGGCCCGTACTGTTGTAAGCCACTGCCTGCCTGTTCTTGGCTCTGCCATCTGATCACTATACCTTTCCCTTCTCTGGCAAGCTGGGTGAATCAGGCTTACAGAGGGCCCACGTGGGCCAAGTCCAGTCCCCCAGAGTGAGGAGACTTTGCCGCTGACAGAAGCACCAGCAGATTTCAACACCCGCATTTCCTCATCTTCCTTTCCCAACATGTGGCCCACTGGCCCCATGACATGGCAACAGTCAGGAAGAGGAGGTCAAGGGTCAGGAGACAGGCTTCACTTTGTCACCTCTCCACTGAGCCCACAGCATCTTCTGGCCGTCGGTGTGCCCCCAGAACCCTGAGTGTCCTTTAAAAGTATAAAAGGCGTCACGTTATACAAATGACTGCAACGCATTTGTAGTTTCCCACGGCTCTTAAAATAAAAGTTACACCCCCTACCCCAGCTTACAGGCTTCCCTGATGGCTCAGCTGGTAAAGAATCCGCCTGCAATGCGGGAGACCTGGGTTTGATCCCTGGGTTGGGAAGACCCCCTGGAGAAGGGAAAGGCTACCCACTCCAGTATTCTGGCCTGGAGAATCCCATGGACTGTATAGACCATGGGGTGGCAAAGAGTCGGACACGACTGAGCCACTTTCACACACACCCCAGCTTACAAGGTCCCACGTGGTGCCGCCCTCCCCCTCCACCTAATCTCGGTCTACTTGCTTACCATGGTTTGGCCAAGTTGGCGGTGTCCTGTTTTCTCCTCCACTCTGAACAAATGTTCTTTCTCCAGAAAGGCCTTCTCCAAACTGCTTAGGTAAATTAGACCTCCCTTTGTATCAAACAACCATTTTTTTTAAAAGGTCAATCTTTTTTTTACTGTGGTAAAATATGCATACTTCCCAGGTGGCGCCTGCCTGCTGATTCAGGAGACTTATGAGACATGGGTTCGATCCCTGGGTTGGAAAGATCCCTGGAGAAGGAAATGAAAACCCAGCAGAATCCCATGGACAGAGGAGCCTGGAGGGCTACAGTCCACGGGGTCGCAAAGGGTCGGACACAACTTAGCAACTTGGCACACAAGCACACAAAATAGGCATGCCACAACATTTACCACGTCAGCCATGGTTAAGTGTATGTTTTAGTAGCATTAACTACATTCACAATGTTGTGTGACCATCACCACCAACCATCTGCAGATGGAACTTTCATCATCTTGAAAAGCAACTCTGTACCCATTAAACAATACTTTTTCATCCCCCTTCTTCTCCCAGTCCCTGGTAACCTCTATTCTAATTTGTCTTTCTATAAATCTGCCTATTCTAAGTAACTCATATAAGTGGAACCATGTGGCATTTGTCCTTTTGTGTCTGGCTTATTTTGTTCAGCGTCATGTTTTCAAGATTCATCCATGTTGTAGCATGAATCAGAATGTCCTTCCTTTCTGAGGCTGAATAATATTTCATTGTATTCCCATTCCACATTTTGTTTGTTTTTGTGTCTGTTGATGGACACATGGGTTATTTCCACCTTTTGGCGACTGTGAATGGTGCTGCTATGGACACTGGCCTACGAGTATCTGCTTGAGTCCCTGCTCTCAATTATTCTGGGTATCACAGAATCTTTGAAATCGTGTCTATAAAACACCCCAGGACCTAAAATTATTTTGCTTACCCCTTTGTTTGCTAACTTGATTTCCACATCCTCCCGTGTCTCCTTGGATTCAAGAACCTTGTCTGTTTTGGTTCATGGTTGTTATCACGGTGACCGGCTGATGGTAAGCGCTCCATGAACATTTTTTAAATGAATGAATGGATGGATGAGTAACACTGCAGATGGGCCAGCCTGTTGGCTATGAGACTAGTTACTTCTAATATGAGGACACGTCTGAAAAGCTAAAATGTTGACAGGCATTCACAGACATTATTTAAACATTTTTCTCTTTTGAAAAAGCAAATTTAAATCAAAAATTAGAAAACTGACATATGTATCACAATCCACGGAAATAAGAAATTGCCTGCACAATCAACACAGCATCAGAAAGTTGGAGAAATCAGAAGAGTATTCTGCCAATCTGTCAGGGTGTCTGTGTTGCTGGAGACAGGTAAGACGAAGGTTTGGGGGGCTCTGGGCCAAGGGGCCAGTCCCCAGTCACCCCCTCCCCCAAGTGAACAAGTCACCCCCTCTCTGCAGGCCCTGGTCATCTGCAATGCTGTGAGGAGGAAGAGTATTTCAGGAGAGACCGCTGCTGCTGCTGTGTCACTTCAGTCGTGTCCGACTCTGTGTGACCCCATAGACAGAAGCCCACCAGGGTCCCCCGTCCCTGGGATTCTCCAGGCAAGAAGAGACAGGAGAGAGAGAAGCCCCTTAAACCCCAATGAAATCACGGTGTCAGTGAAGAAAGTGAGGGGACAGGCCGGGGTCCTGAATTCAGCCTACTCTCCCCTCCGTGTCTGAAGCTGGAGCCATGTCATTTGTCCCCTTCACTCTTCGTTTCATATGCCTCTTTCCAAGTCAGCTGGAGGTCCAATCCCCCATAATATATTCCTTGTATATACGTACCTTCCTTATGTGCGTATGGGTGTGTGTATGTGTGCAATATTGAGCTTTATAGATATATATGTTCTTCATCCCAGTTTCTGGCATAGAGCTCCTAAGTGATAGGAACAATAAAGGTGTCTCTGGATATTTGTAACAAACCACTTTCAACCACACCTAAGTTTGCTGATGAGTCGACTTTTAGAAAGCACCTGAGGATGTGGGCTGGTTACCACGGAATCAACCAGGATTAGAGGGTTGGACTTTTCTTTTTCTATTTTTTTTTTTTTTGGACTTATTTATTGAGCATTGAAAAGGATGGGGTTTGGAGAACGTCAGGTTGGTGAAAGCAGGGAGGTACAGGTAGAGTGGGGTGTTCCTGTGGCGGGGCAGGGCGTAAGGCGGGGTCGGGGTGGGAGAAGCTCCTTTTCCCGCGCCTGGCCCAATGCATCTCCTCCATCTAGGTGTCCCTGAGTTATATCCTTTTCTGATCATCTGGTGATTTAGAAAACACAACGTTTTTCTGACTTCTGTGAGCTGCTCTAGCAAATTAATTGAACCTCAAGGAAAAGGTGATGGCTTCTGACTCATAGTTGACAGATCAGATGCCCAGGAGACAACCTGGACTTGTGATCGGCATCTGAAAGGGAGACAGGACAGTCTTATAGGACTGAGCCCTTAACCTATGGGATGCGATGCTTTCACCCAGTAGACAGTGTCTGAATTGAGTTAAATTGTAGGATGCCCAATCGGTGTCCACTGAGATTTGAGTTAATTGCCTGGTGATGTTGGGAAATGAATTACACAACCTGTGTATGTAAACATGGGTGTGTATGTTTCTGGATGTGAGTGCAGGCATGCATACATGTGTATATGTGAGTGGATATGTTTACCTGCAGAATCTTTGGGCCCAAACTCAGTTCCAATTGGACCGTGCCACTTACAAGCTTGGGACATTGGATAAATCACAGACTCTCTGAGCTTCTGTTTTGTTTTCCATAAAAACAGCTAAACAGAAACTCTCCCACATCAGGATCTGTGAATTAAATGAGGTGATGTCTTTTAGCGTTGCCCACAGGGCTGGGGCCTGGCTCACCATAAGTGCCAATAGATGATGGCTGTTGCTTTCATTTTTTCAGTTTATTACTCAAATTCCCGGCCAAGATTCGTGTTGTCAGTCACTAGATAAGCTCAGTAAACCACATTCTGCTTCTATTCAGTGGGAGGTGGAGTGCAAAGAAGGGACATCAGTCAAAGAAATGAGAGAAAGGCTTGATTCACCAAGCATATGGGAGAAGGGCATGTTTTCTAGCCATCTTGTACTTTATATCTATTTCTTCACTGAATCCCCACCTCAGCCCCATGAAAGTGGCTTAATGATGCCCAATTTATAGATGAGACACTTGAGGCTCAGCAAATAAAAGGTCAGGAATCCAGCCAGCAAGGAGCTGGCATTTGAACCCAGGCCTAGGGTCTTTAGGGTCAGTGTTCCCCACGACAGTAGAGCATGGCTTGAGGACCAGCTTGTAAGTGGCACGGTCCAATTGGAACTGAGTTTGGGCCCAAAGATTCTGCAGGTAACCATATCCACTCACATATACACAGGTATGCGTGCCTGCACTCACATGCCGATGCTGATGCTGCAGAGACTGTTCCAGGCAGAGGACCCGGGAAGAGAGGGAAAGCACGCAGTTGGCCCTAGAGGGCGGCGCTAACGTGGGGAGGGCAGAGACGAAAACTGAGACTGGAAGGGTGAGCCAAGACCAGACGGCACGGTAGTTTGCAAGCGACACTGATGAGTGTGGAGTTCATCCCAAGGCCAAGGGTTTTAAATCTAGCTCGTGTTAGATTTATTTCCTACATTCTTCAACTTTTGTGCCAGTTCCAAGAAATGTTCTATTTTGGAGTAAATATAACTTATTTGGAATTTTTTATGGAATTTAATTATAAAATGTATCATATTCACATGAACAAAATGAAGTGGTTTCTTCTACAAATCCCTTAAATTTTCAATATATGTATGATGAAAAATATATTTTTTTCCTAGAAAACTGGAAGGTATCTCAACCAGCTGTATGCCAGAACATGGCAAATATGGGGTTTCACTGGAACTCAGTTTCCCCACCTGTAAAATGGGGATTCTACTTAACAGGGTGACGTGAGAATGAGATAAAGCACACAGGAGAACAAATGTGCAGCAAATATTAGTTATTCTTTTTCCCAGAATATTGCAGCTAGAGACTGCTGCTGCTGCTGCTAAGTCACTTCAGTTGTGTCCGACTCTGTGATCCCATAGACGGCAGCCCACCAGGCTCCCCCTTCCCTGGGATTCTCCAGGCAAGAACACTGGAGTGGGTTGCCATTTCCTTCTCCAATGTGTGAAAGTGAAAAGTGAAAGTGAAGCAGCTAGAGACTAACTCTATCTAATTGATCCAGGACCTGGATATCTTGGTTTAAACTCTCCAAAGGATCAATCTAATTGTTATGGAATATGTTTCTTTAGGGTCAAGAATCTTTTGGAATCTGGTCCAATTAGCTTGACCGGCAGGAGGGGTCATGTGGCACAGACATGGCTGCCCAGGCCAACCATGTGGCTGGCTGGTGAAGACAGTGATTGCCAGGAAACTGAATGGGTAGCTCTGCAGGAACACGTCTGGAATCAACAGTCAGAGCATTTAGAGTCACAGAGCTGGAAAGGCAACTGAAATCATCTGGCCCAGTTGATCCAATTTTACATGTTTAGAAACCAAGGCTCTAAGAAACATGGTGACCTACTTGGGGGTCACACAGTGAACTGGAGGCAGAGGCTGCTCCAAATACAGTGTTCTTCCTACCTGGCTCCAGTGGGGCAAGAGCCCTAAAGGGCACAGAGGGGAGCTACAGCAGACCCTCCCACCAAACCACCTTCCAGGAGCCTGTGAGTTCAGCGGTGTCACAGCCTCGACCTGTCAACAGCCTGGAATCCCAGGCTGCAGGAAGTATTCAGATTCCCAGCCTTTTGCTGCCCAACCCTGGCCACCTGTCTAGCCAGATTCCAGCTGCTCCGTCCAGCCGAGCAGGTCTGATGGCCACAGGTGCTCCCTCCTCGGCACCTTTGCTCACTGAGCAGCTTACTGGAATGCCCCCTTCTCCCCCACCCATCTGGGTTCCACAGACCCACAGGCCAGCACTTGTGGGAGGTCTTCCAGTTTCTGAATCTTTTCCTCTCTCTTGACTCAAAAGACCACTGCCTGCTCCATTCAGGGGATACGTAATTATATACTACAGGCTTGTTTTAACTCTCTTATATGTTATCTCTTGAGATTAGAAAATTATCTTGCTCATTTTGCGTAAGCAAAGCACCCAGTGCTGGTTAGGCGTTTTGAAGGTGCTCAGTAGACATCTGTCGGCGCGATGAGTGAGTGAGTGAGGAGATGACTGGTTAAACAGAGAATGATGGCGGGACCGTCAGTGGGCCCTGCCCGCCCTCACTACCCCGAGAGTCGGGCCCTCAGCAGCCTTTGTGGCCCTTGGATCTCCTGGGAAAGACGGAGAGGGCCCTGGTGTAGACCAGTGACCGCAACCCGTCATGGAAGACTCACTGGGATGGGTCAGCCTGGAGGCCTCACTGACCACTGCCCATCCCGTCTCACCCTGTTATCACTCCCATTTCACCAATGAGGAAATTGACAGAGATGGAAGTGAGTCCCTGAGGGTCACATGCAATCTGTACCTGCCTGGAGACTCAGACTTGGGTGAGGCTGACCCCACGGATCTGCCCACCCATCTCATGTACACGCCATGTGTGAGCCCCAGGGGTGCAAATGAGCAGGACACACTTCTGACCTCCAGGAGCCTGCCGCGGCCTGGTGAGTTGTGGCTGGAGACCAGCCCTGAGGACACCATTGAAACCCCGGGCCCAGTGTGCCCAACAGAACAGAGGCTAGATGGGGGATGGGGGGTGGGAACATAAAGGAAAGCCACAAGGAAGCCAGAGAAAGCAAGCAACCCTTTTCTCTGCACAGAAAAATCTATAGGGTCCCTAGACCTTCCAGACTTCCCTATAAGACAGCTGGGGTGAGGATAAGGAAGCCTCATTTAGAAGACAGCACATAGAGTCAGTGAGGAGAACATGGAGACCAGTGTGAATCTTCTTTCCCAGCCTTCTCTCCCACTAACCATTTCTCTTTCCACTGTCCTACAGTAAATCCAGGGCTTCCCTGGTGGCTTAGATGGTGAAGAATCTGCCTGCAATGCAGAACACCTGGCTTCGATCCCTGGGTCGGAAAGATCCCCTAGCGAAGGAGATGGCAACCCACTCCCATATTCTCCACTGGAGAATTACATGGACAGAGGAGCCTGGTGAGCTACAGTCCATGGGGTTGCAAACAAATCAGACAAACTGAGTGACTAACACACACACACAGACAGACACAGGGAAATCCCATTCCAGAGGAGCAGCTCTCGGTTTTCAAACATACCCTTCTTTATTTGGCTGGCCAACCTTTCCCTGGGCCATTCCCCGTGCCTGGACACTCTTCCCACCTAAACTTTTCAAGGGCCCAGCTTTGTGGGACACAGCCCTGATCTTAACTTCCTCTCAAAACCTCTCCAGATCTCCTCCAATCTGAATAAACCCCTCCGCTTACCCCAAAGAATCTCTCCCTATATCATGTTCTGATTTAATACTTCTTTATTATTTTTTAAAATTATTTTTTAATTGAAGTACAGTTGATATACAACATTGTGTTAGTTACTGCTGTAGAGCAAAGTGATTCAGATAAACACACACACACAGTCCTCCTACGTGGCGTTAGTGGTAAAGAACACACCTGCCAACGCAGGAGACATAAGAGACTTGGGTTCAACCCCTGGGTGGGAAAGATCCCCTGGAGGAGGGCCCCACTCCAGTATTCTTGCCTGGAGAATTCCACAGAGGAGCCTGGCAGGCTGACTCCCTGTCCCACTCTCTCCAGCAGAGAGTTGGACACAACTGAGGCAACTTAGCACACACACATATACATACACACACACACATATACATACACACACACACACATATACATACACACACACATATGTGTGTGTATATGTATTTTGTTGCTGTTTGGTCACAAAGTTGTGTCCTACTCCTTTGCGACCCCATGGACTGTATCCTGCCAGTCTCCTCTGTTGATGGGATTCCCCAGGCAAGAATACTGGGGTGGGTTGGCAGTTCCTCCTCCAGGGATCTTCCCGACTCAGGGACCGATCCCACATCTCCTACACTGACAAGTGGATTATTTACCATGGAGCATATACATGTATTCTTTTCCCTTATAGTTTCCATAGGATATTGAATATAGTTCCCTGTGGTACACTGCAGGATTTTGTTATTTATCTATTCTATACATAAAAGCTTAACACCTGCTGACCCCAGCCTCCAACTCCACCTCTCTCCAACCCTCCCCCTTGGCAAACACCAGTCTGTCCTCTATGTCCATGCTTCTGTTTCTGGTTTTCTAGATAAGTTCATTCAAATTTCTTTAAATGATAACACAAGTGCAGGGCCCAATGTTTGGCTCAGACCACACTCTCGGAGTGAAGTAGTGTTCCACAAATTCCGGCAGAACGAAGGTATGAATGAGTGGTGGCCCTTTCACTGTTGTAGAGAAGATTCATTTCAGTGAGATGGTCTACAAAGTCTCCAGCATGGAGAGGGGCCCCGAGCAGGGGCCTATAATATGCTCAGTGCCATGAAGTGGTTTGAAGCAATGCGGTCTCCTAGGCCACACCCGGCCAGCATAGCTAGACTTCCTGATCGGAACAAATGCCAACACAAAGGCTCCAGCAGGCCCGGTGCCAGAGAGCTGCCCACTGATTTCCAGAAAGAAGCAAAGTCTGGCCCTGCACAGCCACCCTTCATCCTGCCAGCTCCTGTCCCCACCGCACCAGCTTCCTAGGCCCACAGTTTGGGGAAGAAAAATGAACAAAAGTCAGGTTCAACCAGATGGTCAAGCTGTTTTTTTATTCACCACTTGTGGAGTCCTGGGGCTGGGCTCAGGAGGTGTGGCTGCGAAGCAGGCCAGGGTGGCTCATGGTGAAGAGTGGAGGCTCTGGGTCTAGATGGATTGCTGGCTTCGCGGGTACCAGCTGCTGTGACTCTGGGCAAGGCCATTTCCCTCTCCAAGGCTCAAATTCCTCACTTACAAAGCACAAACAATACATTGCCATATGTTAGTCTGTAGACAAATACTGACTCGGGACATATAAGATATAGAGAAAAAGGATGACAATGAATATTATATATTCACATCATATATGGTATACATATAATATACATATACTATATATTATATATATTAACAATACATATGTATATCCATATCTATAGATCCCTCTATATATTATGTAGGCAAATATACAGACATAGTCCTCCTTTAAAGAAGAATTTTAGCCTTTATTCTGATTATATCTCTCCTTTATATTTTTTATTTTGCAGTTGAAAGGGCTAAGGGAGTTTGTTCTTCATTCCCTCCGCCTGGAATCCCTAATCCACCCACCTGTCCATCCACAGGCTCACTCCTTCACCAGCTTCAGAACTTTACTCAAGCGTGTCCTCCTCAAAGAAACTTTCCCTGACCTCTGTTGAAAGCTACAGCCCATCTGTGGAACACCTGGTCCCCTTCCCTGACCTGCTTTTCCTCCACGGTACTTAGCACTATCAGACCTAATATTTATTTCCTGGTTTGGTCCATTGTCTGACTGTTCCCAGGAGGACAGGGATTTTTGTCCGTTTCATTCACAGCTATATCCCAGAACCTGAAATACACAGTCGACCCTCAATAAATATTTGTCAGATGAATAAACAATTAAATGAATATTTGTTTTTTTTAATGTGTTTATTTGACAAAATTAAAATGAACAACTCAATTCTTTTTCAGCTCCTGAAATCAGGCGTTGGAAAGGAGAGGATTTTACAGATCTGTGAAACCGTTCAATCACTGAGCAAACGTATATGAAAGTTCTGGTAAAATTCTAACTGGTGGTAAGGATTCCACCTGCCCCCCTGTGCCCCTCCCCCATCTTTTCCTCTGCTTTCCTCCTCAGTCTTTATCTGTCCTCACCAGGACAGTCCCCAGCCCTGCAGAACTCACAGGAACTCCTGGCCTCTCAATTTGCCTAACTCATTTAGTTTCTTTAAACACCCTGATTATAGGCCTGGCTTGGGAGAACCAGACTGTCAACAGGCTTGTAATGAAGGCTGTCCTGCCTGGGAGACTCAGGCACCTGTGTGGGCAAGACTGCGCTTATGATCCCAGGCCACAGATGAGATCAATGAAAGGTGTTAGTTTAAGTGCTTCTCAACCCTGGGCCTGCTGTTTCCCGAGTCCAGGTGCTCAGTGCTGAGAAGGTGCCGGCCTCCAGCAGGAAGGCCTAGGGAAGCTGCTGGCTGACACCCGCTGGCCTGAGAAAGGGCGGGGCGGCTTCAGGACCTTGGACGAGATCCAGAAGGAAGCTCGGAGAATAAACAGATTGACTAAGTCAGCGTGCCGCTGAGCAGACTGAGGTCCGGAGAGTCTGGGACCGACTCAAGATCTCACCTGGAGGGACTTCCCTGCTGGTCCAGTGGTTAAGAATCTGCCTTCCAACACAGGGGATGCGGGCTCCCTGGTCGGGGAACTAAGATCCCACACACCAGGGGGGCTCCTGAGTCCCCTCACTGCAACTAGAGAGAAGCCTGTGCACCACAAGGAAGGGTGAGCATGGGCAGCTAAGACCCAGTGCCCCAGAATTTAATTAAAGAGAACCATCTCACTTGGAAAGAAGAAAACCAAAAACCTGATGTCTTTTTCCTGACTCCCTGTCCAGCACCCTCTGACTAGTACAAAAGGGACTTTAGCCCTGGGCCCTGCAGTTCAGAGGTGCCCACTTGGGCCTTCTTCCTTCCCCGCAAGTGAGGAGTCTCAGGGAGCAGAGGAATGTGCCCAGTTGGAGCCTACAGACCTCCCCTCCAGGTGGAACTTGGGACTCCCACTGAAATGTCCGAACTCACTTCCCAGGGCTACGTAGGCATCTCCCCATTCCGTCTTCCCTTGGGTGGCCAGTGGGTGCTGCCTGCTAAGTGAGGGTGGAGGGGCATGTGTGGGCTGCTTCCCAGAAGCCACTCACAGAGCCAGAAAACATGGAGGATGGGAGGGCAGCTGCCACACGCTGGGGTAAAACTGCAGAGTTAGGCCTAACTCCAGGTCACTAGGAAGCCCTGCTCGTTAGGCCTTAAAACACCCTGTAGTTGGCAGTTTCTTCACTTGATCTATGACTTTTGAAATAAGTAGACTGTGGTTTATGACCCGATCTGGGATGAACCTGCTGTCTGGAGTGTCACTGCTTCTCGGGACCTCCAGTGCCCTGCTCGGGAGGGAGACCCTCAGGCCTCGGGGAGGAGGGAGCAGGGAGTGAGCCTGTCACCCTCTCCCCCCTCACTCAGGCAGTTTGCCTCTAGGGCCCCTTCATTTCACATTTTCAGCTGAGGAAGCTCAGGTTCACAAGGCTTTGGTCAAGGTCACACAGCCAGGAACAGATGGCCAGGGGGCTCTCGCTCTTTCCAAACAAACAGCAAGTTAATTTTGAAATGACAAAAGGAGGGGACAGAAAGAGATGTATTTGCCCCACCCCACCCATCCGAAAGGCCCGTTCAATATGTGCAGGTTTTGCTGGCTGGGCATCTGCCTGGTTGCTTGACCTGGCCAGCTGGGGTGGGCAGGGGCTATGTGCGTCTCCCCCTGACTACTGCTACGGTCCAATCATCTACCATGCTGTGACTTCTCAGGAAGAAGCTTGATTTAAGGGGGTGACAATGCAGGAAGTAAAAGCTGGCACCAGATGTGCCAATGGATATGACACTGGAAAGGGGTTTCTTGGGAAGTTAGGCTTCCCTGTATCTTTCCCTGGGAGCCCCCAAATCTTTGCTAAGTTAATTTCCTATGGAAGGGAGGCTTCTACTCTGCCAGCTGCCGCTGCTAAGTCACTTCAGTCGTGTCCGACTCTGTGTGACCCCATAGACGGAAGCCCACCAGGCTCCCCCTTCCCTGGGATTCTCTAGGCAAGAACACTGGAGTGGGTTGCCATTTCCTTCTCCAATGTGTGAAAGTGAACAGTGAAAGTGAAGCTTCTGTTTAATTGTTTCTGATGAAATGACCTGAACCAGAGCTCTCTATCAGACCTGACCCTCCCCTATTTAGAACATCTGAACAGTGGTCAGAGCTCTCTATCAGACCTGACCCTCCCCTATTTAGAACATCTGAACAGTGGTCCCATCTGTTGCTTCACTTTCCTCTCTTTCCATCTCCCCTCCTGGTGCCCTGGGCTCCACTAACGGCCTCCTAAGCAACTTTTGCTTTTGCACATGCTGCTTGCCCTGGGATGCCCTTTCCCTCCTTTCTCCAACCAGCTGGAAAGTTCTTCTTCGGGAGCCAGCTCAGTCCCCACCCCCTGGCCTGGCCCCTCCCAGTTGCCCCAGAGAGTTGCCTCTCTGCCTCCCCTGTACTCCCCAAGCCCCCCTTCCTTCTGGTAAGGGACTCTGCATTGAAGGCTGACAGCTGCCTGTCTGTCCCCACTGAGAAACTAGTGAACAACGCAGAGTAGGGACTAGATATCTTTCTTGTGTTTGTCTCCCTGCACAGTTCAGGTCTGGAAGGCAGTAGGTGCTCATAAAGGTCAGCTGAGGGCGGGAGCCCCGGCTCTGCAAGGGTGTGTTCCCAGCGTGACCTTATCTGCTATTTACCGACTGAGGACTGATCAGAATAGCTATTATTATTCCCATTTATCACTCCAGAGGCTGAGAAGCCCTGGACCATGCTCCTGTCTGGGGACCCGGGTGTCTGCAAAGCAATCCTGGTTTTTCCCCTGCTTGGCTGGGGGCAGGGAGCCACACAGCACTGGCCACGTGCTTCCCACCCAAAGAGCAAAGTGGCCATTGACCGTTTTTTCAACAATTGCCAGACTTTGCCCCAGGGCAAGGAGGATGGAAGGCTGAAATGGGAGGCCAGAGACCCTCCCTCTCCTAGGGACTGGCAGAGGCCCAGGCAGGGGGCATTTCCAGGCGGGAGCTGGGTCCAGCCCCAGGGACACACCAGCGCAGGGCTGGGGAGAGAGGAAAGGTCGGTTGCAAAACCCCATGTGTGGCAGCCTGACTGCTGAGTCATGCTCCTGAGGCCAGTCAAGGACCAAAGTCGGGGCTGCAAACTCAAAGCCGTCCGGTTACCCTTGAGCCTGTTGATTCCCTGGCCTTCCACATCTAATCCTTCCTTGGGCCCAACTAATCCCCTTTAGTAGAGCACAGCTGTTGTTTTGGGGTTTTTTCCCCCAGCATACCCCGCTCTTTGGGTGACAACATCCTGGTGTTCCATGGAGACCCTCTTCCCCACCGCTCTCAAACTGAAAGAAGTCAGATTCTCTCCTCCCCCCTCAACACCAAGGCTGGTCACATGGCCCAGGCTTAGCCAATGAGAACATTTTCTCTTGCCCCCGACTGGCTCCAGGATAAGAATGTGGTGAATGCAAGAACCAATGAGCCTCAGTTCTAAGATAGTCGCATGTTGCATAAAAGATGCTTTATTTTCAACAGGAATTGCTAGCTCTCTGGAGCAGCTAGAGACTGTATGCATGGTGGTTGCCTGAGAATAAGGTCACCCCAGAGGCAAGCGAGGCTGAGAGAGGGTGGAGGCAGGACACCCAGTCTCATAGTCATTTGTGAAACTCAAAACGTACCTCTCGCTTTCAGCTACATGGACTAATACTTGCCTCTTCACTTATGCATGTTTTAAAGTTGGGGCTTTGTCATTTGCAAATAAATGACACCGAATAGCACTACCTGGATAATATTTATTCTATCTTCTGTTTTCACTCTATGTTCTAGCTTAAACCTCTTTGTTGGCCTTCGCATCTCTACCCTGGATTATTGTATCAGACCACCTACTAATAATTATAACAGTAATAGTAGTAATTAAATAACTGCTATTTACAGGCACATCCTATTTGTTATAGCGACCCTGCAAATTGATACTCTCTTTGGCCTGCTGAAGAGACCGAGGGTCACGGAGATAAGGGACAGTTAGCAAGTGGCAGGGCTAAAATTCAGTCTTCCAGAATCTGACTCCCAAGTGTGTTCTCTTTGACCACAGCCTCATCCTGCTTTGTTTAACTCTAGGCAGACCTACGGAGACGGCAATGGCAAGCCACTCCAGTACTCTTGCCTAGAAAATCCCATGGATGGAGGAGACTGGTAGGCTGCAGTCCGTGGGATTGCTAAGAGTCGGACACAACTGAGCGACTTCACTTTCACTTTTCACTTTCACACACTGGGGAAGGAAATGGCAACCCACTCCAGTGTTCTTGCCTGGAGAATCCCAGGGACGGGGGAGCCTGGTGGGCTTCCGTCCATGGGGTCACACAGAGTCGGACACGACTAAAGTGACTCAGCAGCAGCAGCAGCAGGCAGACCTAATTTCTCCCACAACAGTAGCAGATTTTGAGGGTAGAAACCCTTTGGTCCTTTGGAAACACAGAACCATGGGCAGTCAGACTGTCGGTTATCCTGGACCTCAGGGACACTTTTTAGGGGCACTGGCTCTACTTTCAGGGTATCATTTTTCTTTCCCCCAAGGTCCATACTCATTTTTGCTGCCATGCTCTGATTGCTCAGGCTTGGGTTGCCTAACCAGCCCTGGGCGATCACTGTGGTCAGTTGTGCTGGCTGGGTTGCCTTGGATCGTATGTTCTGTTCTGGGTCTTAGTTTCACCAAAACCATATGGGCAGAAAGTGAGGTGATGATTCTAGGGCATATCAAAGTGCTGTTACCAGAAGAGAGAGCTGCTCCTTCTCAGCCCTGCCCTCGGCCTCAGCCACCCAAAACAGCAGTCCTTTATCAGTCTTCGCTTTCGCCGTCCCGAAGCCAAGCACCGGAAGGACAGAGAGCGGTGCGCACAGACTCGCCACTGACCAGACAGCGAGCAGCTCGCTGTCTAAGAGTAAAAGCATCGGCCGAACCATCAAAAGGCTGCAGGACGAGTGATAGCAAGGGCACCACTGAGAAATCCATGTTGCTTGGGGATGGGAGAGGGGGCATGGGAGAAGCCAGACTGAGGAGGTAACATGTGAGCTAGGCTTCGAAGGGCGTGGACGCTTTCATCAAGAAGGAGTGGTGGGGAACAGCGATTCTGGCAGAGGGGAGCAGCATATGCGGAGGTACAGAGACGTGAGAAATCTGGTATATTCTGGAAAAAGCATACTTGGGTAACAATGCAAGACAAGGAAGGGGAAGAGGGGATTTCTAGCCTGAGGAATAGAGAGGGGAAAGCATGAAAGCAAGCACCGTTAGACAGAGTTTAGAGTGACCTTCCTTGGCCTTTTTCCTAAGCTTCACTTAGCCCAAAAGGAAGTTGGTACTTCCCCAATCCACAGCTTCCCTTGGGAGAGGAAGGGTTAATTTAAACAAGATGAAGAAATGCCTGGGGAGCTGAGCATGGAAGGGAGAGACCAAGGTAGCCTGAGACCTGCACAAGGGGAGGGGGGCTGCGGAGGAGCGGGCAGGCCACAGAAGGGACAGGTCAGTTGCTGAACGCAACACAAATGTCCATGCTAAGCCCTCTCCTGAACCTTGAGAAATACAGATGTCAGTAAGACAGGGCTCATAGGCTGGCTAGAGAAACATACAAGGAGGCAGCAAAGACATTAGGCTGAGTTCTATGGCGTGGGATGTCCAGCAAGTGTCTATGCGGGCACCAGAAATACCTACTCTAGGCCAGAGGCAAGGAAAAGTCCTCTTAGAGAGAGTGACATTGGAACTTCCTCTAAGTTGGATTTTAAAGAATAATAGAAGTTTGCTGCCTAGAGACTGAGGGGCTCTTATCATTCCCTTATCCCCACTCTTCTTAAAACTGCACATGGTAGCTACTTGGCCAACATCTGTCCTTCCTGATGAATTCAGCAGAGACTTGACTTGTCTGGTTCACTGAGTTCTCTCCTAGACCTAAATGAGCGCCTGGCATAGAGCAGGGGCTCGATAATGTGTGTGTGTGCAGGAGCAAGCAGCCTGTGCAAAGCCTCAGCAGAGGGTGCAGACAGAGGCAGCAGCAAAAAGTATGATTTGGGATAAGCAGGTGGGGCAGGCAGAGTGCAGGGCAGAAATGGCCTTGATTGCCTATTTGATCAGTTTGGAGTTTAGCCTTTAAATGGGGAGGGACATGATCAGATTTGTATTCACCCACTTGGAAGCTCCAGTTTGATCCCTGGGTTGGGAAGATTCCCCTGGAGAAGGGAATGACTACCACTTCGGAATTTCTTGCCTGGAAAATTCCATTGACAGAGGAGCCTGGCGGACTACAGTCCATGGGGTCACAGAGAGGCAGACAAGACCGAGCGACTAACACTACTACTACTATTTATTTGACAAGGACGTATGGACGACCTACTATATGCCCAATACTGTGTTTGACCCTAGGGATATGGGAGCAAGACAAACTCCTTCCTCACAGGAGCCAACGTTCTTGTGGGAAAACAGAACACTTGTAAACTATTAAGAAATAGTATATCTTCAGCTAGTGTTGAAATGCTAGGTAGGAAAATAAATATGGGTAAGAGGCTAGAAATCATTAAGAGTGGGCAGTTTCAGAGCCAGATGAGGAACACGTCAGATACAATTATATTTACTGCAAGGAGCAAAAGACCTGGTTCACAAGTAGCCTAGTGTGTAGGAGTTTATTTGTATCTCACAACAGGAAGTTCAAGAGGTAAGCACTCCAGGGCTGGATGGGGACTCAGTGATGATGTCAAGAAAGAAAACATGTTCCTCCGTCTTCTTGTTCTGTGCTATGAGCTTTATCTCTGATGTTTTAATTTTCCTTAATGAAGAGTCATGCATTACATATTTACTTCAAGTTCATAATTAAAGACACAATGCTTTGCTGACATATAAATTTATTCATCCAGAAAAATTCAGAACAGGCTGATGCTCACAAAAATGACTGATAGGAGTTTGGAGCAGTGGGAAATTGGAAAAAGGGCCAAAGCCACGTCTGTATAGATGATTGGATGGCACTGGTATGTGTGTAAGGTATTCAGTTCCTATCCTGGGCAAATTCAGTGGAAGCGGGTCTTCAAAACCAGAAATGGCCGTGAGTGTTTAAGCCCTGTCTCCCCACATCTTGCACAAAGAAACGTTTTAGTGAGTGTCAGGCTTCCTAAATGTAATAGAATGGGAGATATGGGACAAGCTGACCGCAGCTGACTCTTGGTTTAGAAAGGATCACTCTGGGGCAGTGGGGACAAAGGATGTGAGGAGCAAAGTCTGGAAGCAATAACCCTGGGAGAGATGGGGAAGGCTGGCCGGGGCGGGGGACAGGAGTGGAGATGCGGGGGCAGCTTTGAGAACTGCGGGGTAGAAAGCTGACACCGTGGCCGTTCAGGCAGAGAGGAAGGAAGCGGGACACGGAGGAGGGGCCCGAAAGCGGCTGCAGGAACTGGAGAGCCGTTCCCAAGCCCCAGCGCTCTTGGGTCCCCCTTTGCATTGCTGCTTCTAAGAGGCAAATTCCAAGATGGCTTCCTGAATGCTCAGGAGTTTCTGGGGCCAACCTGTCCTTCTCTGATTGGTGGAGCCAGCCAGTCATCAGATTCAAATACTGACTGGGTACTGGGCATTCATCAGTGTCTTGGTGACCAATGACAAATCTGTTTTAAAAAACAAAACAAAACACTGTAGTAGACATTTAAGGAACTTGGAGGAATGCAGGCCAAGGAACCCAGCCCTTGGGCCCCAGTTACTGGACTCTTGAGTTGGTTACTGTTTAGGGGAGATTTTGTTGAGAGGTGGTAAAAATTGCTCTAAAAAACTTGGGGCTAGGAATTCACTGCAGTCCGGTGATTAGGGCTCCTCGCTCTTACTGCCAAGGGCCGGGTTCGTTCCCTGATCAGGGAACCAATATCCCACAAGTCATGTGGTACAGCCAAAAAAATAAAAATGAAACAAAAAACCAAAAGAAACAATACCCTTAGGGCCATGAATATCATCTAAAGAAGGAAGGGAGGATATTGGTCTGAGAAAGCTTCCTTCCTCATAGATTAAGACCTTTATTTTTCTTTAATGTAACTAGCTAAACTGGTTTCAGGTCAACAAACAGTCTACCCTGCCTAGGCCAGGCACTAAGAACAAAACAGAAGAAATTCCTTCCCTCAGAATTCTGGTAGTAGGAGACACCCAAAGCCCTAAATAAACAAGTTGTCTGTATATGGTATACTAGTGGTTTCCTTTTGTTTTCCTATGTTAAGCAGTGTTCTTGGAGCTAAATCTATCCTTTGTTGCATAATTCACTTATAAGTCATGCTGGGTTTCTTTCTTCTTCAATCATATAGTCAAAAGGAGATTTTGGTCCAGACGTGTGCCTGCTGCTGCTGAGTCACTTCAGTTGTGTCCGACTCTGTGCGACCCCATAGATGGCAGCCCACCAGGATCCCCCGTCCCTGGGATTCTCCAGGCAAGAGCACTGGAGTGGGTTGCCATTTCCTTCTCCAATGCAGGAAAGTGAAAAGTGAGAGTGAAGTCGCTCAGTCGTGTCCTACTCTTAGTGATCCCATGGACTGCAGCCTACCAGGATCCTCCATCCATGGGATTTTCCAGGCAAGAGCACTGGAGTGGGTCGCCAGTGCCTTCTCCAGACGTGTGCCTGTCAACCAGCAATAGGAAAAGTTCAGCTAGCTGTTGTCCCAAAGTTTCTCATTCTGGTATTTGGGAGAATTCAAAATGGAATCATTGAAGCCCCAGAGTGAACTGTGCAAGGATCAGTCAACTGACAAACAAGATCCAGGTTTCCCAGTTCACAGGCTGAGGTGGTATAATTCTCCACCACCTGATGGTAAGACTACCTGTTCTACGCTCCAGACCAAGCTGCTGGCCCAGGGGTTGATACACACACATCTCATGGTCAAGACATTTTTAAGTATATAGCTCTTGCTAGGCGACAGAGAACTTGCACGTTTGTCACCTCACTCCACACAGACTTACTAAATTTAGTAAATGAAGTTGCAAATTACCCAGTTAGATCTGAATGCAACGTTTGGAACACACTTATACTTAAAGGAATCTGTCTATCTGAAGCCTGATTTTAATTGAGTGTCTTAGTGCAATAGCGCTGCTATAACAAAATGCCACAGACAAGGTGGCTTAAAACACACATTTATTTCTCATGGTTCTGGAGGCTAAGAAGTCCAGGATCAAGGCACTAGCAGATCTGGAGTCTGGTAAGAGCCCTTTTTCTGACTCACAGATGGCTGTCTTCTCCCTGTGTCCTTGTATGATAGAAAGGATGAGGGAGCTCCCTGGGGTCTCTTGTACCAGGACTCATGGCATTCAGGAAGCCTCTGATCTTGTGACCTATGTACCTCCCAGAGGTCCCACCTCCTAATACCATCACGTAGGGCAGGTTTTAGCAAATGAGTTTTGGTGAGATATAAGGATTTAGTCTATAGCGCTGGGTGCTCTGTATTTTATCTGGCCCACAATCATTAGAGGCAGGCAGTATCAGTGTCCCTGTCTGATCGCTGAAGCTCACAGAGAAAATTGCCTAAGGTCAATCAACCAAGGTGGTGGCGGAACCTGGCCCTAGGTTCACCCCTGGGTGTCATCTTTAAGGCATCAAGGATGCGCTGGGGTGGAGTGGGGTGTCTTGGGGCTAGAAGGGATGAACAATGTAAGCTAAGGCCATAGAGGGACCAACCAGCATGAATCGTGGACCCTGCAGTCTTCATGTTAGAGGGCAGAGAAGAGTGCGTTTCCGTTCTTAGCTGTAACTGATTTTCGGTTTTAGTTTACTCTACCAGGACCTGGGCACCCCAGCCAACAAGGCTGAAAATGCAGGAAGCCATCTGGAGCTGTGTGCTGAGTCATAGGGCCTGGAGAAAAACAAGAACATCATGATGGCAGAGGGGGAGGTGGGGAGCAACGTCCCTGGAGATCACGAATGGCCACCGGAAATAGAAACCGCTCCCTTTGAAGCATCTGTTAGAAGGGCCAAGATCACCACGCAACTGGACTCCCCTTTCTATTAAACACTGACTGAATGCAGAACTCTGTTCTGTGAGAATGTCAAAAAGTCAGGTGGTTAGTGAAAGTTTCTAGCTCTTTTTGAGGGGTGGGGTGGGGTATTGGTTCTTTTCTTTTTCTTTCAAATCCAGTCTCATCCTCTTCTCTAACTACCTGTCAGCCCTCGGGTGGTATACTTAAATTTCCTGACCCCATTTCATCTTCAGGAATAACAATCCTCATCTCACTAAGATAGTGTGAGGGTTTCAATGAAATCACATTTTTAAAAATTGTCTCGCCTAAGTCTAGCACACAGTAGATGGTCCCAAAAGAGTAGCTGTTGTCAGAGAGACAGAAAAATACCTTCCTGTGGGGCTGGTGTGGGGACTAAATCAGAGAATGTGGGGAGGGGAACACTGGAGACAGGTCTCAGTGAGAAGGCAGCTAATGACGAGATTCCTTTTTCCTTGTTTTGCCCCTAGATCCTGAGAGAGCTGGTTCTGGTCCCCATGGATGCTGTTTCAGTTCAGTTCAGTTCAGTCCAGTCACTCAGTCATGTCCAACTCTTTGCAACCCCGTGAATCACAGCATGCCGGGCCTCCCTGTCCATCACCAACTCCCGGAGTTCACTCAAACTCATGTCCATCGAGTCGGTGATGCCATCCAGCCAACTCATTCTCTGTTGTCCCCGTCTCCTACTGCCCTCAACCCCTCCCAGCATCAGAGTCTTTTCCAGTGAGCCAACTCGTTGCATGAGGTGGCCAAAGTATTGGAGTTTCAGCTTTAGCATCAGTCCTTCCAATGAACACCCAGGATTGATCTCCTTTAGAATGGACTGGTTGGATCTCCTTGCAGTCCAAGGGACTCTCGAGAGTCTTCTCCAGCACCACAGTTCAAAAGCATCAATTCTTCGGCGATCAGCTTTCTTCACAGTCCAACTCTCACATCCATACATGACCACGGGAAAAACCATAGCCTTGACTAGACAGACCTTGGTTGGCAAAGTAATGTCTCTGCTTTTTAATATGCTATCTAGGTTGGTCATAACTTTCCTTCCAAGGAGTAAGCGTCTTTTAATTTCATGGCTGCAATCAGCATCCAGTGATTTTGGAGCCCCCCAAAATAAAGTCTGACACTGTTTCCACTGTTTCCCCATCTATTTCCCATGAAGTGATGGGACCAGATGCCATGATCTTAGTTTTCTAATACAAACACAGTGAAGGCTTATATATGTTCATTCCATCCACAAATGTTTCCTTTAACATTGTGCATGTCACTGGTTTGTCCTCTGTGGCAGTAGAGACAAAACGAAGATGAACTCCTATTTGTCCATTGATTTCTGCAATTGTTTCGTGGTCAGGCACTCTGTGAAGCACTTTATGCAGATTGGATTCTTAGAGCAACTCTTTCAGATAGGTACTATTACAATCCCACTTTATAGATGGGAAAACTGAGGCTCAGAAGGATTCAATATATTGTCCAAAGGCACAGAGCTAGTAGAAAGTAGAGTCAAGGCTCAGTCCCAGGCCTAGCTATCCCTACTACGGACCAGTTCCCAGAGGGAGAAAAACACTCAGCTGGAGATTTCAACTTATCCAGGCACAAAGCTGTCTACACAGCACAGTGAGATGAAATGTCAGAGGTGAGGTTGGTCATCAGAGTGACTGACAGTTCTGGGCTGGAAGGGGCTTCCTGAGGGGCTTCCGAGAAGGTGGGGGTGGGGAGTAGCCCTAGACCATGGGGAAGCAGGTGGAAGCAGGTGGAGACAGTACAGCAAAGGCAGGTGAGCAAAGGCACAGAAGACTTGGTCAGGTGTGGGCAGGCTTCAGCAACAGGCCAGCTGGCTGAGCCCAGGGCCTGTTTTAGACCCAAAAGGAGGAATATTCAGTTGGGACAGAATCTGGCTGGGGCAGGCTGTCATCAGTTTCCAGAATGATAAACTCCTCAGGTCCAGCTGAAGCAGCATCTAGTCTTAAAGCATCACTGCTAGGAGGATCCCTACAAATCACGTGCTGGCCCTGTCAGCAGTGCTCGAAGGTGTACCTGTCACTGGAAATGAAGGAGGTTCCTGTAGGCAGTAGACATCACCTGTCTTGCTGAGTGACCTCAACCTTAAGTAAGGAGATAGTGACATTTCCTTTGTGTTCAGAGGATTCCACTAAGAAGGCCAAATGCTAAGGGTCATCAAAGCAAACTCAGAGATGGTACAACTGTTCTTTAAGCCAGTCTGGCAATATATATCAAGAGGATAAACACGATCCCCTCTTTGATGCCATGATTTTACTGCTAGAAATTAATCTTAGGGAAATGGTCATGGAGGGATGCAAAACTTTGTGTACAAGGATGGTTGCTATAGTATCTATCACATGCAAATACAAGTATCAGAAAAGTCCCCCCTCCAACCCCAAAAAAGAGAACAGATCTGTGGTTGGCAAAGGGGGAAGGGGAGTGAGGGAGGGGTGGATTGGGAGTTTGGGATTAGGAAATGCAAACTATTATATATAAAATGGATGAACAGTAAGGTCCTACAGGGTACTAAATTCAATATCCTGTGATAAACCATAATGGAAAAGGATATGAAAATGAATATATATCATTGTATAACTTAATCATTTTGCTGTATAGCAGAAATTAACACAACATTGTAAATCAATTATATTTCAATAAAATAAATAAAAAAGAAATGTCCCAACTAGTCAATAACAGGGACTTAGCTGAAAATGATGATATATTCATTCAATGGACTACCACACTACCATTGAAAGTCATTGTTTAGTTGCTAAGTCGTGTCCGACTCTCTTGAAACCCTATGGACTGTAGCCTGCCAGGCTCCTCTGTCCATATGGGATTTCCCAGGTGAGAATACTGGAGTGTGTTTCCATTTCCTTCTCCAGGGGATCTTCCTGACCCAGGGATTGAACCCAGGTCTTCTGCTTGGCAGGAGGATTCCTTACCACTTAGCCACCTGGGAAAAGTCATTGTGGTCACACCGTATTAAGTGAAAACATCAAGTTGCAAACCTTTAATACAGTATGATCTCAGCTTGAAAGTACATTAATAAAATCCATTCCCCCCTTTTTTTTAATTCCACAGACATTTATTGAGCACCTATCAAGTAGCAGGAGCAGTCCTAGGCATGGAATACAGCAGAGACTATAACCCACGGGATGCCTGCCTCTGGGAGAGGGGTGACAACAAAGAACCAGTCAATACAAGGCTGTAGATGGTGGTCAGCACAGTGGGAGCACAGCAGGGGGAGCGGCAGAGGCTTGGCCAGGAAAGTTGCTCCCCAGTTAAGGAGGAGGCCCCAATACCCGAGGGGTCTGGGGGGAGGCACTTGGGGCTTCCTCACCTGCTGCTCAGTTCCCCTGAGCCAGCCCATTTCTGCCCAACTTGCACAGGCCTCAGGGAGCAACCCAAGGCCATGACTTTAGCCCAAAGAAGACAGCAGTGGGAGGGGATCCTTGTTAATCCCCAGCCCTGACCCACCTACCCCAGCAGATAGGTGGGGCTGACCTTTTAGGCCTTGGGACTCTGGTGTGCAGCTAAAGGCATTTGAAGCTGACTCTGGGTTTGGGGGTCCCCAGAGGTCCCAGTGATGGCACAGTGGGGGGCCCATGCACAAGAGAACAGTCTCCCTGGCAGGGGAGGGGGCAGAGCCACGTCCTGGACCACAGAAGCCTGGTTGTCAGGAGTGTCAGTAGTTACCGCATCGTGAGAAGCTGTGGGGCACATAGAGGTCTGGCGCCCACGGACACGGTCAACAGTGCCCCAGCTTCAGGCTCTTGTACAGGCAGCTCGTGAAGAGCATGCCGAACACCTGCACACAGGCGATGCCCAGGCCCATGGCGCCGCTGATCCTCAGGTGCTCCTGGATGAGGGTCTCCAGCTTGGGGATGCAGCCGCCCTCCACTTTGTAGATGTTGGAGGCGGGGTCCCACCGCCCACGGCCATCAACCATGGTCTTGCAGCAGCTGTCGGGGACCACATGTCCACCTGCCTGGCCCGAGCGGATGCACTCACTGTCCTTCCAGTCCCACTCACTGTCCTGCCAGGCCTGCGAGTTGTTGCTGCCACAACAGCGGAACTCCTGCTGCAACTTGTCCACAGCGCTGCTCACGCCCTCATGGCCCGGCTGGCGGTGCCCCTTGGTCACGGTGTCCTTCAGGTTCTCCTTGAGCTCCGCGTCCAGCTGCTGAGAGTAGACATAGACTCCCGCAATGATCTCCAGCAGAAAGATGGTAAGGAGAAGGATGCAATACAGACAGAGCAGGATCCTCTTCTCCTTGAAGGTGGCACAGCAGCCCAGAACCCCAGTCACCGTGACGACAGCGCCTGCCACCAAGATGCCAGTAGGGTGCCTCAGACCAGCCAGCTGATGCAGTCATGCCTGAGGGCCAGCGTCCAAATGCCCATGGCCTGGACGGCCAGACCAGCCAGCCAGAAGCAGCAGGTGCAAGTGAAGAGCAGGTGCTTGAGGCAGAGGGTGCCCGTGTGTAGTTGTCAACTTCTCCCCGAACTTGCCCATCCTGGGGCCAGCAGGCGGGGAAGGGGCTGGCTGGTGGGGAGGGCGCCTCTGTGAAGCAAGAAGACAGAAGTTCCCGCCTGAGGAGGCTCCACTAGAAGGCCAGGGACAGGTCACAGGTCTGGCTCAAGCAGCCCCGCATCAGCGGCCAGCGGCGGGCTGCGGGGGCCGCGGCTCTGAGCGCAGAGAAAACGCAGCCGGCCTGGCCCGGCCAGCGGCCAAGGACTCCACGCCTTGGGTCAGAGCAGAGCTCCGCGCAAGGGCGGGACACACATTCGGGCGGGCCCCCGGGGTCCACCCAAGGTGGCAGAGGCCAGCGGGCTGTGGCCCGGGGGTGCCCACAGCCCCACCGCGGCCCATGCCCTCTCCATTCACTTTTTAAGTAGCTGAGATGCTGTGTCCCAGACAATATTCTGAACACTTTGGTGATGGAGGGCAAGGAGGTGAGTGCATTATTTGGGAGGCAGTCAGATGACAAACATATAGAATATGTTCAGGAGTAAACAGGTAATTCCTGAGAGTAGTACAGTGCCATAAAGAAGATATAAGATGGGCTAGTTTAGCATGAGGGACAGGTAGGGATGATCTGAGGAGCTGACAGTTTGATTGCCTCCTGCATATTGAAGAACATCTGGTCATGAGGATCTGGAGAGGAGCAGAGTGCGGAAGGCTTTAAGGACACCACAGCTGGAGTATTAGAAAAGAAAATAAAGGAAGAGAATAGTGTGTGGGCAGGGAGAAGAGAGGTAGGGGAGAGTCGGGCACAGGGAGGATAACTAGTCTGAAAGCCAAGGTGAGGTGTTTACAGGGAGTTTGGATTTTATTCTAAGTGCAATGGGACACTGCTGGATTTTGTCAGGCAATGATTATATTCACATTTACATTTTTGTAGCCAGAAGGAAATACATCAATGGGTTAATAGAGTTCATCAAGGGGTAGAGGGGTAATGAACAATTTTTTCTTTGTTTCTGTGAGTTTTTTTTTTGTAACGCCCAAACTTTGACAACTAGAAACAAACAATAATTTCTCTTTTAAAAATCATGCACCAGAGAGCAATGCAAGCTAATGACCACCATTTACGTGGAGCCATTTACAGGAAGAAAAGTCTTTTGCCCATGTCATCCCATTGCATTTTTGTAATAACCCCATGAGTTAAGTCAGTTAGAACTGGGACCAGAATAAAGTTTCTACAGCGTTTGCCCAGGTTGGCTGATTCTGTCACACAGTGAGGTGTCTGGGGCCCTTAGGTCTGCCTTAGATGCATCCAGATACCCAGAGGCCCCAGGAATTAGTCATGCCATTACTGCCCCCTGCCCCTGTCTGAGGGAGAGTAGGGAGGCAACAATGCCCCCAGTTGTACATGGCTAGTGCAACAGCACGGGTGTGCAAGAAGAGAGGTCTTGCCCACAGGGTAGATGCTCCGTAAACATTTGCTAATTAGTGAAATGACTTGCTTTCAGGAAAATGCTGCTTACTCTTGGGAGGTGGTTTAGCTGACTCCACAATTCATTAGCTGTGTGATCTCAGGTGAATTATTCTACCCTCCAAGCCCAGAGTCATCTTCTGTAAGATGAAGATAAAGCCTGTGCTCATTCACCTTTGTGCAGTGTGATAGTTGGGGGCAGCCTCTAGAGCCGGACTGTCTGGGCTTGAATCTGCCTCCACCCTCTTCTGGTTACATCCTTGTGCAGATGCTGAGCCTCTCAAGACCTCCGTTTTCTCATCTGTAAAATGTGAGTAATAATACGGGTCTCCTAGCACCGATGTTCGGAGAAGGCAATGGCAAGCCACTCCAGTGCTCTTGCCTGGAAAATCCCATGGATGGAGCAGCCTGGTGGGCTGCAGTCCGTGCGGTCGCTAAGGGTCGGACACAACTGAGCGACTTCACTTTCACTTTTCACTGTCACACACTGGAGAAGGAAACGGCAACCCACTCCAGTGTTCTTGCCTGGAGAATCCCAGGGACGGGGGAGCCTGGTGGGCTTCCGTCTATGGGGTCACACAGAGTCGGACGCGACTGAAGTGACTCAGCAGCAGCAGCACTGATGTTAGGATTAAATGAGCGGATGGAGAACTTTGAAGAGGTCATAGCACAGAGTGTGTGCTCCTTAAACGCCAGGTACTATTAGCATCAGCATTATAGGGAGTTTGCATCAAGAGAGAGGCTTTCAGAAGCACAGAACTTAACACAGGGTGCCAATAAGGCTGCTACCGCCCTTCTACCACCGTGCCTGCCATGATCGCTGTCTCAGTGATTTTGTTTAGAAAGGAGACCCCTTACCCACCAGGATGTCCTTTGCCAAGTTAAACAATAGATCTACTCCCTCTCATCTCAGGAGGTTTATCTGTTCAAGGTCATGGGAAGAATCCTCTGACATTTGCCAGGGTCTCTGTCTCTAATTCATTTAAGGAGCCACTTTTTACATTTCAGGCTTGACATTTGCTGAATGACATGAATGGAGCCTGCTCAGGTGAGCAGCCTGGGATCACAGGACCTCTGACCTCCGCCCCTGTTTTCAAGCTTCAATTGTTTGAGGACCACCAATAATTGTGCAACAGCTGTATACCCCTGGTCTACTGGGTCTCCTCTTCCCTCATCATTTTTCTTGAATTTGTCTCACATTTAAAGCTCAAAATATGTTGATTCTAAAGGGAAGTATACTCATTACTATAAATGGAAAGCCACAAATAGAAGCTACTCATAAAAAGAAATATTATGCAAATGAAGCAGTATTGCTGAATTCTAGAGGAATAGGGTCGCCCATTGAAGACTCTAGGCTCGTGAAGCCTTTTAGATGTTCATTTAAATAGGAGATCTGGAGAGGTGTGACAGACGTTAGTACCCAGTGAGTGCTTTCTTGGTGTAATAAGGATTGAGAAAGACTTTAAAGAGGAAAACAGTCTCTAACCACCTGACTCTTATCTTTTTATTTCTGTGTCTGTTCACCTCCTAGAACTTTCTCCTGTCTGCTAGGGGCCCCCTTCTATGCTGTTCAGTTCTATATTCAGAAAGGTAAGGAGTGAACAGCCCACTTCTTCTCACTTGTTAGGTCTTCTTAGGAAGATTCTTAGCCCTCTCTGAAATGCCACTGCCATGTTCTTGCTTAGTTGTATCTGATTCTTTGTGATTCCATGGACTGGAGCCTGCCAGGCTCCTCTGTTCATGGAATTTTTTAGGCAAGAATACTGGAGTGGGTTGCCATTTTCTACTCCAGGGGATGTTTTTGACCCAGGGATCAAACCCGCATCTCCTGAGTCTCCTGTATTAGCAGGCAGATTATTTACCATTGCACCACCTGGAAAGCCCCTCTCTGAAATGAGGGAGCTGGATTAGAAACATATTCTTCTCTGATGATTTTCAGGCCCCCAAAGTGTGCTTGGCTGCCCATCCATGTTTTTCACCTGCGGACAGAGCAGAAGTGAAACCCACCGCAAGGATGTGGTCTCGTGGAATAGTTCAGGTCCCTGGATCTCCATGAGAAGCAAAGAAGTGGGATTCACCACGAATGAATGTGTGTTTCCAGAGGGGTGCATTTTCTGTGTGTTGAACTGAGCAGATGGCTGCGTTTGAATGAAAAAGGAAATACACCCTAGGAAGAAGTGACAAAGCGACTTCAGGTTTCATCCCCTCATTCAGCAGCTCCTGCAAAAGTTTCCTTCATTAGCTGCTGCTGCTGCTAAGTCACTTCAGTTGTGTCCGACTCTGTGCGACCCCATAGACAGCAGCCCACCAGGCTCCCCCATCCCTGGGATTCTCCAGGCAAGAACACTGGAGTGGGTTGCCATTTCCTTCTCCAAATCATGAAAGTGAAAAGGCAAAGTGAAGTCGCTCAGTCGTGTCCAACTCTTTGCGACCCCATGGACTGCAGCCTACTGCAGCTCCTCCGTCCATGGGATTTTCCAGGCAAGAGTACTGGAGTGGGGTGCCACTGCCTTCTCCGTCCTTCATTAGAGATCCTGGTAGATGCTGCTGAGGCATTGCTCCTAAATGATTCCTCTTTCCAGGTCTCCACCCTGCTTCTAAATTGGTTGGAATCTGCCGCACCTGTGTGTATTCAGATTCTTTAGCCTGACATGTGAGCCCCTCCTCAGTCTGGTTCTAATCTGCACTTGCAGTTCTGGCTGCTGGAATGCCTGTTCCTTGAATCTCCTACTTTGGGCAACCTGGTTCCCTGGCACAGAGTAGGTGTGAAAAAATGTAATTGAAGAAAAGAATCTGTCTCATGCTGGGATGCCTCTACAGTCCCTTTCAACATGTAGTTAGTTCTTGAGTGTCAGGGATGAATGGTGATTGAAAACTTCCTATATGCCTGCCGTGGTAGGGTGACCACTGTCTCAATTTGCTGAGGATTTTCCTGATTCTGGCACTGGCAGACCAAGAACCAGGATTCCCATGTGACAAAGGCACATCAGGATGGTCGGTCACCCTGTGTGTTAAGACTGCACATGCTCTCTCTCCGTGAGACCTCCAGCACAGTGGGGGAGGAGACGGTAAACAAATTATCCCACAAAGAAATAAGTCATTACAAGCCGTGGTGAGTGCAAAAAGAAGGCAGCCCCAGGACTTCCCTGGTGGCTCAGTGGTAAAGAACCCACCTGCCAGTGCAGTGGACATGGGTTCGATACCTGGACCAGGAAGACCCCACATGCTGCAGGGCAACCTAGCCCACGATCACAACTACTGAGCCTGGGAGCCCTAGAGAAGTCCCTGCAGTGAGAAGCCCGCACACAGCAATGCAGAGGGGCTCCCCACTTACTGCAACTAGAGAAAACCCACGCGCAGCAACGAAGACCCAGCACAGCAGAACTAAATTAATAAGAAGGCAGCTGTGAGCTGAGTGATGTGGGTTCGAGAAGGAAAACACAGAGTCCCAGCCCTGGAGAAGCTCCTGGTTGTAGCTAGGAGAGAGAAGGATACACAGCTTGTTTAATGTCAAGTACCGAGTGTAATGGATCAGAAATACACACTCCCTTTTCCCTGTTCACAATGCACCACTTCTATTTTAATTGCGGTTTCAAGCATCAGAAACTCACTGGTAAATTAAATAGATACACATCAATCGAAAAGGCTGAAAAACTAGGGGGCCTTGGAAGAGAGAGAAATGATGGTTTCTTAGGGAGCTGAGAGAGCAAAAAAATATGCCAGAACAAGAGAACATGCCTTGTTCCATCTCCATTAGAAAAACTGACTCAAGCCATCCTCTGCCCGTGGGTTTCTCTGCCCAATATTCTAACTCCAGTAAGAAAGAACTTGATAGCCAAGCCTGGGTCTCATGCCAACCCCTTGGCTAGGCTAGGGCGGCTACCATGATTAGAAATCCACCAAAATAGTTTGTGATGGGGCCCTGGGGAGCAGGGTGGTTGCTAATGGCAATGGAAAAGCCAGGATGCTGGAAAGGTGAGGACCTCAGTCACCTGTATCCCTCTTCATGAGGCAGTCCAGACACTGCCTGCCCGAGGCCTTCCTGTATTGTGCTTACTGCCTTCCAAGGAGCTCTGCTGGCCTTATGTCCAGAATATCCTGTTCTATTCTGTGACCATGGACAGCCCCATGCTGACGTCTACCTTCAGCTGATGGCACCTTGGCCATGCCCACCTTCGAGTATGCACTGGGTCCTTGGGCACGGCCTGCACATTTCCTGGCACAGAGGCATGCTACTGAGGACTTTCGAGAGAGTTCTAAAAGAGCCCATTGCCCTGATGATCCCACCCACCTTCCCCCCAGCCGGGCCACTGCCCTCGAGCCAAACCAGTCTTCTTTCTGCTTCTCACGCATTCGGCCTGCTTTGCTCTCCCTTCTGCCCATTTGCCTGCTTTGCTGACCTCATAGCTCAGCAGTTCTGCATCAGGGAGATTTTGTCCTCCAGGAACATCTGGTGACATCTTGGGACAGTGTCAGCTGTCACACTGGAGAGAAGGCTGCCACCAGCATCTTACAGGTCGAGGCCAGTGATGCTACTAAATGACTCATAAAGCACAGGACAGAGCCCTGACAGATCCCCTGACAGAGGGCTATCAGGCCCCCCACGCCCCTTGGGCTGAGGTGGAGGAGTCCAAGGGTGAGGCCGAACGCCCACGTCTCTGCTCAGTTCTCAACACCAAGAGGCCTTCTCCCACCGTCTACCCGTCTCTCTCTCCCCACCTTTCGTATTTTCCTAAAATGACTGTGTCTGTGTATTCAGCTGCTTATTTGGGGCCTGTCTCCTGTACAAAAGGGTCAGCCCTAGGAGAGTGGGCCCCAGTGGGCCTTGTTCCCAGCTGGGACCCAGCCTGGAAAGCAGCATCCGGAACCCTGTGGGCTGCTCCACAAAAATGTGATGAGTGAATTTTGTTTCATAGAGGAGAGTGGCTCCACCTCCTCAAAGAGCAGAGGTCAGAACACTGGGCTGTGAAGCCCAGCCCTTCTCAGACTGGCCATCTTGGGATGCATTTGCATTTGTTTATTTCCCCAGCCAGTTCACATTTAGCCTTTGGCAAGTTTCTGAAGCCTCTTGCGACTCAGTTTCTGCATCTGTCAAGTGGGGCTATGTTTATTAGCTCCTTCCTTGCAGAGACATAGTGGAGATGAAATAAGTTAACCCACAAAACACTTAAGAACATGCCTGACTCAGAAGCGCCTTAGTAAATGCCATCTCTCATCATCATCATCACAATGACTTGGCCAGAGTAGGCGGTGAAGATGACAGAATGGGCTCTGGGGCCCTCCCAGAAGATTAGGGGATTAATGCAGCTTGCAAAGCCAAAGCTGTCCCCACTTGGTTTTGCCAGCTCCTTCTCTGTCCATGAAATAAACCAGATGAAGCCCTTATCCATCTCTTGTTTTGAGAAGGAGGCTATCAGGAACTGTGGATTTAATGTGGCAGATGGTGCTGTCCTTGAATTATGAAACCAAAGGAGGAAATTAAAGTGCACCATTGCAAAAGATATGGGCCAGAAGGGGTTGAGGGCAGGGCCCGGGCCACAAAGGAGAGTGAAGGAGGTGTTTTATCAGCTGGACAATGGCTATTCCTGAGAGTAGCTAGGGTCCTCGAATAATAGAATTTTATAGCCTAAAATCATTTGAGACTACTTTCTTCATTTTATATAAGCAAATGAGGCCCAGAGAGGGAAAGTGACCCTCGAGGTCACCTAGCCAGTTAGTGACAGAGCAACCCACACCTCTTGTTTTGCTGATCAGGGTTGTTTTCTGTCCCAGGCCAAGACCAGGGGCAGCCTCTGTCCCAGGGTGTCCAGGCTTTGAGCGTCTCTGCTCTGCATACATGTACTCCATGTCTCTCCCCAGCTCATCAGGGGAGCATGAGCCAGAGCTCTGGAACCCTGTCTGGGTCTTATAACCTCAGTTTGCGTATCTGTAAAATGGGAATAATAATAGGCTATATCTCACAGCGTCACTGTGAGAATTTGGTGAGTTACTCTCATATCAAGCATATAGCCATGGGCTTGGCACATAAAATGCTCTGTAAAATGTTGGTTGTTATTATGGCTCCAGAATTGACTAGGGTCTGAAGGTCCCTAGGCTGCAGGCCCCTCAGAGGCAGTGCCCATCTACAGGATATCTTTTGTCCTCTATGCCGTGCCAGGCAATTATCACCTGCCAGGACCTCAGTAAATGGTAGTGGCTGACAGCTGGCCTCCTTAGAGAGCCCCATTTCTCAGTGGGAACAACAGAGCACCAGAAAATGCTGCCAGCAATGCATGTGACTTTGGTCACTAGTTTAGACTTTAATCCTAAACAGATAAAGCACCCTTCCTGTCCAGTGGTGAAACAGCCTCGTGATGAGGACCGTGTTTGTTTACCATCCTTCCTCGGCAGGCAGCGTGGAATCTTTCCCCAACTAGCTGTGGGATATTTGCATTTAAATTGGTTTTCTCTCATTATAGAAATCTCTTAGGTCAGCTGCAGTTTCCATTTTCCCCGACATCAGTCTGGAAGCTCCATTTCTTGCTCGAGGGTCCCTCATGCCTTCCTCCTTCTCGGCGACAGTGAGATGTGCTCACCTATTCTCATTGTGGACACCAGATAGCCTGAGAAAGTTGCCTGAATCCCAGGCAGGCTGTTTCCCCCAGGAGAAGGTGGAGGCTGGGGAGGGGCTGGAGGATTCTAGCCCCTGCTATTGCAGTAAGGAGACCCTGGGAGTTTCATATTCTGCACCTAGGCTTCATTTTCTCATTTGCTAAAAAAAAAAAAAAAAAATTGATCAAGTGTGATGCTAGGTGCTTGGAATGCAGAGACAAATAAGACACATCTACCACCTCCCAGGAGCTGCCTGTCTAGTAAAGGAGAGAGAAAAGAATACAAAAAAATTTACTATAGTCAAACAATTGCTTTAATAAGGATCAAAATAGATTCAGCCAGAGCATAGGCTTTCAGATAAGGCTCAACATAAAGCACGGTCACACACATGCACAGACACACTAGCTAACATGTTTATAGCATTCCATGTGTGGCCGGGGATCTTTCTAAGCAGATAATATATTAGATCTATATTACATCTATATCTGTATTATTTCTATATTGAGCTTCCGAGGTGGCACTAGTGGTAAAGAAGCTGCCTGATGACATAGGAGACATAAGAGACGCGGATTTGATCTCTGGGTCAGGAAGATCCCCTGGAGAAGGGCATGGCAACTCACTCTAGTACTCTTGGCTGGAAAGTCCCATGGACAGAGGAGCCTGGTGGGCTATAGTCCCTAAGATCGAAAAGAGTCAGACAAACTGAAGTGACTTAGCACCAGATATCTATACATGTATACATATATGTGTACATATAATATGCATGTGTGTGTGTGTACATGTTCAGTTGCTAAGTCATGTCCAACTCTGACACCACATGGAATGTAGCCCGCCAGGCTCCCCTGTCCATGGGACTTTCCAGCCAAGAATACCGGAGTGGGTTGCCATTTTCTCCTTCAGGGGATCCTCCCAACCCAGGGATTGAATCCACGTCTCCTGCATTGCAGGTAGATTCTTTACTATTGAGACACCAAGGAAGCCCATAAGGCCTTTCCTTTGCTTTATTGTGCTTCACAGATATTATGTTTTTCACAAATTGAAAGTTTGTGGCAACTCTGTGTCGAGCAAGTCTATGGGTGCCGTTTTTCCAATAGTACTGTTTTTTAATTAAGATATGTATATTGTTTTCTTAGAACTAATGCTATTGCATACTTAATAGACTAATTTATATGCACCAGGACACCAAAAAAGTTGTGTGATTTGATTCGTTACAATGTTTGCCTTATTGCATTGATCTGGAACCAAATGTGCTATAACTCCAAGGTATGGTTGTGCAAACATACAAATATATTTATACATAATATATAAATATATATTAAGTAATATATTGATTTAGTCTTCATGGTAGGCCATAAAGGAAGTGCTATCATTATCATTGTTTTCCAAATGAGGGAATTTGAGACACAGAAAGATGAAGTCACTTGCCCAAGGTCATTGCTAATCAGCTGTAGAGCTAAATTTGAACGTAGGCAGTTCAGCTCCATAGCCTGAGCTATGTTGTATCCACACCTGACAAAGAGTGATGCACTTATGTGTTTTCCACCATAGTTCATCTTTCAAGAAGTATTCATCAAGATCCACTACACTGTTAACCTGACCCACTGATGGGCTATGGACCATGGTTTGTGAATCAAACTGCAGAAGGAGGGTCCAAGTCTACTTGGGGGAATCGGGGAGGGCGAAACAGGGAGAAGATGCTTGCAGTGGATTTGAAGGGTTACTAGGAATTTTCTGGATGGGTAAGAGGAAGAGCAGAGTATTTCACCGAGGACAAGACTGTGCTGATCCCCAAAATATTAGCAAGTGTGGAAGTGTAGGTCTTGTGGTGGGGGGCGGGGTAGGGGACTCAAACTGCATGACAGGGCTCAGATGTAATGTGGACTGAGCAGGTTTTGAGCCATGGGACTGGGAGACTAGCCAAGACCAAACCACAGTGGGCCTTGAATGTCATGTTCATAGGCTCTGTCCTGGTGGCCAGGGGAAGCCATGAAGTGGTCAGATTGGTTACAAGGATCACTCTAGCTCTGGTGTGGAGGAGTGCCTGGACAGGGACACCAGGAGACACTATAATCAACAGACAGAACCAAGAGGTGTCAGAGCTTCAGTTGATCCCGTACCATCCGTAGTGTCAGGTGGGGGTTTTCCAGCCAAGAGGCACTCCTGCTGCCCAGTGACGAGTGGTGGAGCTGAGCCTACCCACAGAAGATATCCTTATCTAATTCACCCAGACACCTTGTGGGCTGCTGGTGGCCCTTGTGTGTGATAGTCAAGAGGGGCGGGGAAAGGGCTGAACGAAGGCTGTGGCATTTGAGGAAGAGATGGGGAACCAAATGTATGAGACAGTGTGGGGCAAAATAATCTGGTCTTGGAGATCTGCCTGATGCCAGGGTTGAGGGAGAGCGAGAGATGGGATGGTGCCCAGTGTTCTGGTTGAGCTCAATCAGCTTTAATCCTACTTCAATCTAACACCAGGGGTTCGGCAAACATTTCTGTAAAGAACCAGACAGAAACTACTGTAGACTGTACAAGCCCTTGGTCTCCGTTACAGCCACTGAACTCTACCATTATGGTGCAAAACACTCATGGACATTGTGCAAGGGAATGGTCGTGACTGTGTTTCAGTAAAGCTTTATTTATAGAAACAGACTGTGGGACGGATTTGGCCTGAGAACTGCTGTTTGCTGACCGCTGCTTTATGCCATCAGGTGGCCCAACCACCAAGGCGACCAACTCACATACCAGGTACCCACTGAGGAAGAGAAAGCTCACACCTCATTAGGTACAGACAGATCTCATATCTCTCCTTGAATGATGTCTTCCTGTTCACAAAAACTCATCTGAATTAAGGAGTAACTCCAACGTCTAATTCCCGGAGCTCAGCTCTGGCAGAAGGGATGTTGATGTCTCACTGCAGCTATGCAGTCTCTGTTACAGCCACAGTGGAGGCCTGGGTTGTGTTTCCATCACTGACAGATGCAATGCAACAGAAACACTAGCTCACCTCCACTGAACACTCACTTTACAACAGATGCTGGGTCAAGGACTTCACTTGGATGAGCTCCTTTAATGTTGACCAAAGCTCAGTGAGGCAGATAATGCACTATTACGTATCCCCTTTTTACAGATGAGGAAACTGAGGTACAAAGAGGTTCAGTATCTCTGAGGCTGGAAACCAAGTAGCCTAATTCCAGAACCTAGGTCCTCAACCACTCTCCAAAGCTGATGCCACAGGCCGACGTGGATGACCACGGTCCTTATGACAAACCCCCACGCTAGCCCTAATACACTGGAGAAAGCTGGCCAAGCGCTTGGGAAACTTTTGTCCTCTGGCTTATGTGGTACTCTTTATTAAAAACCAGCATCCCAGCAGACATAAACCTGCTTCTAAACCAAACCAAATCGACAAGGTAAGTCTCTCCAAGATCTCTGTTTTTAAGCAAAATGGTTGTCAGAAGCGAGTCTGGATGAATAGATTGATACCTGAAGGCATTGCATCTAAGGGGGCAGAGACAGAAAATCAGAGAAAACAGCTGATCTCCATGGGTTCACTCTGCAAACATCCACCGAGGGCCTTGTCGTCCCCTGTCCCTGCCCTTCTTGAGGGCACTGGCTGGGAGAAAGCCAGACCCAGAGCAGACCATTGAAGTGCCCTGGGCATCACACGTGGTGGGTGAATCCAGGGTAGGCTAGGGACATGGGGCAGGGACATCTGTCTTAGCTGTGCAGAGGCACCTGGAGCCCAGCCCAGACAGTCTGGGGGTAGGGTGGTGGTGAGGGCTATTCCCAGGGAGGGAACAGCGTGTTCCAAGGCAACGGGCGGGAGGTGAAGTCTTGCTGGAGTGGGGGAATCCTGCAGAAGGGATGCGGCTGGAGATGTGGGGAAGTTGGCCCCCCACAGTTGGTCTGGACCACTCTGGGATGGAGGCCACCTCGTTCTCAGCTCCTTTCTGCAATTAGAACAGCCTCTGAATTCTAGAGGAAACACATATTGCTGGTCAGAAATATGGCAATGCCAAGAACACTCTGCTGATGCTGCATCTTGAAGTTGTAAAAACAAATAATAGTAAATCACCTCTATCACATCGTTGGTTTCCCCCTCACTCCCAGAGGCTGTGTCTTGCTTACATTCATGGACAGTTTGAAAGTGGGCAGATACTCATATTCCCATCACCCTTGTTGTATCAGTCAAAATAGTAACAGCTCTCATTTGGGAGCCCCTCACAGTGGCTAGCAGTGAGCTAAGTGCCTTATAAATAATACCCTGTTTAACGGAGAAGCAATCTGAAGCTCAGAGAGGCATCACAACTTGCTGAAGTTCATGTGTTCGGAAAAGAATAAAGCCAGGATCCAAACCTACACCTTCCCGACCTCTGAGCCTGGAGACGTCCCGCTCAGCCTCTTAGGCTTGATATCAGAGAATGTAAGGACTTTGTGGATTTCTGAGCACATTCTCATCTTTTATTATATTGGCTCCTCCAAAGAACTTCTGAACTTAGCATGTAAAAAACCCCAGGCTCAGCGAGGTACAGTGTCCTCCCCAAGGTCACACAGCTTTTAAATAAGGGGCCAACAGGAGACTTTAACATTACCACTCCAAAGCCAAAGCTCTATCTTCTTTATCATGGCTTCCGAGTCCACCGCAAAGAAGACGGACAGCTAACGTTACACCCTCAGATGAGTCTTATTTTAAAACCCCCTCCCCCCCGAAACTCATGTTCTCTTAATCTCGACATTGGCTGGGACGTATTCATCAAGCAATCAAAAGACAAATGCCTAGGAGAGCAGAACGTGCAGACCGCAGCCAAAACGACCTCACAAGGAGCAGGTTGTGCCAAGCAAATCTAATTTCCTCTGACAGAACGGCAGGCTGGGAGATAAGGCTAAAGGCACCAACGCTGTCGTTTCCCTGGTTCTGAAGGACAAGTTCGATTAGCTGCACAGAAACTCCTGCGTGGGGTGGGCGGCAGGTCACCACACACACACCCACAGAGGCACGCGCACACACACACACTGACAGACATGGCTCCAAAGACACGCATGCCGACCGAGAGATGCACACAAGTGCATATGCACAGACACACGTCTACCCACACACCCCCAACTCAGACACACACTGTCACTCACACACACACACGCTTAAACACAGACACAGTCAGAGACACACAGTCACACAGAGACATATGCAGATGCACACACCTACACACAATCATGTCTGCCTCCCCTTCTCACGCAAACACAAGAGGTACATGCACACATTCACACACACACAGAAACAGAGGCACACGTGCACAGTCACAGACACACATGCACACACCAAGACACATCCAGTACCCCTCGCAGCCGGGAGGAGCCCATTCTCAAAGCCCTCTTCCGTAGCCTGCAAGTTACATCCTTCCCAAACCGGAACCTCTGAAAGCTGATGCCTCTGGTGTCCATGCGTGTCCTTGACTCTGCCTTAACCGGCTGTCTTCACCCGGAAACTTGAAACATACCCCAGGCTGTGTGCGGTTGAGAAAGATCCCACACTTCGGAGACAGGCTGACCTGTGTTCTATGATAGTTGAGGCTCTGCCGGTCACTAGGTGTGGGGACCTAGGCAAGTCTCTTCACCTTTCCGAATTTCAGTTTTCTCATCTGCAAAAGGGGCTGATAATCCCCATGATGAGCCCACTGGACGGGAGCCCCTGGAAGTTCTGGGATTCAGCAAGGACTTCTCCATGGCAGGTATTTTTGTTATTTGAATGTCTGTCTCCCTCCCCAGCCTGGAGCCACCTTGTAGGTAGGGGTCTTGTCTGTTTCCACCCAAGTCCGTTTCCAGGGTTCAACAGTGTCTGCCAGGCACATGGTAAGTGAAAGCCAAAGTGTTAGTTGCTCAGTCATGTTCGACTCTGTGACCCCATGGACTGTAGCCTGCCAGGCTCCCCTGTCCATGGGATTCTCCAGGCAAGATACTGGAGTGGGTAGCCATTCCCTTCTCCAGAGGATCTTCCCAACCCAGGGATCGAACCCAGGTCTCCTGCACTTCAGGCAGCTTCTTTACGCCTGAGCCACCAGTGAAGCCCTGGCACATGGTAGGTGTTCAGCAAATATTTATGAAATAAGCAAGTCTGTATCCTTAGCTCCTAGTACAGACCGGGCACAGAGGATATGATCAATTGCAGTTACAGAGTGCTGGAAAAAGTGATACATGAAAATATAATTGCAACCATGGACCAAGCTCTAATTGTGCATCAGGCATGTCTTTTACAGCATTCCATGCTCTCCATGACAGGCATCCATTTTGTAGATGAGGAAACTGAATTCAGAGAAGTAGTTTACCAAGGTTACCTGATTTCCTGAGGGTGGCAGCTCAAATTTGGGAATCTGATTACTGAACCTAACTCTAGACTCCATGAGTAAATATTTTCCCTTGGTGACACAACTCAGCTGATGATATCCACAGCCAGCTCTGCCTTAGTAACAATGTGGACCAACTCTTTAGAGTGAATTGTCATCTTCAGTCCCTGGACGTCTCAGTATATAGCATCTGTCTGGAATATCTTCCATATGGCCATGGTTACATTTTTAAAATACTGCAATCCCAAACTCCTGATGTCTGCATTTTTCCTTGGTCCCTCTCAGCTAACATCCATCCATTGATCTATCTTTCTATCTATGACCTGACCGGTAAGGCCCATCCTGTCCTCAGATGTTTTTCCTCTGTGTTCCTGTAACCTACACAACCCCAGCCTGAATCTGTCAAATCTGTTTTCCTCTCTCTTGCATTGGTACAATCCAAGGGTTTCAAACTCAACCCACCTGTGGGCCAATTAAGCTACTTTGCATGACAACCGCATTTGGCAGTAATTGATGGAGCACAGTTAAGCATTTTGCAAATCCTGAAAGGTTGCTACACTTGTACCAGCCTTGTTTCTGCATACCTTAGAAAACAGATTCAAATCCCCACCACACCAACAATTTCCCTGAAAAAAAAAAAAAGGAATTTTATGAAAGATTTCTGCCTTTATTCAGGAGCATGCAAAATGGTAATAGCCACAGGATATGAGGCCATAATTACCTTTCCACACAAAAGTGTTAGTCGTTCAGTCATGCCCGATTCTTTGTGGCCCCATGGGCTGCAGCCCACCAGGCTTCTCTGTCCATGAGATTTTCCAGGCAAAGATACTGCAGTGGGTTGCCATTTCCTTCTCCAGGGGATCTTCCCAACCCAGGGATCAAACCCAGGTCTTCTGCACTACAGGCAAATTCTTTACCGATTGAGCTACAAGGGAGGCCACACAAAAGAAAATACAAATGTCTAAAGACAGTGGCCACCTTGCATGCAGGGGGCCAGGGCAGGCTGCAGTGACCCATCAGGCATGCCAGGTGGCCCCTCTCCCCCTGCAAGCAGGCTCCATACTCACTCACAGCTTTGCCAGGTGAATGAGCAGAACAGAGGTATCTGACAGCAGGGGAGGTTCTATTTCTGATAGCTTGAACCCTAACATGACACAGGTAGTTTTTAAGACTTTTTCTAGTGAAATCATCCTGGGAAAAAAAAAAAAAGTGAAAGTATTAGTCGCTCAGTCATGTCTGAGTCTTTGCAACTCCATGGACGGTAGCCTTCCAAGCTTCTCTGTCCATGAAATTCTCCAGGCAAGAATATTGGAGTGTGTTGTCATTCCCTTCTCAAGGGGATCTTCCCAACCCAGGGATCAAACTCGGGTCTCCTGCACTGCAGGGATCTTTCTCAACTGCACACAGCTGCTGGGGTATATTTCAGATTCTTTTCATATTCTTTGCCATCTGAGGCACCAGGGAAGACCAAAGTCATTCTCTTGCTTCCCAATTATGGCTCTATTCATTGGAATAGTCTCTGTGAACAGATTTTTTAAAAAATAATATATACACACATATGGTACATATATTAGCCAAGCAACCTGTAGTTTCCCTACCTTGCCACCTCAAATCCCTCCCCCAACTCTCTCCCTCAGCATCGGCATGAAATTCTACCACGATCAGTTCATTTCACGGGATTGAAGTTGGTCCTGGTGTGGGTGTCAGGGGATGGACTGTTTGATAGAACAGCAACTTCTCAGTGTACAGATCCAGTGGGTGGGAGGGAAGGCACGCTGATGTAGCAAAGAAGAGAGCCCTGTGAGCCAGGAAGAGCACCAGGCCCTTCACAAGTCATCTCCTCAAACACCCACAGTCTCCAGTCCCAACTCTCCTCCTTTTAGAGATGCTAAAAGAGACATTCAGAGAGAGGAAGTGACCTACCTGGTCTTTTGCGGAAAGACCAGGATGCAGGTTTGTTTGACTTCAAAGACTAAACTCTCTCCTCATATCCCCATCACCTCCCAAATGTTTTACAGTCCTACTAAAATGCTGCTGAACACACCACACTTTGTCCACCCGGGGATGACAAATGTCCTTTCAAGCGCCAATGTCAATACACTGGCGGAACCAGGAAAATGTCATATTTCCTGGGAAAATTGGTCTATTTCACTGAAACGGTGGAGCTGAGAATGCAGCACGCATGTGTGACCAGGAGAGATCGGTACAAAGACCTGAAGTGCAGAGGATGGTGGAGAAGCAAGCAGGCAGGCCCCGGGGTCCCTGCTGGGATGCCTGAGCCCCAGAAAGCAGCCCTGGAGTGCTCTTCTTTGGTGAATCCTAGTTTTTGTATTTATTTGGGCCACAGTGCATTTTACAGTCAGCTGCTGCTGAAACATCTTAGTTGACCATGGTCCCTAGCCTAACTATAAGAAACTATTGGAGTTCTAAGGCTGCCTCTCTGATATACTGTTTTTGCATTTTATTTTATTGAAGTACAGTTGATTTTCAGTGTTGCATTTCTACTGTACGGCAAAGTGATTCACTTATACATACATATATATATATGTACACGTTCCTTTTCATATGCTTTTCTATGATGGTTTATCACAGTATATTGAATACAGTTCCCTGTAGCACTTATTTGGTACTGTCATATTAAAAATGATCTGTTCTCCATGTTAGATTATAAACTCTATCATTTTTATCTTTGGTTCTCTTTTCTATGATGGTACCTTAATAGAGTAAGAGCTCTAACAGCTGGAATAAATAAATAGTGAGTTAATGTAGTCATTTTATAAGGGAAGGGCTTTAACTAACTAAAACAAGACACCTTCCGTGTGATCCTAGGAAGAGGCACGGGTGAAGACAGACACGAGCTTTTCTGTGCTAGAGACTTCTGCTGAGAAGCATCCGTGTTCATAGAATCCTAACTCCAGACTGGGCTTCAGACCAGACTCACTCTCACCCCTTCTCCAGACTCTTTCTCTCGGGGTCCCCATCTTGCCAGCTCGGTAAACGGCGCCATCGGAGGTGTGGAGCCATCCTGAGCTCTTGGATCCCTATGTCCCCACCTCCCCTCAGTTACCAAGTCTGGGTGGCCCTGCCCTCCAGGCCCCAGGGAATCGGTCCCCTGCTCACCAAGTCTCTCTGCACTGCAGCCCTCTCTTTCCTTGTCAAGGTGGCTGGCCAGGCCCCTCCCTGCTCCTCTGACTCTAGCCCATCCTCCCCTGGCTCAGAGAGAACACTAAATCACAAAGCCAGACTCCTCACAACATGCGTAAATGTCCTCCCATGGATCTCCATTTTCTGAAGAAAAAATCCAAATGTCTAGACCTGACATCCAAGACCTTTTGTTACCAGATCCCTGCTCGCTTCTCCAGCCTTATCTATAGCTGCTCCCCAAGGCACGGCCTGCACTCTCCTCCGTCCAAACAGGCGGCAGCCACTCAGAGGCCCATCTCCATGCCCCGCCTTTAACCAGGCTCTTCCCTGCTGAACGGCCCCTTCGGGCTTATCCGACTCCTCTCATTCTTCAGCTCAACTCTGGCCTCGAAGGCCCACCCCTCCCGTCTGGATGGCCCAGATGGGACGCCTCCTCTGGGCCTCCATGCCCTCCAGAGTCACTTATCACCTGGTGTCAGGAGTCTGCTTTTGGGTTTTTAAGAGGAGATTCTCAGGAGGTTGGACAGAACTCGTGGCTTAGTTAAAAACATTTGGAGGAAGATACGTGCAGAGCAAGGTGCTCCACTCCTCCCTGCTGGCCAGAAAAACGTCCCCTGGGCTGTGCTGGAAAGGACTGGGAGGGAAGAGTGAGAAAGCCGCTGCCCTGACCAAAGGGGCCTGTGTGGGGACAAAGTCCCCAGAGGAAGGACCTGCGGGCTCTCTGAGCAGAAGGGAAGGAGGACTCCCGGGGAGGAAGAGAAGCCCCAAAGGGCAGCAGAATCCACATGGCACGTAGGTGATCGGGAACGTAGACATCTCAGAGTTTACCACAGTCCTGTGAGACATAAGAAGTAATAGAATGACTCTTGGGAGCCCTAGAATGTCACAGAGGTCACACAGTCACCTGATCTGAGTTAACTCACAAACAAGAAAAGGGACCACTCCATGGTGACCCGCATTGACCAGTGACTGAACGATAAATGCCACTGAAGGTGACACCAGTGACCAGTGGCCTTCCACCCATCACCTGCGCACACCAGGCATAGATGTGATTGCTGGGGAGCGGAGGGACTGCGTTGACTGTGATTGAGCTGAGACCTACCCCAGCTAAACAGAGACTCAAAATAGAAATTGAACCTAGGCATAATAAAGAAATACAGATTTTATATGTATCCCACACCTGAGTTTGTAGACTGAAAATCCTACCCATTACAAGTGAATGAAGGAAATAACACAGTTGATAAAAGTAGCTTGGCCAGTAAGGCACACATATTCAGAGCTGGGTTGAGTAATATTTCAAGCACCCTTCCTTCCTGTGACAGGAGAAGGCAGATCCAGGATGGCTTCTCTGCAAGAATGAGGCTGGAGAGGAATTCTGAAAAATGAGTAGAAATAGGCAGGGAGGAAGACAAGAGCTGCCAAGCAGACAGAACTGCACATGCAAAGGCCCTGTGGTAGGAAGGAGCTGGGCTCATTCATGGGGGGAAATAGACTCTTGTGTCAGAAACCCTGAGAGTGAAGGTGAGTGATGAAATAGAACCCCGACTGGTGCTTCTGAAACTCTCCCTCCTCAACCCCCTTAGTTTGGGCTGGACCTAGTGACTTATTTCTAACAAACAGGATAAGATAGCCATGGGATGCCGCCTCTCAGATTAGGTTAAAAAAGACTTCCCTCTTGCACCCACTCTGTCTCTGGCTTTATCACTTGCTTGTTCTGCTGAAGCAAGCTGCCATATTGTAAGTTACCCTACGGAGAAGCCCTCATGGCAAGAAACTGAGAGAGGCTCTGACCAACAGCCAGCGAGGAGCTAAATCCTGCCAATAACTGTATGAGTGAACTTGGAAGATCAGCTCTGAGTTGAGGCTTGAGATGACCGCAGCCTCCTGTATAACTTGGTTGCAGCCTTGTGTGAAGCCCTGAGCCAGAGGACCCAACTTAGCATATGTACAGATTTCTGACTCACATAACTAGTGACATCACAAACATGTGCTGTTTTCTAAGTCGCTGCTTGGGGGCCACTGTTACACAGTGATAGATAACTAATGCAGCTGATAGGGTAAGCAGGATAAAGCAAAATATTTTCTATTTCGGTGGTTAGTCTTAGGGTTTTAGTAAATTCTCCACATGGAACCTGTGTGTAATTCACCTGAGCTTCTGACTCTGAATGTTTCTGTTTCATAAAAAAAAATCTATGTAGCATTAGGAGTTGTCTGTAAGCTAGCATCAGATTCTCTAACATGGAAATGGTCTGGAGCAATGGGAAGTTGGAAGGGACAGGAACTAACCTTTGCTGACAATCTATGGAGGACCAGGTTCTTGTAAAATGCTTTTGCTTCCAGTGTTGGCCCAGGCAGACCTTTCCAATGAAACTGAAGAAGCTTTGGTTATGGCAGGGACAACATTCTACCCTTTCTCTTTACTAAAAAGAACCCCTATATTATTGGGGTGATCTACTTACCCAGTACACTTTCCCAGCCTCCCTTGCTGTGTGCATGTGTGGGGAGGTAGGCGATAAGATAGAAGCGGAAATCACTGGATGGAGGTTCTGGTAGGTTTTTTGTTTTGTTTTGTTCTTAAATGTTGACACATCGGAGAAGTACACCCTCTTGTATTTCTCTTTCCCCTTGCTGGTGCCTGGAAATGTGGGCACGATGACTGGAGCTGTGGCAACATTTATGACCATGTCATGATCTTGATGAGGGAAGCCACACTTTAAGGATAACAGAACAAAAAGATGGAAAGAGCCTTGGTTCCCTGGAAGGGATGACATGGGAGCCACCATTCCAAGCCTGGACTCTGCAGTGTCACATGAGAGAAAAAATAATTCTTTATCTTGTTTAAGTCATGATTATCTATGTTTTCTCTTACAGGGAGCTGATAAACTAGTCAGTCCTAAGTAATACTTGCATTCTGAGTAAGGTATTTAGCTACATTTTGGAATTTCACCTTTAAATTGCCAAGACTCCAGGCTCTCAGAGAAAGATTTTCCCTTTTGCCCCTCTTGGTTAACAGTTATTAGTATGCTTTTGAATTGTGGTGTTGGAGACGACTCTTGAGAGTCCCTCGGACTGAATGGAGATCTAACTAATTAGTCCTAAAGGAAATCAACCCTGAATACTCACTGGAAAGACTAATGCTGAAGCTGAATCTCCAATACTTTGGCCACCTGATACGAAGAGCTGACTCATTGGAAAAGATCCTGATGCTGGGAAAGACTGAGGGCAAAAGGAGAAGGGGGTGGTAGAGGATGAGATGGTTGGATGGCATCACCAACTCAGTGCACATGATTTTGAGCAAACACTGGGAGATAGTAGAGGACAGAGGAGCCTGGCGTGCTTGCAGTCCATGGGGTCCCAAAGAGTCAGACGTGACTTGGGGACTGAACAGCAACAACAACAACGCTCTCCAGAGGAGAGGAGAGGGGAGGGGGCCTAAAATTTCCCGAACTTTACCCCATACAGCATACTCGACCCATTATTAGTACTTATCTCACAACATATTTGTGAGCTGGAGCTATCATCCCGTTTCACAGATGAGGAAATGGAGGCTCAGACAAATTGCATCACCCTCCAGGAAACACAGCTAGGATCTGAACCCCGACCTATCTGACTCCATAGCCTGTACTTTCTCTGTTGTTTTCCCACTGTCTCCCAGTCTAGAGCTCTGAGTCCCAGTTCAGGCAGAAGATGGGACAAGTCAGATCATCCTGAGATCCCTGGACCAGGCTGCCCGGCTCTCACTCAAATCTTCTGACTGCAGCCACGAAATGAAGGCTTCTCTACTGCAAGGTGAGTAAAGCAGACGGCCCAGCTGGTCCTCTCTGTAGCTCACTGCCATCCTGTTTACTGGCCATCTGGCCTTCATCCCTGTGATTCTCTGACTGTCCCTCCTCAAGGACCCTCTTAAAGGGACAGAAGCTCTCCTTGGTTTCATAAAGAACCTCCATTCCTAAGTGAATATATTTCCAACCTTGACCAGAGCAAGCCTACCAAAGAAAAGGCCAAAACCACAGGGTTTTCTGGGAGCAACACAAGTCTATTTCTAACCTCAGATTACAGCATCCAAAAGGATTACCTGTTCTAAGCAAACACACTCACAACCCGTGACAGGATTGCAATCAGAGCCACCTGACTCCTCAGCAGGCTTCAAATATTCCCCAGCGAAACCTGCTTTATCCTGTTCAAAACTCCTCTGCCTGTCCCAGGAAAGATTGGAAATACACTCTTTCTAGGAGCCGCTGGAAAATTAGCCCACATTGGGAGAAGCCTAGATGATGCTGAATTGGGGACAGAAAGGTCCATTTGAGAGAGGAAAAAAAAAAAAAGTTCTTTGTAACCAGGACAAGGCTAAACTTCCCTTCTCTCCATTGGTCCAAATCTATGCCAGCCTCCCACTGGCATCCGTGGGTGTGTGAGAACAAGCTATGCATTTCTATAGAGACTGTCGCCACAGTACTAAGGGCCTTATGCTGCTATTTCAAGAGGAAAAATAATCAAAAGGTCAAAGGAAGAAAATCTACCATAGAGCTTTTCAAACTACAAATATTTGTTAATGCTTTAGCGAGTGCCAGCCATAGCAAGACGGGCTGGGAGAGATGACCTGTCTTGCAACCCCCAGGACTCAAGCACAGGATTGGGCACTCCATCTGTGATCCAATTTCTTTCTCACAACAACCTCGAAAAGGCAAAACAGTACAATCCTCAATTTGTCAAGTGGGGGAAAAATGAATTTAAGGAACTTGCCTATGGGCATCAGAAGTGTCATACTGGATAAGACCAAATCCCAATAGAGGGTCCATTTAGGGGGTGGGGGAGATGCTGAGTGTAAAGTACAGTTTGATCTGTTTAAGGAGACACGGGGTGAATTAGGGAGCTGACAGGCAGGGGAGGGAGAGGGAGGAATCAAGATGGCAGAGGAGTAGGACATGGAGCTCACCTCCCCCTACAAATAAATCAATAAATATACCTGCAAGTGGAGCCATTTACACAGAACATCTACTTAACACTGCAGAAGACCTCAGACTTCTGAAAAGGCAAGGAAACCTCCCCATAACTGGGTAGGCTAAGATCATGGCATCTGGTCCCATCACCTCATGTCAAATAGATGGGGGAAAATTGGAAACAGTGATTGACTTTATTTTCTTAGGCTCCAAAATCACTATGGATGGTGGCTGCAGCCATGAAATTTAAAAGGACGCTTGTTTCTTGGAAGAAAAGTTATGACAAACCTAGAATGTGTATTAAAAAGCAGAGACATTACTTTGCCAACAAAGATCTGTATGATCAAATCTATGGCTTTTCCAGTAGTCATGTATGGATGTGAAAGTTGGACCATAAAGAAGGCTAAGTGCTGAAGAATTGGAGCTTTCGAACTGTGGTGTGGGAGAAGACTCTTGAGAGTCCCTTTGACTGCAAGATCAAACCAGTCAATCTTAAAGGAAATCAACCCTGAATATTCATTGGAAAGACTGATGCTGAAGCTCCAGTACTTTGGCCACTTGATGCAAAGAGCCAACTCATTGGAAAAGCCCCTGATTCTGGGAAAGATTATAGGCAAAAGGAGAAGGGGGAGGCAGAGGACAAGATGGTTGGATGGCACCACCGACTCAATGGACATGAGTTTGAGCAAGCTCCCAGAGATGGTGAAGGACAGGGAAGCCTGGCGTGCTGCAGTCCATGCGGTCGCAAAGAGTCAGACATGACTGAGTGACTGAACAAAAACTGGGTAGGATAAAAAAAGAGAGAGGGGGGAGAGAGAGGGAGCTGATAGGGGTGCTGAGGCGGCTGGGAGGAGCACAGAGAAAATCTCACACTGTCTGTTGGCCTGAGGGGCAAGGAAAGAAAACATCATTGTCAGCTAGTGGGGACTGCAGGGGAGAAAGCCCCCCTGGACTTGGAGCAGCAGGAGCTGGGTGGAGAGTGAATGGGAGGGGTGGCAAATGGAGCATCTCCAGCACAGGGACATCTACTGACCACACTGGGGCCATGCTGGCCCTGCTGGGTGGTGCCAAGCCCCATCCAAACAACCGAGGATGGAAGGGGAATGCTTCCCAGTAGGAACTGGCAATCACTATGCTAATTCTGGTTAACAGCCGCCAAAGCCAGTGGCTTACATGAACAGGCATTTTTTTTCTTGCTCGTGCATCTGAGGACAAATTGTGCCCCTGCTGGGGTCGCCTGGGCTAGGCTCCAGGCTCCAGGTTGAGTTGGGTCTGCGCCACTTGCTCCTCATCTGACGTGGATTTTCTCATCTCAGATGACAGGTACACAGACCAACCGCACAAGCACGCTGAGACCCTCTGCTCACGTCGTGTCCTCCATATCCCACTGGCCAGTACAAGCCTCTCAACCAAGCCCAATAACAGTGCCACGAGCGGATAAAACTCCAGCTACTTGACTGAGAAGCACTGAAAACCCATGAGCCGAATAACATGATGTACAACCCTGCTCTATAGGAATGAAGAATCAGAAGCAACATTTTAATCTACCATCTTCCCCAGAGGAAAATAAAAATGTTAATACCAAAAGAAGAATAGAAATAAATTCAAAACTACCCACGTCAACCGCAGTGGTCTCATGAAATGTTCATTTGGACAAGCCGGAGAAGTTTGGGGGGATGAGTGTATATTTGCTGGATTCTTGGGGTCAAGTCTCAAAAATTAGTAAGAGGTTGTAGAGGTTGGAGCAGGGAAGGTCTCTAGTGGAGATTTCGGGACTCTGAACTCAATGGCATCCTATTTGTGACACTTACAAATGACATGATGATTACATTCCAGAAATTATGAAGTTAGGGGTTACAACCCAACTGAAATACTTGGAGCCTAAAATATTGTCAGCGGCATGTATAAGAGACAGAATCCAATCACAAGATGTTCAAAGGGTAAGTCATTCCCATTGGGACTCAGTTTTGAATTTACCTAGGCTAGATTTATGTCCCAGGATGTGATCTATCCTGGAAAAGGTTCCATGTACGCTTGAGAAAAAGGTGAAATTCATTGTTTTGGGGTGAAATGTCCTATAGATATCTATTAGGTCTAACTGTTCTATTATATCATTTAAAGATTGTGTTTCCTTGTTAATTTTCTGTTTAGTTGATCTATCCATAGATGTAAGTGGGGTGTTAAAATCTCCCACTATTATTGTGTTATTGTTAATTTCCCCTTTCATACTTGTTAGTAATTGTCTTACATATTGCGGCGCTCCTATGTTAGGTGCATAAATATTTATAATTGTTATATCTTCTTCTTGGATTGATCCTTTGATCATTATGTAGTTTCCTTCTTTGTCTCGTTTCACAGCCTTTGTTTTAAAGTCTATTTTATCTGATATGAGTATTGCTACTCCTGCTTTCTTTTGGTCTCTATTTGCATGGACTATCTTTTTCCAGCCCTTCACTTTCAGTCTGTATGCATCCCTTGTTTTGAGGTGGGTCTCTTGTAGACAACATATATGGGGGTTTTGTTTTAGTATCCATTCAGCCAGCCTTTGTCTTTTGGTTGGGGCATTCAACCCATTTACGTTTAAGGTAATTATTGAAAAGTACGATCCCGTAGCCATTTTCTTTATTGCTTTGGGTTCAAGTTTATACACTCTGTGATTCCTGTCTATAGAAGATCCTTTAGCATTTGTTGGAGAGCTGGTTTGGTGATGCTGAATTCCCTCAGCTTTTGCTTGTCTGTAAAGCTTTTGATTTCTCCTTCATATTGGAATGAGATCCTTGCTGGGTATAGTAATCTGGGCTGTAGGGTATTTTCTTTCATCACTTTAAGTATATCTTGCCACTCCCTTCTGGCCTGAAGAGTTTCTGTTGAAAGATCAGCTGTTATCCTTATGGGAATCCCCTTGAGTGTTATTTGCTGCTTTTCCCTTGCTGCTTTTAATATTTGTTCTTTGTGTTTGATCTTTGTTAATTTGATTAATATGTGTCTTGGAGTATTTCGCCTTGGGTTTATCCTGTTGGGGACTCTCTGGATTTCTTGGACTTGGGTGATTATTTCTTTCCCTATTTTAGGGAAGTTTTCAACTATTATCTCCTCAAGTATTCTCTCATGGTCTTTCTTTTTGTCTTCTTCTTCTGGGACTCCTATGATTCGAATGTTGGAGCGTTTAACATTGTCCCAGAGGTCTCTAATATTGTCCTCATTTCTTTTAATTCGTTTTTCTTTTTTCCTCTCTGTTTCATTTATTTCTACAATTCTATCTTCTAGTTCGCTTATCCTGTCTTCTGCCTCTGTTATTCTACTGTTTGTTCCCTCCAGAGTGTTTCTGATCTCATCTATTGCATTATTCATTGTATATTGACTCTTTTTTATTTCTTCTAAGTCCTTATTAAATCTTTCTTCCATCTTCTCAATCCTTTTCTCCAGGTTATTTATCTGTAACTCCATTTTACTTTCAAGATTTTGAATCATTTTCACCATCAAAATTCGAAATTCTTTATCAGGTAGATTCCCTATATCTTCTTCTTTTGTTTGTGTTGGTGGGCAATTATCTTGTTCCTTTACTTGCTGGGTATTTCTCTGCCTCTTCATCTTGCTTATATTGCTTTGCTTGGGGTGTCCTTTCCCTCTTCTTGCAGTTTGTGGAGTTCTCTTTATTATGTAGTTTCTTCGCTGTGTGTGGGGTTGGACAGGTGACTTGTCCGGGTTCCCTGGTTAGGGAAGCATGTGTCAGTGTTCTGGTGGGTGGAGCTGGATTTCTTCTCTTTCCTTTAGAAGACAATGGGCTGCTTTTCTGGGAGCCTGATGTCCTCTGCCAGTATTCAGAAGTGGTTTTGTGGACTTTACTCCACGTTCAAATGTTCTTTTGATGAATTTGTGGGGAAGAAAGTGGTCTCGCCGTCTTGTTCCTTCCTCCCCAGAACACTGGATTCCTATATTCCACCTGGTCGTGGAGTATCCCTTCCCAGCCGCTCCAGCAAGGCGCAGCCGCTGTACCCTACCTTGGACGAGGGGTATCTCCTCAAGGCCGCCCCTCCTGCTTTGAATGTGGATCAGCTCCTCTCGGCCCTCCGGTGCCCAAGCAGCCACCGCCTCCTGGACGTGGTACAGCTCCTCTCGGCCACCGCCCCAACCCTGGGCGCGGGGCAGCTCCTCTCAGGCACGATTCTGCACGTGGTCGGTTGCGCCGGGAGCCGGGCGTCTCTCGCGTCTGCGCCGCCGGGAGCCGGGCGTCGTCTGCGCCGCCGGGAGCCGGGCGTCTCTCGCGTCTGCGCCGCCGGGAGCCGGGCGTCTCTCGCGTCTGCGCCGCCGGGAGCCGGGCGTCTCTCCCTCACTGGGACTCAGAACTTGACCACAGAGACACCAGATTAGGGGCTTTCACTTAGTTCTGGGTTTCTAAGTACAGTCCCTCTCTGCGCCTCAGCGTCTCCTCTGGGGCTGATAAGACCTGCCTCGGACACACAGGGGAGGATTCTGAGCAGCACTGTGCGTGAACTGAGCCTGGAGTCTAGGAGGTGCTCCATGCCTGTGGGTGCCTGCACACTTTTGCCTGAGTAGCAGCAGGTCTGCCTGTCACCGAGGGACTCCAGCTGACTGAAAAGATGATGCTGTGGGGGGTGTGCCCAGCAGAGAGGCTGAGCAGGAGCCCACTACAGGGGAGAAGCAGGTCCCATTGCATCTTAGCCCTCATCTGCAGCGACCCATTCAACCTCAGGTATCTTGCTTAAAAGTGGGACCTTGATAAAAAGGATCAAGAAGAGTGCTGGGGAAGGGAGGGGAACTCAGCATCTTTTCCAACCAGAAGATTTTAAGGAGTCAGGCACCTTGAGTGAGGTCAGAGCCATGATGCCAAACATTTGCCAGAGTGAAGCTGAAGAGAGTGACTTCGACTGAAGGCACTGTTGACATTTTGGGCTGTCCTTCTGGGATCTGGCGCTAGACCTGACATCATGGAGGCTCTGGTTAACACTGAAAAGAAAGAATGAGGAAGGGAGCGAGAGAAGGATGAAGAACATTCTATAGCTTAGCTCCTCCCTTACAGGTTCTTCCCAAGAGCCTGACAAACTAGGAATTATCATCCCTCACTTTCTGAATCAGTGTAAATTAGGCTCAGCAAGTTGCCTGTTGTAATGTATGAGACCTGGGCAAGTGACTTCCCTGTGCCTCAGTTTCCTCATTTGAAAAATGGAGGTGGTGATAGTATCATCTGGTTCATGGATTTGTTATACGAGTATTGTATCATATATGTATCACATGATAAATCTTTACTAAATCAAGTGTTTGATTGGAAGACTTTTCCTTCCATGCCATGCATCTCTACAAACAAATATTTAAGTGGTTCCATCACTGTAATCAATGCCACACACATACATTAATTTTCTTTCCAAGGTTGAAGCCTGAGCACAATTTTGATAAGCCACAGCTGTCCACATGTCTCTAAGCTGGACCTTTTTTTTGGAGGGCAGTGAAGTGAAGATGCAGCACAGAGAAAAGGAGGGAAAGTCACTCTCATAAGATAGTACTAAAGCAATAAATGCACATCATGGGGTTCACGAGGATGGCAGCCCACCAGTGTCTGTGAATATTTGATCAGGTTGGCTTTTTGGAGTGTGGTCTGGAATTTGCAGGCAGGCTGTGGTTCAAGCTTGCAAGTGATATACATGCAGGTATGAAACTAATTCCTGCACCTGGGCAGCCCTTCCACCTGAAATTTCTGCCTTGCCAACTTGAAGCAGGTAGTGTGTCAACCGAAGGGACCAAGGGCCACCCCTCCCCACCCCAGAGTGACCCACATGGCCAGTGGTTCCCCTGGCACTCATCTGACACTATTAACAAAGGCTGAGAGCCACTCAGCCTGCTAGGGAAGATCTGGGTTCGTGTGAACCAATCTCCAAGTCCCAAGCTGTCCTCCAGCCCCTTTCAGGGACAGGTCTGGGAGCAGCTCAGGTTTCCCACTGCCGGGGCCTGTCTAAACAGATCCTGTTACACCCCAGCAATGCCTCCCTGAGCCAGGGACACTCAACTGGGGGAGGTCAGATTTTGGTTTTCCTTTTTTTTTTTTTTAGCTTTTGGTTTTCTGGACCTTGGGATGAGAGCATGTTGATGGGGGCTGGCAGTGTCCACCCCTTCATCCAGGCCTATGGCCGCTACTTGAAGCTGTACATAAGAGGGCATGCCAGGTTTGAATCCTAGATCTGCATTTTCTAGGTCTGGGGCTTGAGCAAATCCCTTAGCTTCTGAGCTCAGTTTTCTCATCTCTGAGTGTGAAGATATAAAAGTATCCAGCTCTCACATTTATTAGGGGACACAAGTGATACGAGCCACACAAAGTGCTTCTCACAGTGCTTAGCCCACACTAGAGCTTAATAAGTCTGAGCTACTTTTATCATGTCTTCCCATTGTTACTGCTCAGGGCATGTTCCTAGGAAACAGAGTTCCACACTGTATTGGCCAAATTCATCTCTGTTAGACCTAAGTGGAACAATGAGATAGTCTAGTGCCCAACCATTTTTTAGAGATTGAGACCTTGGGGCCTACCTGATAGGCAACATCCTCCAGGTCACGCAGGTAGCTGGTGGCAGAACTGAGCCTGAACCCAGGCCTTCTGAGGCTCCTCCTCCTCCTCCTTCTCGTCCTCTCCCCATCCCCCTCTGCATTGCACTATCCAGCAGACAAAGTGTACGCGTGTCTGTCCCCATCGCGTCAGGTTCCCGCGGAATCAGGGCCATGCAGCCTCGTCTCATTTGCATCTGTCCTTCTCTCCTGCAATGCATTCTGGGAAGCTCCTCTGAGCTCTGGGAATTAGCATCCTTCTGACAGACTTCTTCAGGTCCAAAGGAAAGCAACACCTCTCTAAGATTTCTATTTGCCTTCAAATTTCAGCCTTAAGCCTCAGTAATATCTCTGTTCCTCACTCCCTCCATTTCAAAGGAGAGCTACAGAAACACACCTGCCTCCGGCTTCTTTTTGTGAAAGCTAAAGTAAATGTTCAGGGCACAGGGGCTTTTCTCCTCACAAGGAAGAGGAAAGGAAGAGCAGGGTTTGTAAAAATCACGCCCCAGGCACTGAGCCTGCTGCTAAAACATGAAGGTCACCTATGTTATTATAAATGTTACTTTTACCATAAACCTGAACTGAATTGTAGTCCAGACAAAACAATGTTTGCCTCAAAACAAAACAACACAGGCTTTGAACCTAGACAGACGTGAGTCTGACTCCCAGCTCTGCCATGCACTGACCCCGGGACCTTCACCACTTCATTGCCCACCTCCAGACCTCTTAGTCTTCTCATCTGAAAAACAGTGACAACACTGTCCACCTGCACGGCTCTTTGTCAGAGCCTTTGAGCAAAATGAGATGATACATGAAAAGTCCCAGACAGAGGAGACACACAATCAATGAGAGCTTTCATCAAGTGACTGTCACCACGGGGTTCTCAATCCTTCAGCAGCATATGAAGCAGTTTCAGGATGGTTCTGCTGCTAGAAGGAAGCTTGCTTGCTTGAAAAATCACTGAACCTCTAGACCTCATTTTCCAGATGCGTCTGCACTCCAGAGAGTTAAATTAGAAGGGAAGTAGGGAAAAAAAAGCTGGAGATAACACAGAAAACCTCTTTCAGGGCCAAGGGGCTGCAGAGAGACAGACAAGATGACCAGGAATTTTGAGACTTATTTACAAAGTCACACCCACAACCTCAACCCCAGTGACCTTAGTGGTCACAGCCCAGCACCCCACTGAGCCCACCAGAGGATTTGCAGAGGGTTCAAGGCTGTGGGCAGGCTGAGTGGTCAGCAGAATGTGTCCTTAGGTCAGTTCCGTTGCCATGAAGTGAGAATAATACCTCCATCCCAGGCTCATTGTAAAGACAAATGGAATAAAAGTGCTGCTGACTCATCCGAGTGGGGGTTGACAGGCATTGTGCTGGGCGCACCCCAAACATTTGGTCCTTTGAACCAATAAAATTTATGTTAAAAGGAATCTTTCTCTCAGAGTAGCAATTGGAAAATAGGTTTCACTTGCTATAGATGATCATCATAAAAATTTTGTTGTTATTGTCGCTCAGCTGTGTCTGATTCTTCGCTACCCCATGGACTGCAGCACGCCAGGCTCCCCTGTCCATCACCAACTCCCAGAGCTTGCTCAAACTCATGTTCATTGAGTTGGTGATGCCATCCAACCATCTCATCCTCTGTTGTCCCCTTCTCCTCCTACCTTCAATCTTTCCCAGCATCATAGTCTTTTCTAATGAGTCAGTTCTTCACATCAGGTGGCCAAAGTATTGGAGCTTCAGCTTCAGCATCAGTCTTTCCAATGAATAAAATAAAGTCCGCCAGTGTTTCCACTTTTTCCCCATCTATTCGCCATGGCAAGTTTGGTTGTTGCAAACTTCTTGGTGACAGAATCCTTTGTTCTTACAACTGTCTGCCTAGGTCTGGCCACAATGTTACTAAGCCTCCAACATGGCAAATGTTATTCTCTGTTCTGCAAATTTTATCACTGCTGCTGCTAAGTCCCTTCAGTCGAGTCCAACTCTGTGCAACCCCATAGACGGAAGCCCACCAGGCTCCCCCATCCCAGGGATTCTCCAGGCAAGAACACTGGAGTGGGTTGCCATTTCCTAGTGAAAAGTGAAAGGGAAGTCGCTCAGTTGTGTCCGACTCTTAGTGACCCCATGGACTGCAGCGTGAATGGAAAAGTGTTATACTTTTAAGGCTCAAACCCTTGAGAATGGGCTATCCTATATTTTTCAGGTTATAGGCAACATTCTTAACTGGTAGCTAAAGCAATAGAACACAAGGTTAAAGGAAAAGAAACAGACTCAATATGGAGTCAGAACTGTTCTTCCCTAGACCATCCTCCCTAACACCAGAGTGGGTGGGCAGGTGGGACAATAGAAGGACAGTCTTCTCGCCTCCCGTCTTAGTCAGCTAGGGCTGCTACACAAAGCACTAATAGGGAGCTTAAACAACAGACACTTATCTCATTACAATTCTAGAGACTAAAAGTCCAAGATCAAGGTGTCAGCAGCGTTGTTTCTTCTTGTGGATGCCCAGTGTCTCCATGTGCCTTCGAATGGCCTTCCCTCCATGTTTCCATCCTGATTTCTTCTCTTTATAAGGACATCGGTCATATCAGACTTCATTTTTACCAAGTTACCTCTGTAAAGACCTTCTCTCCAAATACAGTCACAGTGTGGTACTAGGGGTTAGGACTTCAATAAACGAATTTCAGCCCTGACCCTTCTCCTGGTTGTGAGCGGTCAGGGTGCCCAGCTAGCCTCTCAGCTCCCAGTGGGATCCATGGCCATCACACATGGGCAGGGCCTACTCCAGCGACATTTCCACAGAGGTCTCTTACCCATTCTGTCTAAAAAGGAACCCCTTCTCCACTGCCACACACTCTCTTCAGAGGTTATCATTACCAGAGCTTGCTATGAGTTATTCATTTGTTGGTTTCTTGTTTCAGTCCTCCACTAAAATGTCAGATTCATGAAGACAGAAATTTTAATTTGTCCCAGCAGTATCCCCAGCACTAAAAATGTCACCTGGGCCAGGTGACAGGACAGGGCAGGCGGGGTGAGTAGGTGGAGCACAGGGGATTCTGAAAGCAGTGAAGCTACTCTGTGTGAGACTGTACAGTGGATTATTCACGTCGCGATGCATTTGTTCAAAGCCAGAGAACACACAACACAAAAAGAGAATCCTAATACAAACTGTGGACTTCAGTTAATAACACTGTATAAGCAATAATGTGCGTGTGTGCTAAGTTGCATCAGTCGTGTCTGACTCTGTGTGACCCCATGGACGGCAGCCCACCAGGCTCCTCTGTTCATGGAATTCTCCAGGCAAGAATGCTGGAGTGGGTTGCCATGTCCTCCTGCAGGGGATCTTCCCAACGCTGGGATGGAACCCGCATATCTTATGCCTTGGAGAAGGAAATGGCAACCCACTCCAGTGTTCTTGCCTGGAGAATCCCATGGTCAGAGGGGCCTGGTGGGCTACAGTCCATGGAGTTGCAAAGAGTCGGACACGACTAAGCAGCTAACACACAGACACACACACACACACACACATCTTATGCCTCCCACATTGGGAGGCAGGTTCTTTACCACCAGCACCACCTGGGAAGCCCACTGTATCAATTATCATAATGGATCAATTACCAGTAATAATGTGTCAGGGGAACAAGGAACAGCAGTCAAACAAGAATCACGATGAGGAGTCACTAAGACCCCAGAGGGAAGGTCTCTTGCCCAAGTTTCCTTGCAGTGGGCAGAGGGCCGAGGGGATCCTGACCTAGGCATGTGTAACACCAATGCCTGTAAGGTCCCATGCACCCACAAACCCACTCACTGTCCAGTGAGTGTGGAATCTGCACTCTGCTGCAGGTTCCAGGGCTCCCAGGGAGTTGATACTAGACGTCAGGTGAGAAGGCCACTGAAGTAATCCCTGAGAGTCTCCTGGAGGAGGTGCCACTAGAGCCTTCACAGGAAAGCACAGACTCTGGAGTCAAGCTTGCATCTGTGGTTGGATTCTGTGGCCCTGGGCAAGTCGTTTGACTCTGGGTCTCAGTGGTCTCACTAGAAAATGGGAATACGGGGCCTGCCTCCCAAGATGGTTATGAAATTTAAGAGGGGTCCCAGTACTGTCATGTGCAAGCTTAGAAAAGATTTTTAATCTCTCCAAGCCACAGTTTTTTCATTTGTAAAGTAGAAATAATAACAGTACTTACCAAAAAGAATTGTCGTGAGAAGTAAATAAGGTAGCATATGTGAATTATTTTGCATGGCTCCTGAAATACAGTGAATGCTCATTAAATACTGTGGTGCCTTTAATCAAGATATTCATGGCAGAGGAGTGAATTGGTCCAAACAGTTTTGGATAACATGTGGCAGATCAAATGTAAAACGCCCCCACCTCTGATCCAGCAATTCTGCTGTCAGGGGTTTATGCCATGGATGTGTCAAGATATACATGTGAGGATACTGACTGGAGCATTGTTTGTGGCAGCAAAATGCTGGAAGCAACTCAAATGCTCACTGTTAGGGGAGTTATCACTCCAGTTACACCAGTCGCAGCTAGACCCACAAAGAACTAGCATGCAGTGGTTCCAAGGCAAAATGCAGATGTGTGCATATACAGAAAGAGGTCCATGACATACTGTTCAGTAAAAAAGCAAGCAGTGGAAGAGTCGTACATACTAATTCATCTTTGTTAAAAAATAAAGGCACACACATGTGCTTAGAAATATTCTACAAAGATTTTCAGGAAGCTATTAACGGTGATTCTTTTAGAGTAACAGTCCTCAGCAGGGCTAATTTAGCCTCCAAGGGACATCTGACAAAGTCTGGAGACATTTTTGGTTGTCACACGGTGGCGGGGGTGGGGGGGCAGGGGGAGTGTGCCACTGATGGTAGAAGCCAAAGATGCTGCTCAACATCTTGCATGAACAGGCACAGAACAGCCCCCACAATGAGTTGTCTGGCCCTAAATGAGAAGATCCACTTGAGAGAGAGAAGAAGGCTATTGAATTTGGGGATGAAGACTTATTTTTAGTACAATGCTTTTGAAATGTCTGAATTCAAGGGAACACCACCAGAATCTGCCCGCTCTAACTGTGAGATCAGGCATGTAAAAGGCCAGCACAGGTGCTTGCTCACATGGTGTTCCTCCCATGAGTCAGTTTCCACATCTGCAGAGTGGGTGTGCTGAAGCCTGCTCTCAAGACTCCCAGAAGACAAAATGTACCAGGTTGAGTGCAGCCCACATCTCAGGGCTCCGCGGTCATGCTTCAGGGATAGGCGGAGGCCGCCCCAGAGATGCTCCTGGAGTGTTTCAGGGCAGGGCCGACAGCCTCGGCCTGAGCAGGGGGCCGGCAGAATCGGAAGATGGCTGTCGGCAGCCTGTGCTGGGGGCCACGGAGCCTGCAGCTGTCAGAGGCAAAGCAAGCAGGGGCTCCGGGGCGGATCCCTGGAAAAACAGTCCAGTGTGCAGTCTGTCAGAACCCACTGTAGGAACCAAGGACACCGGCTCATTCAAGAAAAACAGAGTCCCGCCCAGGGAGGGGTGATCACATGAGCCTCGGAGCCCCCACCTGCAAGAGTCAGCTTCAGCAAAGCAGGCCCAATAGTTTGGGAAAATGTTTTTATCTTTCCTGAATACCTGACTATAAGAAAATCTAACAGAGGGGTACTTCCCATTGACTCCTACATATTACATTTTACATATGTTTTCCTGCTTTATGCTCACACCACCCAAAAGCCAAGGAGCCATTTTACAGGTGGAGAAAGAGGTGCAGAGGGAAGTTAGATCTTCACAATTTCAGGGCAATCACTCAAGCCCAGGTGGTCTGGCTCTGAGTCACCTACTGGCGGGGGTGCGGCCGTCCCACATCCTTTCTGCTGCTGGTTTCTTCAATCGAGTGTCTCCACCCACTTTCCAGACCAGGGGCGCTTCTGAGAGACACACCCTTTGTCTGACTACCCACATCTTTTTCTGGCAAAGAACTGCCAGGAGCCCCACTGCTAAAATCAATTTCGTTTCCCAAGGCACTAACCTCACTCTGCTGGATCCCTGGGAGATAGGGCTGCCAGGTAACATACAGGACACCCTGCTAAATGTCTCCAGCAAACTGTCCTGTTGTTGAAGTTGTCTAGTTGCTAAGTCATTTCTGACTCTTTTGCAACCCCATGGGCTACATCCCACCAGGCTCCCCATGGAATTTCCCAGACAAGAATACTGGCGTGGGTAGCCATTCCCTTCTCCAGGGCATCTTCCCAGCCCAGGGGTTGAACCCACGTCTCCTGCACTGGCAGGCAGATTCTTTACCACTGAGCCACTAGGGAAGCCCAAACTGTCCTATATTATGCTAAAAAAAAATTACTTGGTATCTGAAACTCAGATGGAATTGGGTGTCCAATCTTTTGATTTGCCAAATTCGACTACCTGTCAGAGCAAGGAGGAGATTAGCTCTTCCTCGGTCCCAAGAAGCTGGTCGCATCCTGGAGAGTTTGCATCTGTTTCATCAGAGGCCTTGCTCACTTACCAAGGGAGCTTAGAGACTGCTGGGAGGCCAAGTGGTCACTGCCTGCGCCAGTTACTTGAGCTGTTTGAAGGGACTTTTCTGGAGGCTGTTTGGCACAGGAGGAGAAGGGATTTAGAGCAGAAAAAGAAACTAATGGACTTTAAGCTTCAGAGGCCTCCTCTGGCACAGGTCCTATCTGAGGCCTTATTTTATATTTGTAAAGTCTGCTCTCCGTTTCTCTTCTTAAAAGATATTTTTTCTTTCTAGAGCAGTTTTAGGTCTACAATAACACTGAGAAAGAGGTGTAGAGATTTACCACATACCCACTGCACACATAAGCAGTCTCCACCTTTATCAACCTCACTCACATGGGTGGCACATCTGTTGTCGAGGATAAACCTACACGGACACATCATAATCCCCCCAAAGTCCATAGCTTACATTACGGTACACTCTTGCTTTTGTACATTGTATGGGTCTGGACAGATGCATAACAACGTGTATCTGTCATTATAATATCCTACACACTATTCACTGCCCTGAAAATTCTCTGTGCTCTACTTATTCATTACTCCCTTCCCCGAACTCCTGGTAACAACTTTTTACTGTCTTTATAGATTTGTCTTTTCCAATTGTCATATACTTGGAATCATACAGCATGTAGCTTTTTTTGGATTGACTTCTTTTACTCACTAATATACATTTAAGTCTCCTCTGTGTCTTTTCAGTGCTTGATAGCTCTTTCTTTTTAAGGTATGAACAATATTCCATTGTCTGCATGTTACACAAGTTTATTAATCCATTCACTTACTGAAGGACACCTTGGTTGCTCTCAAGTTTTGGCAATTATAAATAAGTCTGCTATAAACATCTGTATGCAGATGTTTTGTGGACAAACATTTTTAACTCTTGTGGAGAAATACTAAGGAGTAGAACTGCTGGATTTTATGGTGAGAGTGTGTTTAGTGTTGTAGGAGATAACCACACTGACTTGATCCCCGCCAGCATTGCCTGAGCACGCCTGTTGCTCCACATCCTCTCCAGCTTTTGGTGTCTGTGCATGAATTTTGGCCATTCTCATTGGTCTGTAGTGGCATCTCACTATTGTTTTCATTTGCACCTTCCTGATGACTTGGGATGCAGAGCGTCGTTCCGTATGCTTATCTGTCTTCTGGATATCTTCTTTGCTGAGGTATCTGTTAAGGTCTTTGGCCCATTTTTAAATGGGTTATGTGTGTTCTTACCATTGACTTTTAAGAGTTCTTTGTATACTCGAGACACCAGTCCTTTATCACACGTGCGTTTTGCAAGTATTTCCTCCCAGTCCATGGCTTGTCCTGCCCTGACCCTGTCTTTTGCAAAGTTTCTCTCTTTAGTGAGGTCCCGGTTATCAGTTCTGTCTTTGATGGTCACGTCTTTGGTGTTGTATGGAAAGAGGCATCACTATATGAAAGGTCGTCGACCTCTAGTATCTTCCAGGCATTTTGTTTATTAATTTTCATTTATTTATTTTTGGTTGAGCTGGGTCTTCACTAATACACACGGGCTTTCTCTAGTTGTAGCAAGCCAGGGCTACTCTTCATTGTGGTGAGTGGGCTTCTTATTGTGGAAGATTCTCCTTTTTAGAGCACAGCCTCAGAGTTGTGGCTCATGGGCTCAGAAGTTGTGGCACATAACCTTAGTTGCTGCATGGCATGTGGGATCTTCCTAGACCAAAGACCAAACCTGTGTTCCCTGCATTAGCAGGCAGATTCTTAACCACGGGGAAGTCCTTTAGGAGTTTTATAGCTTTATGTCTTACATTTAGATCTATGTCCCATTTTGAGTTAATTTTTGTGAAGGGTGTAAGGTCTCTGTCTAGATTCATTTTTTTGATGTGTGGATGTCCAGCTTCCAGCACCATTTGTTAAGAACACTATATTTGCTCCATTGTTTGCCGTTGTTCCTTTTTCAAAGATCAGTTGACTGTATTTATGTGGCTCTATTTCTGGGCTCTCTATTCTGTCCCATTTATCTGTCTATTCTTTTGCTGTTACCACACTGTCTTGATTACTTTGTAGCTTCCCAGTGAGTCCTGAGGTTGGGTAGTATCAATCTTCTAACTTTACTTTTTGTCCTTCAATATTGTGTTGGTTATTCTGGATCTTCTTCTCTCCATATTAATTTCAGAATGAGTTTACCAATATTCCCAAACTTACTTGCTGGAATTTTCATAGAAATTACACTAAATCTATAGATCAAGTTGGGAAGAACTGACATTTTTACAATATTGAGTGTTCCTGTCTACCCACAAGCATTTATTTAGTATTTTTATTTCATTCCTCAGAGTCTTGTGGCTTTCCACATATAGTTCAGTCAGTACAGTCACTCAGTCGTGTCTGACTTCTTTGCGACCCCATGGACTGCAGCACGCCAGGCCTCCCTGTCCATCACCAACTCCCAGAGCTTGCTCAAACTCATGTCCATCGAGTCGGTGATGCCATCCAACCATCTCATCCTCTGTCATCTCCTTCTCTTCCTGCCTTCAATATTTCCTAGCAGCAGGGCCTTTTCTAATGAGTTAGTTCTTCATATCAGGTAGCCAAAGTATTGGAGTTTCAGCTTCAGCATCAGTCCTTCCTGAATGAATATTTAGGACTAGTTACCTTTAGGATTGACTGGTTTGATCTCCTTGAAGTCCAAAAAAGATGTCCTTTTCATTTGGACTCCTTGCAGTCCAAAAAAGATGTCCTTTTCATTATAGGGGCCTGGAATACAAAAGTAGGAAGTCAAGAGATACCTGGAGTAACAGGCAAATTTGGCCTTGGAGTACAAAATGAAGCAGGGCAAAGGCTAACAGTTTTGTCAAGAGAACGCACTGGTCATAGCAAACAGTCTCTTTCAGTGAAACAAGAGAAGACTCTACACGATGGTCAATACCAAAACCAAATTGATTATATTCTTTGCAGCCAAAGATGGAGAAGCTCTATACAGTCAGCAAAAACAAGACCAGGAGCTGACTGTGGCTCAGATCATGAACTTCTTATTGCAAAATTCAGACTTATATTAAAGAAAGTAGGGAAAACCACTAGACCATTCAGGTATGACCTAAATCAAATCCCTTATGATTATACAGTGGAAGGGACAAATAGATTTGAGGGACTAGATCTGATAGACAGAGTTCTGAAGAACTGTGGATGGAGGTTCATGACATTGTACAGGAGACAGCGATCAAAACCATCCCCAAGAAAAAGAAATGAAAAAAGGCAAAATGGTTGACTCAGGAGGCCTTACAAATAGCTGAGAAAAGAAGACAAGCTAAAGGCAAAGGAGAAAAGGAAAGATATGCCCATTTGAATGCAGAGTTGCAAAGAGAGATAAGAAAGTCTTCCTCAGTGATCATTGCAAAGAAATAGATGAAAACAATAGAATGGGAAAGACTAGAGATCTCTTCAAGAAAATTAGAGATACCAAGGATACATTTGTGCAAAGATGGGCTCAATAAAGGACAGAAATGGAAGGGACCTAAAAGAAGCAGAAGATATTAAGAAGAGGTGGCAAGAATACACAGAAGAACTATACAAAAAAATCTTCATGACCCAGATAACCATGATGGTGTGATCACTCACCAAGAGCCAGACGTCCTGAAATGAGAAGTCAAGTGGGCCTTAGGAAGCACCACTATGAGCAAAGCTAGGGAAGGTGACAGAATTCCAGTTGAGCTATTTCAAATCCTAAAAGATGATGCTGTGAAAGTGCTGCACTCAATATGCCAGCAAATTTGGAAAACTCAGCAGTGGCCACAGGACTGGAAAAGGTCAATTTTCACTCCAATCCCAAAGAAAGGCAATACCAAAGAATGTTCAAACTACCGCACAAGTAAACTCACCTCACACACTAGCAAAGTAATGCTCAAAATTCTCCAAGCCAGGCTTCAACAGTATGTGAACCGTGAACTTCCAGATATTCAAGCTGGATTTAGAAAATTCAGAGGAACCAGAGAGCAAATTGCCAATATTCATTGGATCATCGAAAAAGCAACAGAGTTCCAGAAAAACATCTACTTCTGCTTTATTGACTATGCCAAAGCCTTTGACCATGTGGATCACAACAAACTGTGGAAAATTATTCAAGAGATGGGAATACCAGACCACCTTACCTGCCTCCTGAGAAATCTGTATGCAGGTCAAGAAGCAACAGTTAGTTCTAACTGTTGAAACATGAAACAACGGACTGGTTCCAAATTGGGAAAGGAGTACGTCAAGGCTGTATATTGTCACCCTGCTTATTTAACTTACATGCTGAGTACATCATGAGAAACGCTGGGCTGGATGAAGCACAAACTGGAATCAAGATTGCCAGGAGAAATAGCAATAACCTCAGATATGCAGATGACAGCAACCATATGGCAGAAAGCGAAGAACTAAAGGGCCTCTTGATGAAAGTGAAAGAGGAGAGTGAAAAAGTTGGCTTAAAACTCAACATTCAGAAAACTAAGATCATGGCATCTGGTCCCATCACTTCATGGCAAATAGACGGGGAAACAGTGGAAACTGAGAGACTTTCCTCATATAAATCGTGCGTATACTTTGTTAGATTTACGCCTAAGTATTTCATTCTGGGGGTTGCTAATGTAAATAGTATTGTGTTTTTAACTTTGAATTTTACTTATTCGTTGTTAATATAAAGTGAGTGAAATGAAAGTCACTCAGCCATGTCCGACTCTTTGTGACTCCATGAACTATATAGTCCATGGAATTCTCCAGGCCAGAATACTGGAGTGGGTAGCCTTTCCCTTCTCCAGGGGATGTTCCCAATCCAGGGATCGAACCCAAGTCTCCCACATTGCAGGTGGATTCTTTACCAGCTGAGCTAAATATAGAGGAAAACAATTAACATTTATACATTAACATTGTGTTGTGCAACCTGCTATATTGGCTTATCAATTCCAGAATGGATGCTCTTTCTTAAAGAGGGATCACAAACTGTTCAAATCCTTGCTATGGGGGCAGTGTTCAGGATGCTGCTGCCCCCACAGGACTTATGGGAAGAAGAGGATCTCCTGCAGGTCCAAGCACTACAGGAAAGGGTTGACCCCTTAGGGAGGGCTAGGACCCTAGTCAGGGCCAGAGCAGAAGACGGTTCTAGAAGTAGAAATGAAAGTTACAGAATTATGCTCAACAACTGAAAATGTCATCAAGCACCAATCTGGTGCCAGGCACTGTTGCTAAGAGACTTCATGAGCATAATTTTATTTAACCCTCATGGCAAGCCTGTGGGGCCAGTTTGATCGTGAGCTGTGTTTTGCCCAAAGAGATGCTCTGGGTACCCAAGAGCACCACAGGGGTAAATAGAACTGGGATTTGAGGCCAGGTCTCCTGAGAGAAGGGAGGAGCCTGGGAGTCAGGAGAGAGACAGTGCTGGGTGGCTGTATGGGCAGGTCAGGGCCTGCTGTGTTAGTTTCTGATGAGGCTGTAGCAAATTGCCACAAACAGAGTGGTGGAAACAATGTAAATGCATTATCTTACAGCGCTAGAGGTCAGAAATCCAAACAGTCTCACTAGGCTAAAGTCAAAGTGGTGGCTCAGTTATATTCCTTCTGTTAGCTTTAGGGGGAGATAGAATATATTCCCTTGTTTTTTTTCCAGTTTACAAAGGTTACCTACATCTCTTGGCTAATGTTCTCTTCCTCCACCTCCAAAGATAGCAGCACAATATCTTCTGATCTCTCTCACTTCCTACCTCCTTCCATATTTTAAGGACCCTTGTAATTATCTGAATCCACTCCAGGATCACCTCCCCACTTCAAGAGCCTTAATTAACTTCATTATATCTGTGAAGTCCCATTAAGGTAACCTATTCACAAATTTGGGGATTAGGGCATGGGTATCTTTCAGTTCAGTTCAGTTCAGTCTCTCAGTCGTGTCCGACTCTCCGTGACCCCATGAATCACAGCACGCCAGGCCTCCCTGTCCAACACCAACTCCCAGAGTTCACCCAAACTCATGTCCATCGAGTTGGTGATGCCATCCAGCCATCTCATTCTCTGTCGTCCCCTTCTCCTCCCGCCCCCAATCCTTCCAGCATCAGAGTCTTTTCCAGTGAGTCAACTCGTTGCATGAGGTGGCCATAAGTATTGGAGTTTCAGCTTTAGCATCAGTTCTTCCAATGAACACCCAGGATTGATCTCCTTTAGAATGGACTGGTTGGATCTCCTCGCAGTCCAAGGGACTCTCATGAGTCTTCTCCAACACCACAGTTCAAAAGCATCAATTCTTCGGCGATCAGCCTTCTTCACAGTCCAACTCTCACATCCATACATGACCACGAGAAAAACCATAGCCTTGACTAGACGGACCTTGATTGGCAAAGTAATGTCTCTGCTTTTTAATATGCTATCTAGGCTGGTCATAACTTTCCTTCCAAGGAGTAAGCGTCTTTTAATTTCATGGCTGCAATCAGCATCTGCAGTGATTTTGGAGCCCAAAAAAATAAAGTCTGACACTGTTTCCACCGTTTCCCCATCTATTTCCCATGAAGTGATGGGACCAGATGCCATGATCTTTGTTTTCTGAATGTTGAGCTTCAAGCCAACCTTTTCACTCTCCTCTTTCACTTTCATCAAGAGGCTTTTGATGAGAGAGGTCATTTTTCTGGCTACCACAACTTCCTTGGCCTGCTGTGATCTATGCCTTTGTTCTGGGACTTGGGGTGAAGTCACTAGACTAGAGTTGAAGGTGGGGATGTGGCTGGGCTGGCGAATGAAGGGAGCCCATGGAAACAGGTGATCCTGAGGTTGGGCCATGTGGGAGGGATCAAGGATGATCCTCCCTGAGAGGTCTCTGACCAAGACTCTGAAGACAGTTTATGCCATCTTTCAAGGGAGGGGTAACTCCTACCCACTGAACCATGCCCAGGGCCGCGTGGTAGGGCACCGTTCTTCTTAGGGTTGTCTCCCAGATCTGCGGTACTGCAGGGAAATGCGGACGAGCTCAGACAGAGCAGGTGGAGCGTCCTGGTGGTTCACATCTGAATAGTGTATCCTTTTGACCTAGAAGTTCCATTCATCTGAGTTTTTCCTACAAACAGACTCACCCATTCATAAAGAGATGTGTACAAACTTAATTATTCCAACTGCGTGCTCAGTTGCTCAGCTGTGTTCAATGTTTTGCAGCCCCATGGACTGTAGCACACCAGGCTCCTTGTCCAAGGAATTTTTCAGGCAAGAATACTGGAGCAGGTTGCCATCTATCTTCAGGAAGTGGGACAGAAAGGTGGCTGCACCCAACTCTGGGGTGTGGTGGATCTTGGCTTGGATTAACATCAGAGGAGGCGGATAGTCATTCACACTGAGTATTACACTTGGCTATAGTATCTTGCAGCCTATAATCAAATTCCCTGAAAAGTATACCTGGTATTTGCAGCAAGAGGGATTGAGTGTCCCTCCAGAAAAGACCACGAGTTCAGTGACTGTAGCTGAATCATTCTACAAAACTCCTTTCCTAAAAGGAACATCCTTTCTGGTGTGGTTATGAAGGCCATGTTGATTCTACAAGAATGGTTGCTTTTTTATGTTGATGGATTCCCAAATGGCTCAGTGGTAAGGAATCTGCCTGCTAATGCACGAGATGCAGAAGACATGGGTTCGATATCTGGGTCAGGAAGATTCCCCTGGAGGAGGAAAGGCAACCCACTCCAGTATTCTTGCCAGGAAAATCCCATGGGCAGAGGACCCTGGCGCACTACAGTCCATGGGGTCACAAAGGGTCAGACACGACTGGACACGCATGTGGTTTATGATGATGGCTATAATTAATCAATCATTAATTATTTGTTCACCTAACTTTTACTGAACTTTTTTTCTGCAACAGGCCCTGGGCTGGGCACTGAGAGTATAGAGGCTAACACACAGCTGCTGCTCTCATGGGGCTTACAGTCTAACGGGAGGACCAGGTCTGATTATAATGCCATGAGCTAAGGGCTAAGACGGGACGGCGGAATCTTTCTACATGGGGCTGTGGAGCCTGGAAGAGGGGTCCTGAAATTTAGCTGATGGGTCTGATCTCCAGCCTTCAGGAAGAACAGGAGCCTGGAGAGGAGAAGGGAGAAGGGAACAGCATTTGTAAAGATGAAAAAGTGAAGGAATGTAGAATGCTTGGTGGACTAACTTTACTTAAGGTTAAGCCTGAAAATACTAACACCAAAGCCTGCAAACTCTAACCCTGCCTAATAATATCCCACATTCCTTGACTTCCTGCTGTGTGCCAGGCATTGAGCCAGCCCTTAGTTAATCTTCCAAAGAACTCTAGGAAGTAAGCACTAATGTTCTATTTTATGTATGTGTTAATGCTATGGATGTGTTAAAACCCTAACTCCCAATTTGACTGTATTGGGAGATAGGGCTTTTAGGAGATAATTAAGTTTAAATGAGCTCATAAAGTGGGATTTTAATCCAATGGGACTGGTGGCCTTCTAAGAAGAGGAAGAGAGAGATCTCTCTAGCTTTACAGCACCCACCAAGGAAAGGTTATGTGAGGACACAATGAGAAAGCAGCCACCTGCCAGCCAGGAAGAAAGCTCCACCAGAAGCTGAACTCTGTGATACCTTGGTATCAAAATTTCCGGCCTCCAGAACTGCAAGAAAATATATCAATATTTGCATTGCTTTTACAGCATCCAGTCTGTGGTATTTCTTATGGCAGCCTGAATTAGCTAATACAATTAGTGTTATTTTTATTTTCATGACAATCATCATTATTGGTTTAGTAGACATTCTGTCTTCCACATTTACTGATATAGAATTGACATATAGCACTGGATAAGATAAAAATGCACAGAATAATAATTTGACTTATATACATCAGGAAATCATTATTACCATAAGTTTAGTAAACATCCATCATCTCATAAAGATACAAAATTTAATAAATAGAAAACATTTTCTTCTTTGTGATGAGAACCCTTTGGATTTACAACTTTCGTGTGTAACGTACAGAAGTGTTAATTTAACGTACAGAAGTGTTAACTTCATTTATCATGTACATTACATCTCTAGTATTTATTTGTTTTATAACTGGAAGTTGGTACCTTTTGGCGGCTTTCATCCAATTCCCCCTGCCCCCACGCCCTACCTCCTGGTGACCACAAATCTGATCTCTTTTTGTATGATTGCTTTTCTTTTGTTTTGAAGTTTAACTGACATAGAACACTATGTTAGTTCCCGTTACACGACATAGCTATTTGATATTTCTACACATTTCAAAGTGATCACCATGATAAGTCCAGTTGCCATCTGTCACCACACAAAGATATTACATAATTTTTGACTATGTTCTCCACACTGTACATTTTATATCCATGACTCATTTACTTTGCGACTAGAAGTTCCTATACATCTTAATCCCCCTCCGGTTACATCACTCCTTTCCCCACATCCCTCCCTTCTGACAGTTTGGTTTCTTCCGGTAATTATGACTCTTTTTCTGTTTTGATATTTGTTCACTGTTGTATTAGATTCCATGTATAAGTGAAAATCATACTGTATTTGTCTTTTTATGACTTATTTCACTTAGCAATATACCTTCTAGGATATTTATGTTGTCTCAAATGGCAAGATTTCATTATTTTTTTAGGTTGAGTAACATTTCATTGAATATATATATGTGTGTGTGTGGTGGCTCAGACAGTAAAGAATCTGCCTGCAATGCAGGAGACCCGGGTTCAATCTCTGGGTCGGGAAGATCCCCTGGAGGAGGGCGTAGCAACCCACTCCAGTATTCTTGCCTGGAGAATTCCAAGGAAAAAGGAGCCTGGTAAGCTACAGTTCATGGGGTTTCAAAGAGTTGTACACAACTGAGTGCCTAACATTTTCACTTTCACTTCAAATATATATATATATATATTTATACTTTATCCATTCCTCTTTTGATTGGCACTTAGATTGCTTCCATATCTTGGCAATTGAAAATAATGATGCAATAAATATTGGGCACATATATCTTTTCTTAGTATTTTCATTTTTCTCAAATAACTATGCAGAAGTGAAACCACTGGCTGGTATGACAGTTCTTCTATTTTTAATTTTTTGCAGAATCTCCATAGTGTTTTCCATAGTGACTGCACCAATTTACCTTCCCTCCTGCACAAGTGTTCCCTTTTCTCCACATCATCCCCAACACTTGTTACTTGTCTTTTCTATCACAGCCATTCTGACAGGTGTGAGGTGGTATCTCACTGTGGTTTTGAGTTGAATCTCCATGATAATTAGTGATGTTGAGCATCTTTTCATGTGCCCTTTGACAACCTATGTCTTCCTTGGAAAAATGTCTATTCAGATCCTCTGCACACTTTTTCCTTGTCTGAGTTTGTTTTTTTTTTTTTGGATGCTCAGTTGCATGAGTTCTTTGTATATTTCAGATATTAACCTCTTATCAGACACATCATTTCCAAGTATCTTCTCCCTTTCAGGAAGCAGCCTTTTCACTTTGTTGATAGTTTCCTTCACTGTGCAAAAGTTTTTTAGTTTGATGTGGTCTTTTTTGATTATTTTTGCTTTTATTTCCCTTGCCTGAAGAGACAGATCCAAAAAAATATTGCTGAGGTCAATGTCAAAGAGTTTAAGTATTGCCTATGTTTTCTTCTAGAAGTTTTATGGTTTCAGGTCTTACATTTAAGTCTTCAATCCATTTTGAATTTATTTTTGTATATGGTGGGAGAAAGCAGATGACCTGATACTATACATTGTTATTGTTGTTCAATCGCTAAGTTGTGTCCGACTCTTTGCAACCCCATGGACTGCAGCTTGCCAGGCTTCCCTGTACTTCACTAGCTCCCGGAGTTTGCTCAAATTCATGTCCACTGAGTCAGGGATGCCATCTAGCCATCTCATCCTCTGTCGCCCCCTTCTCCTCCTGCCCTTAATCTTCCCAAGCATCAGGGTCTTTTCCAATGAGTTGGCTCATCAGGTTGCCAGAGTATTGGAGCTTCAGCTTCAGCATCAGTCCTTCCAGTGAATAGTCAGTGTTGATCTCCTTTAGGATGGACTGGTTTGATCTCCCTGCAGTCCAAGGGACTCTCAAGAGTCTTCTCCAGCACCACAGTTTGAAGGCATCAATTCTCAGCCTTCTTTATGGTCCAGTTCTCACATCTGTACATAACTACTGGAAAAATCATAGCTTTGACTATATGGACCTTTGTAGGCAAAGAGATGCCTTTGCTTTTTAATACAATGTCTAGGTTTGTCATAGCTTTCCTTCCAAGGAAAGCTATAATATCTATAGAAAGTCCTAAAGATATTATTCCAAAATTATCAGAACTCATTAACGACTTTGTTAAAGTCATAGAATTCACAATTAATGTACAAAAATCTTTTTCATTTCTATACACTAACAACATACTAACAGAAAGAGAAATTAAGAAGGTAATCCCACTTATAACTACATCAAAAAGAATAAAATACTTGGGCAAAAATCTAACTAAGGAGGTAAAAGATCTGTATTTGGAAAACTGTATAACGTTGATGAAAAAAACTGATAACACAAACAAATGGGAAGATATATCATGTTCATGGATTGGAAGAATTAATATTGTTAAACTGACCAGAAGTCCCAAGGCAATCTGCAGATTCAGTGCAATTACTTTCAAAATACCAAAACATTTATCACAGAACTAGAACAAATAATTCTAAAATTTGCACAGAAATAAGAAAGACCCCAAATAACCAAAACAACCCTGAGAAAGAAGAACAAAGCAGGAAGGACCACACTCCTTGATTTCAAACTATTATTACAAAGTCACAGTAATCAAAACAGTATGGTGGTGGTAGTGTTCAGTCACTAAGTCGTGTTTGACACTTTGTGACCCCATGGACTGCAGCATGCCAGGCTTCCCTGTCCTTCACTATCTCTTGGAGTTTGCTCAGATTCATGTCCATGGAGTTGGTGATGCCATCTAACCATCTCATTCTCTGCTACCCCCTTTTCCTTTTGCCTCCAATGTTTCCCAGCATCAGGGTCTTTTCCAGTGAGTCAGTTCTTTGCCTCGGGTGGCACAAAAAAAAGACACAGATCAGTGAAACAGAATAGACAGCCAGAAATAAATCCATACTTACATGGGTAATTAATGTATGATAAAGAAGACAAAATACACAATGGGGAAAGATAACCTCAATAATAAATGGTGTTGGGGAAACTGGGCAGCTATATGCAAAAGAAAAAAAATGGACAGATAGACATTTCTTGACCAACTCCTTCCCTGCTCCACAAGTAACTGATTCAGGTATCCATTCAATTGGTTGCCTGTACTGCTCTGGCTAGGGTACTCTCACCCCTCACCTGTAATTCAAGGGGTGTGTCTGATTTGGTCAGTGACCTTCTAACCCCTGCCACAGTGATTTGATCACTCTTTTTTTGTCTTAATCTTTTCCTGGTTCCTCCCCATTTCCCAGTCTCTGCATACAGGATAATGCAGGACTTAGTCTTTGCATCTCTTTGATTCTCTGCTACACTCCCTGCCCAGGTAATCACAGCCAAATTCATGGATTTAAATCCCATTTCAGTGGTTCTCAACCCTGATTGCACAATGGAATTACTTGGGTGCTTTTTTTTGACAGTCAAGAAATGTTATTGAATTTATTTATTTATCCATTCATTCAGCAAATGCATATGTATATATATATTTCATGCAGACAAGATTCTAGATAAGGGACATACATTGATGAATTAAAGAAAAAGCTTCTTTTCCTCAGAGAGCTGTATTGTAAGAATGGACATCATAGAGATGAACATAGAAATCTCAGCCACAATACTGGGCCATGTGAGCATACAGGAAATGTTAAAATCCACTAGTAATAGCAGATACCATAATGAAGTTGGAAATGGAAAGAATTCATGGCAGCTCACAAGTATGGCAGTATTTTCAGTTCCTCTGCAGGTGTGTAGCTCTTCAAACATGTGTAGGCTTATCTCACTGTGTCTTACCCTCACTATTACTCAACTACTATTTCAGGTGCTGCTCATCTTTTAGGGGAATTCACTATCTGTCTACCAACTTCTGGATGTTTCACTACATATGCTCCACCTTTTCTCCATCAAAAGCAGGGTGGAATAGTAGCGAATGATACTGGTTCTGGATTTTGACTTTATAAACTTGAATCCTGGCTCTGTCATATCCAAGCTATGTGACCAACAGCAAGTTGCTTTTCCCGTCAAAAAAATCTGAAAAATGAAGACAGTTTTACTGTGAAGAAAGCTGATCGCCGAAGAATTGATGCTTTTGAACTGTGGTGTTGCAGAAGACTCTTGAGAGTCCCTTATACTGCAAGGAGATCCAACCAGTCCATTCTAAAGGAGATCAATCCTGGGTGTTCATTGGAAGGACTGATGCTAAAGCTGAAACTCCAATACTTTGGCCACCTCATGAGGCAAGTTGACTCACTGGAAAAGACTCTGATGCTGGGAAAGGTTGGGGGCGGGAGAAGAAGGGGACGACCGAGAATGGGATGGCTGGATGGCATCACCGACTCTGTGGACATGAGTTTGAGTGAACTCTGGGAGTTGGTGATGGACAGGAAGGCCTGGCGTGCTGTGATTCATGGGGTCGCGGAGAGTCGGACACGACTGAGCGACTGAACTGAACTGAACTGAGCTGAAAGATGTCAGGTATAAATGACTTAATAAGTCATTTATGACATGTACCAGACACACAAAGTGAAAAGTGAAGTGAAGTCACACAGTTGTGTCTGACTCTTTGCGACCCCATGGACTGTAGCCCACCAGGCTCCTCCGTCCATGGGATTCTCCAGGCAAGAATACTGGAGTGGGTTGCCATTTCATTCTCCAGGGGATCTTCCTGACCCAGGGATCGAACCCAGGTCTCCCTAATTGCAGGCAGACACTTTAACCTCTGAGCCACCAGAGAAGTCCCAATAAGCATTAAACACATTGTAAATTGATTTTAATTCATAATTTTTTTAAATCAAGCTTATTCAAAATATCTACTCCTTCCTATTTCATCACAACCAGTCAATGTCACAGCACCTTCTCTAATTCATAAGTGTTTTAACCTCTGTAACTTCTGCCTGTAGCTTCATAATAATTTCTTAACAATTGCTTTCAATTTCACTGCATTTTACTTAAAAATTAAATAATTTGTTTTATTCATTTATTTGCATATCGCTTAATTTTATGTCTTAGTTGCCTCATCTTATATTGATGTTTTTGTTTTGCTGTAGTAATCCTTAGCTAATTTTTGCCTAAAAGATTTGTAGGGGGCAAACTTATAAGTCTTTTTATGTCTAAAAACAAGTTTATATTCTCAACACAGCTGAATGCTAGTTTGTGAGAGTACAGAATTAGCACTTGAAAATCGTTTTTGTTCAAAATTGTAAAAGCATTGCTTCATTGATTTCTGGTACTAAATTTGTTGATAATAACTTCAGATGTACAGGTTAATAAACTTCATTTTTATCTTATTAATTAAGAATATCTGGTACTAAATTTGCTGATAAGAATGACAAGTTATTCTCTTTTCTATGAAAATAATATTGTTTTTCTTAAGATAGTTTTAAATTTATCCAAGATGTTCTGAAAACCAGAATCTGACTAATTAATACTGTTTAACATTCAATAAGCTGTTCAATCGTAAAACAAGTAATTTTTGTCACTTCTAGGATATTGCTATTTCCTTAACTATTTGTTGCTCTTCTTTTTCTCTATTCATCTTTTTTTTTTTTTAATTTAATTATTTATTTTACTTTACAATATTGTATTGGTTTTATCATACATTGACTTGAATCTGCCCCGGGTGTACATGTGTTCCCCATCCTGAACCCCCCTTCCACTTCTCTCCCCATCCCATCCCTCAGGGTCATCCCAGTGCACCAGCCCTGAGCACCCTGTATCATGCATCAAACCTGGACTGGTGATTCATTTCACATATGATATTTTACATGTTTCAATGCCATTCTTCCAAACCATCCCACCCTCGCCCTCTCCCACAGAGTCCAAAAGACTGTTCTATACATCTGTGTCTCTTTTGCTGTCTCGTATACAGGGTTATTGTTACCACCTTTCTAAATTCCTTGGATGTGAGAGTTGGACTGTGAAGAAAGCTGATCGCCGAAGAATTGATGCTTTTGAACTGTGGTGTTGGAGAAGACTCTTGAGAGTCCCTTGGACTGCAAGGAGATCCAACCAGTCCATTCTAAAGATCAGTCCTGGGTATTCATTGGAAGGACTGATGCTAAAGCTGAAACTCCAATACTTTGGCCACCTCATGCAACGAGTTGACTCACTGGAAAAGACTCTGATGCTGGGAAGGATTGGGGGTGGGAGGAGAAGGGGACGACAGAGAATGAGATGGCTGGATGGCATCACCAACTCAATGGACATGAGTTTGAGTGAACTCCAGGAGTTGGTGATGGACAGGGAGGCCTGGCGTGCTGTGATTCATGGGGTCACAAAGAGTCGGACATGACTGAGCGACTGAACTGAACTGATTGGTGTTTTCTTTCTGGCTTACTTCACTCTGTATAATAGGCTCCAGTTTCATCCACCTCATTAGAACTGACTCAAATGTATCCTTTTTAATGGCTGAGTAATACTCCATTGTGTATATGTACCACATCTTTCTTATCCATTTGTCTGCTGATGGACATCTAGGTTGCTTCCATGTCCTGGCTATTATAAACAGTGCTGCGATGAACATTGGGGTACACATGTCTCTTTCAATTCTGGTTTCCTCGGTGTGTATGCCCAGGAGTGTGATTGCTGGATCATATGGCAGTTCTATTTCCAGTTTTTTAAGGAATCTCCACACTGTTCTCCATAGTGGCTGTACTAGTTTGCATTCCCATCAACAGCACACCCTCTCCAGCATTTATTGCTTGTAGACTTTTGGATAGCAGCCATTCTGACTGGCGTGAAATGGTACCTCATTGTGGTTTTGATTTGCATTTCTCTGATTATGAGTGATGTTGAGCATCTTTTCACGTGTTTGCTAGCCATCTGTATGTCTTCTTTGGAGAAATGTCTGTTTAGTTCTTTGGCCCACTTTTTGATTGGGTCATTTATTTTTTTGGAATTGAGCTGCAGGATTTGCTTGTATATTTTTGAGATTAATTCTTTGTCCGTTGCCTCGTTTGCTATTATTTTCTCCCATTCTGAAGGCTGTCTTTTCACCTTGCTTATAGTTTCCTTTGCTGTGCAGAAGCTTTTAATTTTAATTAGGTCCCATTTGTTTATTTTTGCTTTTATTTCCAATATTCTGGGAGGTGGGTCATAGAAGATCCTGCTGTGGTTTATGTCGGAGAGTGTTTTGCCTATGTTTTCCTCTAGGAGTTTAATAGTTTCTGGTCTTATGTTTAGATCTTTAATGCATTTTGAGTTTATTTTTGTATATGGTGTTAGAAAGTGTTCTAGTTTCATTCTTTTACAAGTGGTTGACCAGTTTTCCCAGCACCACTTGTTAAAGAGACTGTCTTTTCTCCATTTTATATCCTTGCCTCCTTTGTCAAAGATAAGGTGTCCATAGGTGTGTGGATTTATCTCTGGGCTTTCTACTTTGTTCCATTGATCTATATTTCTGTCTTTGTGCCAGTACCATACTGTCTTGATGACTGTGGCTTTGTAGTAGAGACTGAAGTCAGGCAGGATGATTCCCCCAGCTCCATTGTTCTTCCTCAAGATTGCTTTGGCTATTTGAGGTTTTCGTATTTCCATACAAATTGTGAAATTATTTCTTCCAGTTCTCTGAAAAATACCATTGGTAGCTTGATAGGGATTGCACTGAATCTATAGATTGCTTTGGGTAGTATACTCATTTTCACTATATTGATTCTTCCGATCCATGAATGCAGTATATTTCTCCATTTTAAAATTCCCAGTGTCTTGCTCTGCCCCACAAGTTCCAGCAGATGCCGAGGACTCAGCATTATAGTTTTTAAAGCTACCTACATGAACCCACTGAAGGTAGGTTGGAAACCGCTGCTGGAGGCAGGAGATAAACCAGGGGAACCAGTTAGAAGGCCCTGTAAGACCTGGAGATTATCTGGGACTTTGATGAGGGCAGCAGTGGACATGAGAAGTGGTGGATTCTAGATATATTTTGAAGGTGGAGTGAATAGGATCTTGTAAAGAATTGAAGGTTTGATGAGAAACCAAGAGACAAGTCAAGGACAATGCCAAGGTTTTTTCCTGAGGACTGGAAAGACGGGGAATCCACTAATTAAGATAGAGGACATTACAGGAACAGCAGGTTTCGTGGGGGGTGGTCAGGAAATTTGATAGAGGCCAGGCTAAGTTGGGAGATGATGATGATGATGAGCAGGCATCCAAATTGAGACCTGGAGTCAGAAGTTGACTGAAACATGTATATCTAGGGGCAGTTTTAAGTCAGAGATAAGGATTTGGCCTATAGACACATGTTTCTCAACTTTAGGTATACACTGAAATCCTGTGGATTCCCAGGGGAACTTTTAAAGCTCCTAATTCCCAGAGCCCATTTCCACTTAACTACATCAGAACCTCTGGGGGTGGGACCCAGGCATCTATAGTTTAAGGCTCTCCTGGTGATTCCAATGTGGAAGCAAGACTGAAAACTTCTGTTTTAAAATTAGATCTTATCATTTTTCTCCTCAGAACCTCTATGGACTTCCTATTTTACTCCAAGGAGAAGCGAATATTCTCACCACAGTTCTCAAGGGCTGTTCCACCTGCTGTTCACCTTACCTCCATGACCGCACTCCTGCACCCTCCTCCTTGGTTTAGACACTTGGCTTCCTTCTTACTCAAAAATATCAGGTGCATTCCTGATTCAGGGACTCTGCACAGGCTGTTTGCACATTCCTGACTCAGGGCCTTTGCACAGGCTGTTTGTACATTCCTGACTCAGGGCCTTTGCACAGGCTATTTGTACATTCCTGACTCAGGGCCTTTGCACCAGCTGTTTGTACATTCCTGACTCAGGATCTTTGCACAGACTGTTGGTACTGCCTGGAATACTCTTCCCCCAGATGCCCTCATGGTTCACTCGCTCACCTTCTTTGATCTCTGCTTAGACTCTCCTAGTTAACAATGCAACTTGTGCTCTCCATCTCCTGCTCTATTTTTCTCCAAATTTCTCTCTACTTGGCACGTGCTTGCATACTTCAGTTCAGTTCAGTTCAGTCGCTCAGTTGTGTCCAGCTCTTTGTGACCCCATGAATCACAGCACGCCAGGCCTCCCTGTCCATTACCAACTCTCGGAGTTCACTCAAACTCATGTCCATCGAGTCGGTGATGCCATCCAGCCATCTCATTCTCTGTCGTCCCCTTCTCCTCCTGCCCCAGTCCCTCCCAGCATCAGAGTCTTTTCCAGTGAGTCAAATCTTTGCATGAGGTGGCCAAAGTATTGGAGTTTCAGCTTTAGCATCAGTCCTTCCAGGACTGATCTCCTTTAGGATGGACTGGTTGGATCTCCTTGCAGTCCAAGGGACTCTCAAGAGTCTTCTCCTGGGCTTGCGTATTTAGTCATGTCCAATTCTTTCCGACCCTTTGGACTGTAGCCTGCCAAGCTTCTTTGTCCATGGGGTTTTCCAGGCAGGAATCCTGGAGTGGCTGCCATTTCCTTCTCCAGGGGATCTTCCCAACCCAGGGATCGAACCTGCATCTCCTATGTCTGTGGCACTGCAGACAGATTCAAAATACCACGTGTTTTACTTGTTTCCTTGCTTTTGTCTATATCCTCCTGGTAGAATATAAGTCCTTTTTTGGAACTTTTGCTTGTTTTGTTCACCATTATGCTGGGGTTCTAAAATATTTGTTGAAAGGAAGAATAGCTTAATCCAGTATTCAGCCAAAAAGAGCTACAGGAACTGATTTGGAAATGGGTATATATTGAAAAAGAATGAAATAATGCCTTTTGCAGCAACTTGGATGGTCCTCGAGATTATAACACTAAGCAAAGTAAGTTGGGGAGAGAAAGACAAATATCATGTGATATCACTTACATATGTAATCTAAAATATGACATAAATCAACACATCTCTGAAACAAAAACAGACAGTCTTTTGTGGTTGCCAAGAGGTGGGGGCAGGGAAGGGAGGAATTGGGAGCTTGGAATTAGAAGATGCAAACTCTTATATGTAGAATGGATAAACAAGAAGTTTCTACTGTATAGCACATGGAACTATATTCAATATCCTATGATAAATCATAAGGGAAAAGAATATGAAAAAGCATATGTGTATATATATATATATATATATATATATATATATCTCGGGAGAAGGCAATGGCAAGCCACTCCAGTACTCTTGCCTAGAAAATCCCATGGACAGAGGAGCCTGGTGGGCTGCAGTCCATGGAGTCGCTACAAGTCAGACATGACTGAGCGACTTCACTTTCACACATTGGAGAAGGAAATGGCAACCCACTCCAGTGTTCTTGCCTGGAGAATCCCAGGGACGGGGGGGCCTGGTGGACTGCCGTCTGTGGGGTCACACAGAGTCGGACACGACTGAAGTGACTTAGCAGCAGCAGCATATATAAGTGAGTCACTCTGCTGTAAGTAGAAATTAACACAATAATGAAAATCAACCATACTTAAAAAAAATTTCTTCTTAAAGAAATGAGCATGTGACTCCATTTGGGCCAATGAGATGTGAGGGAGGTGGACTGGGGTCTTCTAGAATAGCTACAAGAAGAGATAGTGTGTGGATATGAAGGCTACGGTTGTCTTGCCATTGTCACCTTGTGTGTTAAGGGGATCTAGATGGCGATCAAAGCCATCGCACCAGTAGGTTGGAACTGAAGGTAGGGGAGGGTCTAGGTTTGGAAAATCCCTACACTTACCATTTCCTTGTTTCAGCCAGTCTAAATTTTTGGGTTTCTAGACTTTTTGTTTGCTTTTATTTTTAAGATTACTAAGTGTATGAGAAGTCATTTTGGTGTTTTTAAAACAAATTAACTACTAGAGCAATGTAACTGAAATCCAGAACGAGGAGGACTTACCTGGTGTCCAGAGGTGAAGAACTGCCTTGCAATGCGAGGGACTGGGTTTGCTTCCCTGGTCGGGGAACTAAGATCCCACGTTCCCCTGAGCAACCAAACCAGTGCGCCACAACGACTGAGGCTGAGAGCCACAGTGAGAGTCCGAGCGCTGCGACGGAAGGTCCCACACGACCTGATGAAGACCCTGAAGGCTGCAACTAAAGCCTGATGTGCTCAGACAAATAGATAAAAATTTTTTTAAAGACAGGGTGACGTGTCACTTCACACGTGTCAGAATGTCTATCATCAAAAAGTCTACAAATAGCGAACACTGGAAGGATGTGAAGAAGAGGGAAACCTCAAACGCTGTTGGTGGGAAGGCAAGCTGGTGCAGCCACAATGTAAAACAATATGGAGGCACCTGAAAAGGTTACCTTATGATCCAGCAATCCTGGGTACATATAAAAAAAATGCTAATCTGAAAAGATACACGCAGCCCAGTGTTCATAGCAGCACTGTTCACAACAGCCAAGACGTGGAAGCGACCGAAATGCCCACTGGCAGATGGGTGGATGAAGGTGTGGGCCGGGACTGCCCTGCTGGCCCGGCGGCTAAGAATCCACTTTCAGTGCAGGGGACGTGGTCTGACCCCTGGCTAGGGAACTAAGACCCCACACGCTGAGGGGCAGCTAAGCCCGCAGGCCTCCACTGGAGAGCCCGCATGCTGCATGCTACGGAGCCCACCTGCTCCGGAGCCTGCACACCACTGCTAAGGAGAAGCCCACCCACTGAAGAGCCTTAACTAAGGCCTGATGAGTCAGAAATAAACAAAACAGAAGACGGAGTGCATACATGCAATGGACGACTACTCAAGTCATACAAAAGAATGAAATAATTCCATCTGCAGCAAATGGATGGACCCACAGAACATTAAGCTTAGTGAAATAAATCAGAGAAAGACAAAGAGTATATGATGTCACTTATATGTGGAATCAGAAACACAATGCAAGTGAGTGCATATACAAAACAGGAACAAACTCACAGACGAGTAAAACAAACTTATGGCTACCAAAGGGGAGAGGAAACAGAGAGGGACAAACTTAGGCAACGGGATTAACAGACACGAAATGAAAAAAGTAAGTTAGAAATAAATTTCAAAAAATTTAAAAAATACAAATTAGTTTCCAAATGCAACCCAAATTTTTCTCAAATTTTTCTAAAGGCTTCACTCCCGGGCCCAAGACTGACTTTAGAACAGCAGGGCTGGAAGCCAAGAGGCCCAGGAGTGAGTGCCGGCTCTGTCATGAGCTAGCAAGTCTGTTTCCCATTCTGAGCCCCAGTCTCCCCATTGTCTAAGGCGAGAAGTGTAAGTGATCCTCATGGGCTCTCCCAGCTGGCCGAGTCCATACTTAACTGGGGTGACTGGATTCTGCTCCTTAGCCTCATCTTCCCAGCACTCACACGGTAGGCAACTAAGCTCTGATCATCAATTCACGCCCCCACCCCAACCAAGGCAAACAGAAGAAAGCGATTCCTGTTCTTCTGTGTGACACATGTTGCTCTGCTAATTTCATCCACAACGTAACTATAACCCAGTGATAGTGACGGTGCAGAAACAGAGAAGAGACCATGTCAGAGAGGCTCTCAACTCCCTCCAAAGTCTCAACTGAAGGGTCTGGGAGCAAGACTCCGTGTAAGTCCGTTCCTTCCTTTGACAAGCGCCTTAAGAGTACACTGTGGGTGGGCACAGGCTGCAGCTGCACAGGTCCTTAGTATCTGCCCTGTGTCAGCACTTACACAAGCATGACCCCACTCTGTCCTCACCACATCCCGCTAGGGTCCCTACTGCTTGTGTCTGCTTTGTACTGAAGAAAACAAGGGCTCAGACAGGGTGAGAAATGTGCTCTGAGTCTCAAAGGACAAGAAAGTATCACACTCAAGATTTGAACTCAAGTAGTCAGTTCCTGTGGAGAAGGAAATGGCAACCCACTTCACTGTTCTTGCCTGGAGAATCCCAGGGACGGGGGAGCCTGGTGGGCTTCCGTCTGTGGGGTCGCACAGAGTCGGACACGACTGAAGCGACTTAGCAGCAGCAGCAGCAGCAGTCAGTTCCTGACTCCTGAGCTATGCTTTTAAGTTCTTCATAATTGCATTTCCCATGGGAATCAGATCCCAACCACCCATTCATTGGACACAGGCATGTATATTTTGGGGGCATCTACTTTGTGCCTAGTCTTGTCCTTGAAGCTGGGGGTTTAGCCAAGGATCAGACCCTCCAGATCCCATGGAGGGGCTCTGAGGTTTCATAGAGTCTAGCTAGTGAGATGGACTTGAGGAAAACCACAGCCTAATGGTGTGGTCCCAGGCAAGGAGGCCTGTTCCTACTCAGGCGAGAGAATCTGGCCTGTTCACTCATCCTCACTCACTGACTCGTCCATCCACTCCCTCACTCATTCACTCACCCAGCTCCGATGCTCTGTGCTGTACAGGCCCCCCGCTAAGACCTGGAACAAGTTCCCCTCGCCCTCTCTGCACTGCACAGCATGCAGGATCGTCGTTCCTCAACCAGGAATCGAACCTGTGCCTCCAGCAGTGGAAGCTCAGAGTCTTAACCACTGGACTGCCAGGGAATTCCCAGTCCTGGTACAATCCTGAACAGGAGAAACCCAGTCATAATCTCATAGCCTTGAGGGTCTACTAGGAGAGGCAGACAGTCAACACAGAGGAAGATGAGTTGGCTCTGATGAGGATAATGTTGTGAAGACAATAAAATCGGATGAGGAATTAGAGCGACTGAAGTGGCGGTGAGGGTGGCCAGGGAAGGGTCCTGAGGAGATGACCTTCACTATGCAGTCAGAGAAACGAGAAAGGGCCTGCCAGAGAGTGACGGAGACAAAGCCCACAGAGGTGGAGAGAAGAGAGTGGTGGACAGGGTAACTGTCTGGGCCCGGAGGCAAGTGGCTCCCAGGAGGCCCCAGGGCACGGTCAGGCCCCAGACCCACAGAGCCTGTATCTATTATACAATGAAGTCTTCGGAGTTTTTTCCAGGAGACTCTCTTGGCAATATTCCAGAGAGCTGTGAGTGTAGTCCAGGCCCTTCTTATCCCTGGCTGGGGCCAGGCCCATGTCACCAATCCCTGCTATCACGGGTCAAGGAGTGGGGCCTTCCTCAGAGGACAGGGCTGCAGAGAGTGCATCCTTAGCTGGGCCTCCACGTTCCTCAGATCGTGTATCCCTCTGCCGGCTCCAGGGCTGAGGCAGGCCTCATCAACAAGCCAGGCGCGGGCACTAGCGGTGCTGATGGGCCCGTTCTCTGCAGCCAGGCAGCAGACTAATTACAGGCTGGCTCTGTCACGAGAGGCGGGTTGGATGACAAGGAGTGGCCCGGGGTAGAGAGGGGCAGCGGTGTGCAGGCCTGCGGGAGCACTCCAGTGGGCCACCCGCTCAGTGTCTCGCTGGCTCCAGACCCCACGCGCGCTGGCCCTGGAGAGGACAAAGAAAAGGGGGAAAGAACTGTGCTGAACACTGGCCATGAGCCAGGTGCTAAGGTGGGGCTTTTACCTCCACTTTCTCCACCTAGAGAGGCAGGTGTAATTTACTCCATGTGAGACGAGAAAATGCAGGTTTCCAGAAGTGCAGCAAATTGCTCAGATGCCTAAGAATGGTGGAATGAGGATTCAAACTTAGGGTGAACCCAAAAGCTTGTTTTCTTCCAAGGAGGAAATGAAGGAAGAGCTGGGTCTGTTCTGAGGCTGAGAAACCATGAAGAACAGGGGCGGACAGCAGAGAAGCAAAACGTGGAGCTGAGCCTGGCCGAGGCGGGTGCCGGCTGCGGAGCCACCTAACGGGCACGGACAGGAGCCCCAGGCAGCCATCTGGCTGTTAGAGCACAGGGTGACATCAGAAGGCTGAGTGGTTTGGTTACAATTTGGTTCTCCTGTAGTTTGCTCTTCTTTCTTTGGGGTGTAAAACACTAGGAAAGGAAATCTCTCACCAGCCCCTGCACCAGGCTGTCTGAGATTGCCTCCCAGTTGACAGTCCTCAGAAAACTCCTGCGTGCGTCTTCCTCCTTGGAAGGTTTTCTTGTTGTTCAGTCACTCAGTTGTGTCCGACTCTGTGTGACCCCATGAACTGCAACACACCAGGCTCCCCTGTCCTTCAGCACCTCCCAGAGCTTACTCAAAGGCATGTCCACGGAGTCAGTGATGCCATTCAACCACCTTGTCCTCTGTTATCCCTTTCTCCTCCTGACCTCAATCTTTCCTAGCATCAGGGTCTTTTCCAATGAGTCGGCTCTTTGCATCAGGTGGCCAAAGTATTGGAGCTTCAGCTTCAGCATCAGTCCTTCCAGTGAATATTCAGGGTTGGTGGTTCTTTAGGAAGATAGCCATGCTTTCCCCTGGGACCTTGGGGCATGTTTAGAAGAGATTTCAGTCGTCAGTGGCTTGGCTATATCTGTGTGGGCTGAGTAGCTATGATGAAACTCCCCAAGCAAATGCAATGCCCTTGGGGCTCAAAAGCAGTCCCCACAGCACGTTAAGCATTCTCAGCCCCCCTCGGCCGCTTCACCTGCTCCTGATTCACCACAGGGCCTGCCGAGGGAGCTGAGGGCACAGTTGCTCCCTGGGCTCAGATCACTACATGAGCCCCAAGCTCCAGCATGAGTCTGGCTCTCCCAACCCAGCAGGACTCTTCGCAATACATTCTGGACATGTTTGTGGGCTCATGAGAGAGCTTCCCACTTGTGAAATGCCCACTCACAGCCGGAAAGCACTATCCTGTGTCCCAGATGCCTTTCTGCTTATTCCAGTGACCTGGCAGGGTGAGCAAAGGCTGGAACACAGTAGACTGAGTTTCAAATCCTGGCTTTGTAACTTCTTAGCTGAATGACCTTGGGCATTTCATCTTACCTCTGGGAGCCTCAGGGTCCTCAGATGTAAACTGGGATGACAACTATTAACCTTCACATTTGTTCCCATGTGCTCCAAAGTTGTATAAGACTTCAGGCTCTGGGAAAAGAGATCTCAGCTGGCTCTGCTGCCTGCCGATCTTGGGCACCTGGTTTGGCCTTGCTAAGCCTCAGTTTCCTCATCTATAAAATGGGGATAATGAAAGTCTCTAATCCACAGGGTTGTGGAAAAGATCAAACCCCATCTAAAGCGTCCACCAGCCTTTTAACATCTCTTCACTAAGAACTTACTCAGGACTCACCCAGGGATGCAAAAGCCCTAAAGATGCCCAGGCTTCTTGCCTTTTCCTCTTTTTATAGGAACACCATCTATTCAGACACAAATGATTTTCTTTCATCATCCAGGGATCAGAAAAGATGATGTCACATATCCTGAAAAACAGCTCTTTCCAAAAAGGGAAATTTCCCATGACAGTAGCTAAGGAGACAGGCCAACAGGGCAGGGCTGTCTGTCAGCATCCTGAAGGCTGGCGTAGGAGCTGAAATCACTAACATCTACATGTAGAGACGCCACACAGTAGGTCTTCACACCTCAGCGTGGCTGGCAAGGGCAATGCAGGCCTCCCCTTCCACCCAGAGGGGCGTGTTTCATTCACTGTACCAGCAGATCAGCTGTAGGATGGCACCAAGCCTCCCTCCCCACCCCCAGAAAAACAGGTGGTGGTGCTGAGGGTCTGGAAGAAGGTTGGTATTAAAAGAGACTGGAAGGGCCTCATGTGTTTTGTTCTCGGAGGCTCAAATCACATCTTGTCAGCCCCGTGGCTGCTTCTGCCTTGTGCGAAGGCAGAAGCAGCTGGCATTGTCATGGCAACCAGGCAACATCAACTTCCAATTTGCCCCTGAATTTTCTATAACAATGGCAGAGCCACGGACAACCTGTTTGGGAAGTGAGAGCCATGAACAGAAAAATCACACCAGGGAACTGCTGGGAGCTGGAAAAGAGGGGCAGTCATGTTTCCTACATTTTCAGTTAACCCAGAAAGCAGTGAAAAGACCAAGGAACAAACTAAATTCAGGCTGAGAGAAAGAAACGTGTCTAAGACTTATCTGTGCTGAGATCCCCAAAACAGGGATTACTCTTCGCATTGAGATCACAGTCACCAACAGTTGTCTGCCAGGCTGTAGCTTAGATGCTGGAGTGAGAAGGAGACGGGATGCTCCCATCAGTGAGACGGAAGCACCTGGAACCCAGACTGGAGAGGACTTCACAGAAGAGAGGTCTTCAGTAGATTTTTAAGGTGCAGTTTTCCAGGTCTGTCAGCACGACGCACCTGGCATCAGAAAAATGGCTCCGTACCTATCATCTCACCCACCTCAAGAAGGTCCTGGTCTCTTCTTAACCATTTTATGGTCAGCCACATTATTAACTTTAATGTTTCTCAGTTCAGTTCAGTTCAGTCGCTCAGTCGTGTCCGACTCTCCGCGACCCCATGAATCACAGCACGCCAGGCCTCCCTGTCCATCACCAACTCCCGGAGTACACTCAAACTCATGTCCACAGAGTCGGTGATGCCATCCAGCCATCTCATTCTCCGTCGTCCCCTTCTCCTCCCGCCCCCAACCTTTCCCAGCATCAGAGTCTTTTCCAGTGAGTCAACTCGTCGCATGAGGTGGCCAAAGTATTGCAGTTTCAGCTTTAGCATCAGTCCCTCCAATGAACATCCAGGATTGATCTCCTTTAGAATGGACTGGTTGGATCTCCTTGCAGTATAAGGAACTCTCAAGAGTCTTCTCCAACACCACAGTTCAAAAGCATCGATTCTTCGGCGATCAGCTTTCTTCACAGTCCAACTCTCACATCCATACATGACCACGGGAAAAACCATTGCCTTGACTAGACGGACCTTGGTTCTAGGAGCCACTAATCAGAGTAAGAAGGAACAGGTGAAATTCATTTTAATCCTATATTCTCCTGAATCCAATAAATACATCCAAAATATCATTTCAATACATAGTCAATAGACAAATTGCTAATGAGATGTTTTATATTCCTTTTTTTTTAACCAGGTCTTAGAAATTTGTTGTGTCTTTTGCCCTTACAGTGCATCTCCCTATGGGCTAGTATATTTCAAGCCCACAGCAAGCATGTGTGGCTACCATATTGGACGTTGCAACTCTGATATCAGACATGGAGACTTGGCTATGTAAAAGGCTTTGTCTCAGGTCACCCAGATTATATACTTCCGAATTTGGTCCAGTAATACGACCATGAGAAGTGCTTGAGTAGCAGGGATCATCTGGACAAGGACCTACAACAGGGTTCCTCGTGCTGACATTTTGGTCAGGATTGTTTTTTGTTGTAGTGAATAACCTGTGCATTATAAGATCTTTACAACCTCCTCGGTCTCTCCCCACTAGAGGCCATTAACAATCCTTAAATTGTGACAACCAAAAATATCTCTAGATACTCTGAGATGTTCCTGGGGCAGGGGGAAAACTCACCTGCATTTGAGAACCACTGTGCTAGAATAGGAAATGGCAACCCACTCCAGTGTTCTTGCCTGGAGAATCCCAGAGACGGGGCAGCCTGGTGAGCTGCCGTCTATGGGGTCGCACAGAGTCGGACACGACTGAAGTGACTTAGCAGCAGCAGTAGCAGTGCTAGAATAAGATGGAGCCGGGGGGACCGGGAAGTATGGTATTGACTTGTGTGACCAAAAGAGGTGAAAGACAGGGGTGAGGCTGGGTCTCGGGGACAAATGGAACCAACTGGTGGAACGTCACCAGAACGTTCTCACTTCATCTTTCACTGTTGCTTCTCTAGCCCCATCAACCTTGTTCTACTCTATGAGGCTGAAACCAGGGGTGCTAATCGGCTCCAAGCTTGCACATCTCATTTTGACCACAGAGAAGGACTCTTTGCCCCTTTCCATTAACCTTCATTCCCAAATTCCCAGGGCAGGTCTCTGATTGGCCCACCCTAAGTCACATGGTCACTGCTGCACAGGGGTTAGGCAGGACTCCCAGATCACGAGGTAGGAGCAAGGGGAGTAGTTCACCCAAAGAAGAGGGTGAAGTGCCAGGAAGATAAAACAATAGTGTCCCTTTCAGGGCAGTAGAATGCCCAGGAGCCACAGAGATAGAGAATTATGTGGGGACCAGCATGAAGGCTGACTTTTCTTCTCAGAAACCACAAGCATGGTAGACGGGATGGAGTAGGCAAAGAGCTTCAAGCCCAGGCTGAGACTGATAACAGAATTGGGATGATCTTTTTACTAAACTTTGAGCTTTAGAATGTCAGAAATCCCATATTTCCCTTTGGAATTCTCCTTAGCATGAAGCAGAGCATGGGGCAGATAATATCAGTTCAGTTTAGTCACTCAGTCACGTCCGACTCTTTGCGACCCCATGAACCACAGCATGCCAGGCCTCCCTGTCCATCACCAACTCCCGGAGTCTACCCAAACCCATGTCCATTGAGTCGGTGATGCCATCCAACCATCTCATTCTCTGTTGTCCCCTTCTCCTCCTGCCCTCAATCTTTCCCAGCATCAGGGTCTTTTTAAATGAGTCAGCTCTTTGCATCAGGTGGCTGAAGTATTGGAGTTTCAGCTTCAACATCAGTCCTTCCAATGAACACCCAGGACAGATCTCCTTTAGGATGGACTGGTTGGATCTCCTTGCAGTCCAAGGGACTCTCAAGAGTCTTCTCCAACACCACAGTTCAAAAGCATCAATCCTTTGCTGCTCAGCTTTCCTTATAGTCCAACTCTCATATCCATACATGACTACTGGAAAAACCATATCCTTGACTAGTCGGACCTTTCTTGGCAAAGTAATGTCTCTTCTTTTTAATAAGCTGTCTAGGTTGGTCATAACTTTCCTCCAAAGGAGTAAGCATCTTTTAATTTCATGGCTGCAATCACCATCTGCAGTGATTTGGGAGTCCCAAAAAATAAAGTCAGCCACTGTTTCCCCATCCATTTGCCATGAAGTGACGGGACTGGATGCCATGATCTCAGTTTTCTGAATGTTGAGCTTTAAGCCAACCTTTTCACTCTCCTCTTTCACTTTCATCAAGAGGCTCTTTGGTTGTTCTTCTTCACTTTCTGCCATAAGGGTGGTGTCATCTGCATATCTGAGGTTATTGATATTTCTCCCGGCAATCTTGATTCCAGCTTGTGCTTCTTCCATTCCAGCATTTCTCATGATGTACTCTGCATATAAGTTAAATAAGTAGGGTGACAATATATAGCCTTGACGTACTCCTTTTCCTATTTGGAACCAGTCTGTTGTTCCATGTCCAGTTCTAACTGTTGCTTCTTGACCTGCATATAGGTTTCTCAAGAGACAGATAATATATGCAATGGTTAACTTTATGTGTCAACCTGGAGGGTGTTTTTAAATGAGATTAATATTTAAATCAGTGAACTTTGGATAAAAGAGATTGCCCTCCATATTGTGTGTGGGCCTCATCCAATCAAAGGCCTGAACCTAACAAGACATGCCTCCAAACAAGAGGGAATTCTCCAGAAAACTGCCATCAGACCTCATCTGTACCACTGGCTCTCCTGGGTCTGCAACCTGCCAGCCCACCCTGCAGAGTTTGGACCTGTCAAGCCTTCATAATTTCATGAGCCAATTCTTTATGTTATCTATATTTATCTACATATATCAGTTCAGTTCAGTCGCTCAGTCGTGTCTGACTCTTTGTGACCCCACAGACTGCAGCACGCCAGGCCTCCCTGTCCACCACCAGCTCCTGCAGCTTGCTCAAACTCACGTCCATCGAGTCAGTGATGCCATCCAACCATCTCATCCTCTATCGTCCCCTTCTCCTCCTGCCTTCAATTTTTCCCAGCATTAGGGTCTTTTCCAATCTACATATATAGATACCTATCTATCTAGCTAACCTGTTTCTCTGTGGAACCCTAACTAGTACCATAAGTTTTCATCAGATGAGGCTCTTTCTTCTTATCAGATATTGGAGACTGAAATTTTGAGAAGGGGCAATGGCTTTAAATAAGACCCAAGCTGAGTATGGGATGAGGCATGGATGGGGCGTGCCAGGGCGGGCTGGCGGGGGCAGGGAGAAGTAGGGCTGACTCTCAGAGCAATGTTAGATGGGACCAGTTGGAATTGGCCATGGAATTTGGGAAGGGCGGGAGATGGAAGCCAAGTTGGTGAGTTCTGGGTTGGGGCCCTGGGGACCAATAGGAAGCTTCTCAAGGAGAAGACAGAGGCCTGCAAGGATCCCTGAGAGCACCAGCCCTGGGAAGCAGGGACACGAAGACAGCCAGAGGGAGGAAGAGGCTTGGCCAACTACGCCAGGCAATCCCTGCCAGGAGCATGGCCCCTGCTCAGGAGACACAGGGGCAGCTCACTGTGTGCTCTTGGCTGTGACCTCTCTAAGCCAACCCTCCGTGTCTGCCAATGGTGAGTAGTGGTTACCACCCCACTGAGTTACCGTGAAGATCAAGTGGGATTATAACTGTGAAGCACAGAGCACAAAATAGGTGCTTAATAAACCTCTAGGACGGCCTGCTGGCAGCTGCCTGGTCCTAGTGCACATGCCCCAGCTGGCCCTGCATGCGGGGAAGAGCACGCTGGCCTTCTCTTCCTCTAAGAGCAACTACTGTTGGGCATTCCCATGAGCCAAGTGCTTCTCTAAGTGCTTTACCGGTAGACACTCACTCCTCAAACAAGCTTCGGGTGGCGGTGGTGTTGTCGATGAGTTGTGTCCGACTTCAGGGACAGCACTAGGATTATTATCCCTATTTTGCAGCTGAGGAAACAGGCTCAGAGACCTGCCCAGAGGCTCACAGCTCCTAAGTCCTGGAGCCGAGCTTCAGAGCCAGGCTGCTGGACTCAGGGCCTGTTCAGCTCTGCTCAGCCAGCCTATGATGTTCTGCCACCAGACTCTGAGGTCTATGAGCGCAGGGGGGCCCTCGCTGACCATCTAGCCTATGGGATTAACGGACACCCTGCAGAGAATTCAAATGGTGCCCCAGGAGAAGGCAGCACTCAGCCCCTCCTCGGGGCCCTCATGCACCGTCTCAGAGACCGAGACTCTGGGCTGAGCAGTCTACACCCAGAAGACCAATCTGTGTGATTCAACAGCTGAGAGGCAAGAGAGGACCACAGTGGCTAGATCACCAGATCTACCCAGAGCCAGATGCTAGGCTGTGAATGTTGAACCAGCACTTACAACTTCGGGGGCTTTAGGCAAGTTACTTAACCTCTCTTGGTTCAGTGACTTCAAACAGAAGGCAGATAATGAAAATACCAACCACACAGTGATGGCTAAGAGAGGCAATTGAGTGAGTTTTTACTCACATAGTGAGTGCTGAGTAAATGTCACTCATTTTCAGATGAAGTGTCGAGGCCTAGGAGTGAAAGACAGCAGCTGCTGCTTATCAGACGTGAAATGTTCCAGGTTCTCTGCATTATATTCACGGACCCTCACCACCTGCCTGGGAGGCGAGGCCTGGGGGGTGGTCATTATTCCTAATGACTGGCAGATGAGGGAGATAAGGCCAGGTCACACAGCTGAATGGCCAAGGCAAGTCTTCACTTTGTTTCTGACTCGAAACCACACTACCTCCTGCCCTTGGTGCCTCAAGGAATGTTGAAGGGAGCACAGACCTGTTCCCCAGAAAGAAGAGAATTCAGGACTAAGGGGAAAAGGAGAGGGGATGGAGGAGGAGGGCAGGGCAGCGTGTCTCATTGGTTGGACCCTGGGAGGGGAGCTTTCAAAATGTTGCACACTCTGCACCATTATCATCCCCATTTCCCAGATGAGGAAGGTGAAGCTCAGCAAGTGAAGGGCTCATCCAAGGTCACAGAGCCAGTAGGCACTGAGCTGAGATGAGAACCAGATCTGAGTGTAAACTCATGGATTTTGGAGCCCACCTGTTCTGCTCAGGGGCACCTGGAGAAGGAGAGGTGGGAGGCAGACAGGGAGTGGGCGGGGAGGTTGCAACCTTAGTTCCATGGGCATCCAAAGGAGTGTCCTGGAGCATTCAGAGGACCAGGATGCTGCTAAGTGGACTTCTGAATCCCACATGGATTATGAGAAGGGTTAGTTCCTTTCCAGGAGAGAAGGGGTACAGGGGACAGAGACAGGCTTTACTAAGCACACAGGTCTGCAGTGAACGCCTCGGAGCCTCCATCTCCCTCGGCATGCTTCCATTCCAGTTTCAACCACACCGCCTGCTTTCTGTCTCCCCACTGAAATGACACCTCCTAGAAGAGAGGAACTGGGTCTCTCCATCTCTGTGCCCCTGGAAATCCACACAACTGGCTTGCAGTATTTGAACTCACATTGCATCCTCTGCTCCACACACCCACCCTGTCACTCACCATCCCCATTCCCTTTGTCCTCAAAGAACGTATCTGTACGCGACACATCACATATGCTAGGCTGTGAAGAGGAGAGACAGTCTGTGAGTACCTCGTAGAATTTCTGGCACATGGGAGGCACTCCATAAATAGTTGTTGGATAATTGAATGAACAGTAGGTATGCAAGATGATCTTTTAAAGTCAGTGGTAGGGCAGTGGCATTGTATACTGGGCAGTTATGTGTGTTACTGCATCGAATCCTCACATGCAGCTTTTGATAATTATCTATCGTTTAAAGATCAGATGAGAGCGGAAAAGTGACTTTCCCAGGGTCACACAACTGGTTGGTGGCATTTGTGGGATTCAAGCCTCGTTCTACCTGATTCAAAAGCTATCCCTGTTCCACTTCTCCCCTCTCTCTCTAATCTAATGGGAAAATCAGCAAAGCACAGTGCTTGCTTTGCCAGGAGAATGGTTACATACATGCCATGCTCTGGTTACATAGCTCACAAGATTTCTGATCTGGTCATCAGAGGACAAGGACCAACCAGACTGAATTAAAGCATCCAGCCACACCTGTTCAGTGAAGATTGATAAGCTGTGAATGGCGTAACTGAACTCATGACAGCCTCAGTGTTTTCATTTCCTGGTTTTACAGGGGTTCAGAGAGGTGAAGTAATTTGCCCAAACCCACACAACCAGCTCCTGGGAATGCTGAGTGGAGATTTGATCCCAGCTTCGCTTGATTCCAAAACCTATGTTTTCCCCGAGCTGTTTCTCTTTCTGTTTTATGCATGCATTGGCAGATCCCGGAGCCAAATCGTAAAGCCATCCCATAGGCATCTGTTCTTACCCTATTCCCACAGGATTTCAAATCCTTGGTAGCTAATTTCAACTTCAGTATGAGTTTTACAGGGGTTCCAATAGGAGCCTTCGGAGAGTGAAACACCTTTGGGGTTTACTCAAACAAACCTCTGAAGGAAATTCAGGCATTTGGGCAGAGGCTTGAGTGTAATTAATAACTATGATCCTACCTGTATGGTGCCACCCCCTTCCCTGGGAATAACTCTATCCCCACTTCAGTCACTGAACCTCTCTCTGGAGAGGCCATGTCTTACAGGACCCTGCTCCCCAACCTCTGTTGATTGGTCCAAACTGAGCCAATCATGGCACCCTCCTACCTCAAGCTTTTCTGGTTGCCCCAGCCCAGACAGGAGACCTTTCCTAGGACTTTTTGAATGGGAACTAAAGGAATAGGTGACACCTTATCCAGCAACAGAATGTGCAAAATGTTCAACTCAAGAACCAAGAGGTAGAAAATTCACAGAGAGAGATTCATTTGGGCGTTGAGACAGCCTGCCTTGTGTCCCTGAGGAGGCGTGATGCTGGTGGGGTATGTGTGGGAGGGGCAGTCTTTTGTGCATGCTCTGTTCGGTGCCATAGCCCGCTTCCTCTGTGGATTTCTCCATGGAAACACTGCCCACACAGCGCCAGCCTCACTCTGACCCCACAATCCCCTTCAAAGCTTTTACTTCTCATTCCTTCTCCGGCCTGAGCCTCGCCCAGCTGGGCCTGGAATGGCAAACCCAAGAATTCCTGGCTGAGCCCTTCTGCTGTCATCTGAAATTCACCCCCGGAGATGTCCCACCCACTTCTGATCCCTTCCCTCCGAAGGCCGGGTGTGCACGTGCCTGGGGCGCACAGCCACACTGCACACACGTGCACGTGCACACACGCCGCCACACGCCCACTCACCCTCTCAGAGCACGCTCCCATTTATAGACACAAAATCGCACTCCACAGGGTACCTTGTGCCCTTGAATGCCACGCTCTCACTTCCACGCATGCGCACACGCAAATATTCTCCTGCACGTGCGCAGGGTCAGAGTCACAGGAGCATTCGCAAACGCCCATGATATTGAGCACTCACACGCTCATATTCACACCACGCACCCGCAATCCTTTTCTTTGTGACAATGCAGACTTTCCCCGGAGAGACCTTGAACCCTAGCGGGGCACAAGAGGCCTAGCATCTTGTTCCATCCTCCAGCCAACACGTTGAGGAAGGCACCCTTTGCACCCTGGCCTTACAGAGGAGACAGCGGGGCTCAAAGAGGTGGGTGCCTGCAGGCACACAGCCACCAAGTCACAGGCTGGGTTCTGGCCCCTGGCAGTTTCGTTCCAGAGCTGGACTATCAGTGCCAATCGTGTGCTCACTTAACCTGTGTCTGAGCCAGGACGTGCTCACTGCCCTAACTGGATTTAGGGCTGCCCGTCTGCAAAATGAAGTTAAAGGAGGTATTCTCTCATCCACTCCCCCAACAGATGGAGAGTGTGTGATTTCATAGTCAACACTTGGAAAGTGGGAGAAACCCCACGCCTCTCAAAGTATTTACAAATAGCCTACCGGACTGCATTCACACAACCTAAAGGGGAAACTTTCTGGAGGTTCAGGAAGGTTATGAACAGGAGGCTAAGGTCTGTCCCCGGCAGGTGGTGGGGCCAGCACAAGCACCTGGGAGCCCTCAGGGTCCCGAGTGGCCAGAGTGGCCCAGACTTCTTTCCCGCCTCCTCCATCCAGGGACGGGTGAGGTCTGCTCCCCTGGAGAGGTACAACCCCTGCTACCTCTAACTTCTCCCTCCTTTCTTTCCCTCAGCTAACACTGAATGAATATTTAATACCTACCACATGCCAGGAACTGCCATCCCTGCCCCCACAAGCTTGAATTCCACAAGGGAAGCAGATGAAGCCTGCCTCCATATGTGGGGGAGTGTGCGCTAAAGGTGGAAGTTCAGGGACCTTTCGGGGCACATGGGCGGAGCCTCTGGGGGTCCAGGAGGCTTCCCTGAAGAGGAATGATGCCCTCCTGGTACCCGTGCATTTGAAATGAAGTCACGGTGGGGGGAGATGGGGGCAGAGTGGTTCTGCGCTGAGCCCCAGAGGCCAGAAAGCCAGGCCACAGGGAGAACTCATCTCCCACCCACCCACAGTTGGCGCCTCCGAGCCCACCGACTCCTGTCAGAAGGGCACTCCTTCCAGCGTCACCCAAAGTCTGGCTGCAGCAGGGTCCCAGGGACCCCCCCAACCCAGCTGTCCTCGTACCTGGCTTGCCTCCCTCCATCTCCGGGTAAGCCAGATCCACCCTGGGCCTGATTTATTAGCCTCTCCCTGGAATCATCCCAGACGCTGTCACTGGTCTCATTTTCTGACCTGCCTGAGGGCCCCGCCTGAGGGGAAGGAAATTCATTAGGCCGGGAGAGCTGGTGGCCCAGCCCGTCTGTCTGGGCGTCTGTCCCCTCTCTCCCCGCTGCCCTCCCCTTCTCTCCTCTTCACCTGCAGAGGGAGGAGTTCTGCGATCCACCAGGATCACCAAGGCAGTGACACCAGGAGCTGATGGTTCCCCAGGGGAGGATCCTGACCAAGGAAAGACAAGGGCAGAGAGCTTCTCAGAAGCTCCTCGAAGCCGCCCTCCAGCACTGCCTTCCTAGACTCCCCAGCCATCCTGCCCTGACCAAGCCTTTTCCACTGGGGAGTGCGGAAATCTCTCTCCCAGTAACTGAAGGCAGGTACACCAGCTCTGCCTGTTTTTATGCAAAAGGTGTCTTTCTGAGCAAGGTGTATGGAGAACAGATCTTCTAACACAGACTGTTCCTTTTAAAGCTGACAAGAGGGAACTTCCAGAGCATTCTCACCCCTATCTGGGGCAAACAGAATAGTTTGAAGGAGTATAGGGATGTGTGCCTTTTATTTTAATATATATTAAAACAAAAATTTTTAATGTATAAATATATAAGTAGCATGTCTAATCTTTGATTATAGAAGATAATTGCTTTGAATAAAGCTTAAATAAGTATTTACATTTTAAAAAGCAGATCAGTTTCTTAAAATGCAAAATAATAGTTATAGGAAGTGTACAGATTTGGCAAAAACACCAGAGTTTAACACACACAGTGAGTGAATGCATTGCCAAGGTTAAATTTCCTGAGGTGATGCAAACCTTGATTAAGCCAGCCTATTCCACGGAGGGAAACTGTAACCCTGGTTTATCTGCTTCCCCAGCACCTGCTCTCCTCAGTCCTCAGAAGGGAAAGCTTTCAGACCAGAGGCTGCCTATGTGCACTGACCCCAGAGCTTGAGGCCTCGGGCGGAGGCCATCACCCCTGACGTCTAACTCCGTGGGGGCCAGCAGGCAAAGCAGGGAGGGAGAGCCAGGGTCCCAGGGTGGTCCTCCCGTGGTTACCTCTTCTGACCTAAGGAGAGGTAAGATGCTGAGACCCTCGGAGGCTGCAAGGAGCAAATGGAGAGCAGTGTTTGCAGCTTCCTCTGTGCTGGTGATATCCTGGAGTCGGTCTCTCCTGCTCTCTCTCACACACACACGCAGCAATCACTGAGCACAGTCTACATGTACACACAACCTACACAACCACTGGGACACGTCTACAGACAGACACACTGTTTACTCCAACACAGAGATGTAGGTACAGACACACCCCCCACAAATACCTGTGTACATAAAAACACATCAACATACCTTCATGTGTGCACATGTACACAGATCCATTGTACACACACATAGATACAATCATGCCCACAGTCACCTACATCTACACGCAGACATGGATACCGCGTCAGGTGTAAGCAAATCCACAGACATATTTGCCTAGATATTCAAACACAGGCAGATAGAGTACACAAAGAAAGACACCTACATACAAGGTCACACAGCACAATCTCACACTTATTTGCACATTCACAGACCCACTATGACACACACAAATCAATACACATACAGGGAAACACACACATGCATACATGCAAGCAGAGGATGCAAATATCCACTCCCAGCTGTAGTACAGAATAGCCCACCTTTGCTTTGGGAATGTCACATCAGACATAACAGGGTTTGCTGCCCACGTGTCCCCTCAGCTGCCAGCTTCCCAGGTCACAGAGCATGCTCTGGAGCAGGGCCTGAGCCAGGTGTCTAGGGACAGGGAGGAAGGTATCCCGCATTCCCACAGGGAGCTCAGGGCTGAGGGAATCAGAGGGAGACCTCCCTACTGTCCCAGAATTCCTTAGGAGGGACCGAGATCACACCAGGCCTTCAGCCCATCCAAGTCTTTAGCACATGGTTTGCATTAGACACTCCATCTGCTGCAACAGCATGAAGCCATCTAACCCACTGGCCCTGAGTCACAGGAGAGGAAAGAGGGTGAGCCAGAGACCATCTAGAGGGGTGCAGTCCAGTAAACCAGAGGCCAAATGCTCTGTCACCCCAAAGCTGTCGCCTTGAGTAGGTCACTTTAGCTCCCTGAGCCTTGGTTTCCCCATCTGTAAAATGAACTCAGTGATAATCCTAGCACAAAGAACACTGTGAGAACTCAATTAGATGGTGCATATAGGCTGGTGGCTCAACTGGTAAAGAATCTGCCTGCAATGCAGGAGACCTGAGTTTGATCCCTGGGCCTGGAGGAGTCTCTGGAGAAGGGAATGACAACCCACTCCAGTATTCTCACCTGGAGAAGCCCATGGACAGAGGAGCCTGGCAGGCTGCCATCCATGGGGTCACACAGAGGCAGACAGGACTGAGAGGCTGACACTTACTGCACACCCAGTTCAGCTCTCATCACACAGTAAGCGCACTGGAAACCAGGTGTGCTCAGCCTTGGTACTGTTGCTATTTGGGGCAGATAATTCTTTGCTGTGTGTGTGGTTGGGGGCTGTTCAGCAGAGTGTAGGAAGTATAGCGGCGTCCCTGGCCTTCTCACTAGACGCCAATAGCAACCCCTCTTCCAAGCTATGACAACAAAAAAAGTCTCCATACACTGCCAACTGTCCCCTGGGGGTACAAAATCTCCCCCTGTTGCGAATCACTGCTGTACATGTTGACTGTTATTATTGTTGTTGTTGCTATGATTATCATCATCATCATCAGGATGATGTTAACTATAAGACAGTCAGTACAGAAAGGGGACCCGGGACTTCCCTGGTAATGCAGTGGATAAGAATCCGCCTGCCAGTGCACGGGACACAGGTTCAATCCCTGGTCCGGGAAGATTCCTAAACCCTTGCGCCACAACTGTTGAACCCGAGGGCTGCAACTACCGAAGCCCGTGGACCTAGAGCGCATGCTCCGCAGCAGAGACGCCACCGCAGTAAGCAGCCCACGCACCGCAACAGGAGTTGCTCACCGCAACTAGAGAAAGTCTGTGCGAAGCACCGAAGACCCAGAGCAACCAAAAATAAATAAACGAAATAAAAAAGAAAGGGGGCCCAGAGCAGAGTGAGAACATGCCTTCGTTCCTACAGCCACTTCCCTCCTCTCTCTCCTCCTCACCCCCGATCCCCGCCCTTTCTCTGCCGTTGGCTCCTGAAGCTACTGTACCTGATCAGACCCGGCCTAGCTGAGCCGCTGAAGGGGAAGTGGTCGAGTGAGGCGTGGGGTTAGGATCGCTTTCCCCAAATCAGCTGGCTGGCCAGGAGCAGCTACACACCTGGAAACCAGTTTTCCAGGGAAGATGTTCAGGATGAACCCAACTTCTGGATGACCTTTGGTGGGGTGGGGGGTGCGGAGCCAGGACCAGGGAAGTCAGAAGCCAAGAAAGTCACCTGGGAAAGCAAAGGAGCGGAACAAATGACCCCTTGGAAAGTAACCTTATCGTACCTATTAAAATACGAAATATTCATATCTTTTGACCACATAATCCTTTACATGGGAATCTATCCAACATAACAAACACAAGTTCAAAAGACTTATAAGTAGCACATGTTTATTGTAGTGGCAAAGACTGTATTGTACTGTTTGTAGTGGCAAAGACTGGAAACATTTTCACGTCCATCAACGGGCTGAGTAAACTACAGGTCACTCAAACAGTGGAATACTAACGCGATTTTAAAAAGAAATTAGCTGTCTAGCCAACAATCAGGGTTGACATCTAGGACATAGTTAAAGGAGAAAAATAAGATACAGAATCATATCAATTACAGGATCCCACTGTTCGGCAAGAAGCAACTTATTTCTCTAAGCCTCATTTTGTACATGTTTGAGCATGAAGACTACTAACATTGGCTGCTGGACAAGAAGGGGGGAATAGGGTGAATACACAGAGACTACTTTTTGTACATTTGTGTGTGTACAACTTACTCAATCATTGGGTGTTTTCACGCACAGTAATGAAAGAAGCCTACTCTGTTCATTTCTTCATAAAAATTTAGTAAGCAATGTTGTTAAATGAAAAGAACTCATTATTGAACCAGTCTCCAAAGCTGAGGGCTCTTTTTTTTGAAAAGCGAATTTTATTTTTATTTATTTAAAGTACGTTGACCAACTCACTCATTCACTGATTCACTCAACAAATCCTTCCTAAGTGAGCATCGCCCTAGGCGCGTGCGCACAACACGAAATTAGATGCAGCCCTATCTCCTGGAGCGCACACCCTGGGGGAGAAGCAGACAGCGAACAGATGAACACCTGTGTGCAAAGCGCTGCACAGTCATGTTTGCATGAAAACTAGAGCAGGGCAGGGAACAGAGTGATGGACAGTGCCCAGCCTTTTAGACAGGGTGGCCAGAGAAGGCCCCTGGGCACAGGCCCAAAAAGGGACTGAGGGGGCACGGAGCAAAGTGGAGATCTGGGCAAGAGCGTTCCTGCAGAGGATCCATGAGGGCAAAGCCCCGATCAACATGCTCAGTGAGTTCAAACACAGAAGGAGGTCAGCAGGAGACAGTGCTACATGGGCACAGGAAGGACTTGGAATTTTACTGCACATGAGCTGGGCACCTCTGGAAAGTTTAGGGCAGAGGAATACAATGGTCTTATTTCCCCCTGACCAGATTGGCTGAGGAGTTCTCCTCCTCTAGAAAAGCAGGCTCCAGCGTTTCTGACCTTCAAGACTGCCATCAGCCCAGGCCCTACATTGGAGGGTCTGAGGAGAGGTACAGCCGCAGTCCTGGTGGGCTCATGCAGGACCTGCAGGGCTGCATGACACCCTGATCATTCTGACAAACTAAGCCACAACAAGATGCCAATGGATGAGAAGCAATGGGCACTCCCATCCATCGCTGGTGGGAGAATTCTCGCAAAATGATCCCTTTGGAAGCAGTTTGGCATTACCCAGTTCGGCTGAACACACACATACCCAGAGATCCATAGTTGTACTCCTAGCTGTGGACCCTCCAGGGAACCTTGCAAGCACATGCTAGGATACACGCACACTCATTTGCTCAGCAGTACTGTTCAGGATAGTAAAGACACGACCAGCCCAAATGCCCACAGAAAGCAGAAGGTGTGAGGAAACCAGGTGACAGTCCTCCAGAGGGACACAGCACAGCAGTGAAGATGAATCAACCACTGCAGGCTTGGGCTTGAGTCCATGGGATTCTCCAGACCAGAATACTGGAGCGGGTAGCCGTTCCCTTCTCCAGGGGATCTTCCCAACCCAGGGGTCTAACCCAGGTCCCCCTCACTGCAGGTGGATTCTTTACCAGCTGAGCCACAAGGGAAGCCCAAGCATACTGGAGTGGGTAGCCTATACCTTCTCCAGGGCATCTTCCCAACCCAGGAATCGATGCTTGGGCTCGGGGGCTTAGGTTTGGGCTCCCAAACCCTCATGTGAGTGAACAAAGCAAGTCACAGACATATACAGTATGATTCCATTTATGCAAAGTCCCCACACAGCCAAAACCAGCTGTCCATTGTTTAAGAATTCATAACTAAATCATAAAAATAACCAAGGGGGGAATTAATACCACATTCAAAATAAGGAGATGGAGACTTTGTGGTTTTCTTTAAAAAGTGAAAATAGTTGACACTTCATTGTACAACTCACTTAAAAAGAAGCCAAGATTTATGAATGTCTCTTGACTTATTTTGTTGTTAAAGTAGAAGAGGCAGGTGAAATTATCACTAGACTAAATCTCTCCTCCCTTTCCAGTGGGACTGTAAGTTTCTAGCAAAAGAGTGCTCCACACCTGTTGGTTGTATTGTTTAAACCTTGAAACAAGCTACACAATTATACCCATTTCAGAAGTCAGCAGAGTGGGGCTCAGAGAGGCACAGTCACTCGTGGTTACCAGGGATTCAAATCCATTCAGTGTGACTCCAAAGTCAGAAAGAACTCAAAGCGTGGGAAGAGCTGAAACCAGGCCACAGTGGCTGGAGTGTGGTTTTCCAGGGCCAAATGATGAAGGGATTTGTAGGTCATGGAGAGAAGCCCGGGTTTTATTAATGGTGCCCTGGGGAGCCACCAACAGGCTTTGGGGCAGAAGAGGGACAAGGCCCGATTTGCATTTTATAAAAATTTCTCCAGTCGCTGGATCAAAAGTAGATTGGAAAGGGGTGACCAGGAACACCGGCAGGGAGGCTGCGGAGTCACTGGCTGATGGAGGGGAGCTAACGGATTCTTGAAACCTTTCAGGGAGGGTCACAGAATCTGGCAAAGGATTGAATATGGGGCTTGAGGGGAAAGAAGGGGTCAAGGATCACCCAGGCTTTGATTTCAACAATGGAGTGGAAAGTGGTGACATTTGCAATAACGGAAGAAAGCAGTATGGGGGGAACCCCTTTAATGAAATAGAACTTCCGGTTTGTGTCTCCGTCTCCACACTGGAGCCAAGGGACAAGCACGAGCTGCCTGAAGAGTCACCCCCGACCCCAGCAGAGGCCATGCTCTCGGCCTGCCCGCACACTCCAACTCTCTTTCTCTGCAGGTCAGTGCTTTCCTCCCAGCTCCCTCTGCCCCGCGTGCAAACGGACGCCCCCACTCCAGCGAGCCCAGGCCTGGTCTGAAACCCGAGGGGAGCCCAGACCGAGCGGCCGAGCTGAGACACCCCCACCCCGCCCCCGTGCCTTTGGTGT